>NC_140659.1:32067051-32667051 GCF_978046115.1 Saccoglossus kowalevskii | reverse complement strand
GCAATGGTGTCGTCCACTCTTACAATGTTTGGGAATTTGGATTAGACCCATTCAAATGATGTAATGCCCAATTTACATCACGGGGAAGTGAGGTTTCGATGGCCCAAACATGCAATGGTGTCGTCCACTCTTACAATGTCTGGGAATTTGGATTAGACCCAATCATATGATGTAATGCTCACATTACATCACGGGGAAGTGAGGTTTTGATGGCCGAAACATGCAATGGTGTCGTCCACTCTTACAATGTCAGGGAATTTGGATTAGACCCAATCATATGATGTAATGCTCACTTTACATCAAGGGGAAGTGAGGTTTTGATGGCCCAAACATGCAATGGTGTCGTCCACTCTTAAAATGTCAGGGAATTTGGATTAGACCCAATCATATGATGTAATGCTCACTTTACATCGCGGGGAAGTGAGTTTTTGATGGCCCAAACATGCAATGGTGTCGTCAACTCTTACAATGTCTGGGAATTTGGATTAGACCAATTCATATGATGTAATGCCCAATTTACATCACGGGGAAGTGAGGTTTCGATGGCCCAAACATGCAATGGTGTCGTCCACTCTTACAATGTCTGGGAATTTGGATTAGACCCAATCATATGATGTAATGCTCACATTACATCACGGGGAAATGAGGTTTTGATGACCGAAAAATGCAATGGTGTCGTCCACTCTTACAATGTCAGGGAATTTGGATTAGACCCAATCATATGATGTAATGCTCACTTTACATCACGGGGAAGTGAGGTTTCGATGGCCCAAACATGCAATGGTGTCGTCCACTCTTACAATGTTTGGGAATTTGGATTAGACCCATTCAAATGATGTAATGCCCAATTTACATCACGGGGAAGTGAGGTTTCGATGGCCCAAACATGCAATGGTGTCGTCCACTCTTACAATGTCTGGGAATTTGGATTAGACCCAATCATATGATGTAATGCTCACATTACATCACGGGCAAGTGAGGTTTTGATGGCCGAAACATGCAATGGTGTCGTCCACTCTTACAATGTCAGGGAATTTGGATTAGACCCAATCATATGATGTAATGCTCACTTTACATCGCGGGGAAGTGAGGTTTCGATGGCCCAAACATGCAATGGTGTCGTCCACTCTTACAATGTCTGGGAATTTGGATTAGACCCATTCATATGATGTAATGCCCAATTTACATCACGGGAAAGTGACGTTTTGATGGTCCAAACATGCAATGGTGTCGTCCACTCTTACAATGTCTGGGAATTTGGATTAGACCCAATCATATGATGTAATGCCCAATTTACATCACGGGGAAGTTAGGCTTTGATGGCCCATACATGTAATGGTTTTGTCCACTCTTACAATGTCTGGGAATTTGGATTAGACCCAATCATGTGATGCAATGCCCACTTTACATCACGGGGAGTGAGATTTTGATGGCCCAAACATGCAATGGTGCCGTGCACTCTAAAAAATTCTGGGAATGTGGATTAGACCCAATCATATGATGTAATGCTTACTTTACATCACAGGGAAGTGAGGTTTTGTTGGCCCAAACATGCAATGGTGTCGCCAACTCCTATAATGTCTGTGAATTTGGATTAGACCCAATCATGTGATGTAATGCCCACTTTACATCACGGGGAGTGAGATTTTGATGGCCCAAACATGCAATGGTGTCGTGCACTCTAAAAAATTCTGGGAATTTGGATTAGAGCCAGTCACATGATGTAATGCCCCATTTACATCACGGGGAAGTTAGGCTTTAATGGCCCATACATGTAATGGTGTCGTCCACTCTTACAATGTCTGGGAATTTGGATTAGACCCAATCATATGATGTAATGCCCACTTTACATCACGGGCAAGTGAGGTTTTGATGGCCCAAACATGCAATGGTGTCGTCCACTCTTAAAATGTCAGGGAATTTGGATTAGACCCAATCATATGATGTAATGCTCACTTTACATCACGGGAAAGTGACGTTTTGATGGTCCAAACATGCAATGGTGTCGTCCACTCTTACAATGTCTGGGAATTTGGATTAGACCCAATCATATGATGTAATGCCCAATTTACATCACGGGGAAGTTAGGCTTTGATGGCCCATACATGTAATGGTGTTGTCCACTCTTACAATGTCTGGGAATTTGGATTAGACCCAATCATATGATGTAATGTCCACTTTACATCACGGGGAAGTGAGGTTTTGTTGGCCCAAAAATGCAATGGTGTCGTCCACTCTTACAATGTCAGGGAATTTGGATTAGACCCAATCATATGATGTAATGCTTACTTTACATCACAGGGAAGTGAGGTTTTGTTGGCCCAAACATGCAATGGTGTCGCCAACTCCTATAATGTCTGTGGATTTGGATTAGACCCAATCATGTGATGTAATGCCCACTTTACATCACGGGGAGTGAGATTTTGATGGCCCAAACATGCAATGGTGTCGTGCACTCTAAAAAATTCTGTGAATTTGGATTAGACCCAATCATGTGATGCAATGCCCACTTTACATCACGGGGAGTGAGATTTTGATGGCCCAAACATGCAATGGTGCCGTGCACTCTAAAAAATTCTGGGAATGTGGATTAGACCCAATCATATGATATAATGCTTACTTTACATCACAGGGAAGTGAGGTTTTGTTGGCCCAAACATGCAATGGTGTCGCCAACTCCTATAATGTCTGTGAATTTGGATTAGACCCAATCATGTGATGTAATGCCCACTTTACATCACGGGGAGTGAGATTTTGATGGCCCAAACATGCAATGGTGTCGTGCACTCTAAAAAATTCTGTGAATTTGGATTAGACCCAATCATGTGATGCAATGCCCACTTTACATCACGGGGAAGTGAGGTTTTGTTGGCCCAAACATGCAATGGTGCCGTGCACTCTAAAAAATTCTGGGAATGTGGATTAGACCCAATCATATGATGTAATGCTTACTTTACATCACAGGGAAGTGAGGTTTTGTTGGCCCAAACATGCAATGGTGTCGCCAACTCCTATAATGTCTGTGAATTTGGATTAGACCCAATCATGTGATGTAATGCCCACTTTACATCACGGGGAGTGAGATTTTGATGGCCCAAACATGCAATGGTGTCGTGCACTCTAAAAAATTCTGGGAATTTGGATTAGAGCCAGTCACATGATGTAATGCCCAATTTACATCACGGGGAAGTTAGGCTTTAATGGCCCATACATGTAATGGTGTCGTCCACTCTTACAATGTCTGGGAATTTGGATTAGACCCAATCATATGATGTAATGCCCACTTTACATCACGGGCAAGTGAGGTTTTGATGGCCCAAACATGCAATGGTGTCGTCCACTCTTAAAATGTCAGGGAATTTGGATTAGACCCAATCATATGATGTAATGCTCACTTTACATCACGGGAAAGTGACGTTTTGATGGTCCAAACATGCAATGGTGTCGTCCACTCTTACAATGTCTGGGAATTTGGATTAGACCCAATCATATGATGTAATGCCCAATTTACATCACGGGGAAGTTAGGCTTTGATGGCCCATACATGTAATGGTGTTGTCCACTCTTACAATGTCTGGGAATTTGGATTAGACCCAATCATATGATGTAATGTCCACTTTACATCACGGGGAAGTGAGGTTTTGTTGGCCCAAAAATGCAATGGTGTCGTCCACTCTTACAATGTCAGGGAATTTGGATTAGACCCAATCATATGATGTAATGCTTACTTTACATCACAGGGAAGTGAGGTTTTGTTGGCCCAAACATGCAATGGTGTCGCCAACTCCTATAATGTCTGTGAATTTGGATTAGACCCAATCATGTGATGTAATGCCCACTTTACATCACGGGGAGTGAGATTTTGATGGCCCAAACATGCAATGGTGTCGTGCACTCTAAAAAATTCTGTGAATTTGGATTAGACCCAATCATGTGATGCAATGCCCACTTTACATCACGGGCAGTGAGATTTTGATGGCCCAAACATGCAATGGTGCCGTGCACTCTAAAAAATTCTGGGAATGTGGATTAGACCCAATCATATGATGTAATGCTTACTTTACATCACAGGGAAGTGAGGTTTTGTTGGCCCAAACATGCAATGGTGTCGCCAACTCCTATAATGTCTGTGAATTTGGATTAGACCCAATCATGTGATGTAATGCCCACTTTACATCACGGGGAGTGAGATTTTGATGGCCCAAACATGCAATGGTGTCGTGCACTCTAAAAAATTCTGTGAATTTGGATTAGACCCAATCATGTGATGCAATGCCCACTTTACATCACGGGGAGTGAGATTTTGATGGCCCAAACATGCAATGGTGCCGTGCACTCTAAAAAATTCTGGGAATGTGGATTAGACCCAATCATATGATGTAATGCTTACTTTACATCACAGGGAAGTGAGGTTTTGTTGGCCCAAACATGCAATGGTGTCGCCAACTCCTATAATGTCTGTGAATTTGGATTAGACCCAATCATGTGATGTAATGCCCACTTTACATCACGGGGAGTGAGATTTTGATGGCCCAAACATGCAATGGTGTCGTGCACTCTAAAAAAATCTGGAAATTTGGATTAGACCCAATCACATGATGTAATGCCCAATTTACATCACGGGGAAGTTAGGCTTTAATGGCCCATACATGTAATGGTGTCGTCCACTCTTACAATGTCTGGGAATTTGGATTAGACCCAATCATATGATGTATTGCCCACTTTACATCACGGGCAAGTGAGGTTTTGATGGCCCAAACATGCAATGGTGTCGTCCACTCTTAAAATGTCAGGGAATTTGGATTAGACCCAATCATATGATGTAATGCTCACTTTACATCGCGGGGAAGTGAGTTTTTGATGGCCCAAACATGCAATGGTGTCGTCAACTCTTACAATGTCTGGGAATTTGGATTAGACCAATTCATATGATGTAATGCCCAATTTACATCACGGGGAAGTGAGGTTTCGATGGCCCAAACATGCAATGGTGTCGTCCACTCTTACAATGTCTGGGAATTTGGATTAGACCCAATCATATGATGTAATGCTCACATTACATCACGGGGAAGTGAGATTTTGATGACCGAAACATGCAATGGTGTCGTCCACTCTTACAATGTCAGGGAATTTGGATTAGACCCAATCATATGATGTAATGCTCACTTTACATCACGGGGAAGTGAGGTTTCGATGGCCCAAACATGCAATGGTGCCGTCCACTCTTACAATGTTTGGGAATTTGGATTAGACCCATTCAAATGATGTAATGCCCAATTTACATCACGGGGAAGTGAGGTTTCGATGGCCCAAACATGCAATGGTGTCGTCCACTCTTACAATGTCTGGGAATTTGGATTAGACCCAATCATATGATGTAATGCTCACATTACATCACGGGGAAGTGAGGTTTTGATGGCCGAAACATGCAATGGTGTCGTCCACTCTTACAATGTCAGGGAATTTGGATTAGACCCAATCATATGATGTAATGCTCACTTTACATCACGGGGAAGTGAGGTTTCGATGGCCCAAACATGCAATGGTGTCGTCCACTCTTACAATGTCTGGGAATTTAGATTAGACCCATTCATATGATGTAATGCCCAATTTACATCACGGGAAAGTGACGTTTTGATGGTCCAAACATGCAATGGTGTCGTCCACTCTTACAATGTCTGGGAATTTGGATTAGACCCAATCATATGATGTAATGCACAATTTACATCACGGGGAAGTTAGGCTTTGATGGCCCATACATGTAATGGTTTTGTCCACTCTTACAATGTCTGGGAATTTGGATTAGACCCAATCATATGATGTAATGTCCACTTTACATCACGGGGAAGTGAGGTTTTGTTGGCCCAAAAATGCAATGGTGTCGTCCACTCTTACAATGTCAGGCAATTTGGATTAGACCCAATCATATGATGTAATGCTTACTTTACATCACAGGGAAGTGAGGTTTTGTTGGCCCAAACATGCAATGGTGTCGCCAACTCCTATAATGTCTGTGAATTTGGATTAGACCCAATCATGTGATGTAATGCCCACTTTACATCACGGGGAGTGAGATTTTGATGGCCCAAACATGCAATGGTGTCGTGCACTCTAAAAAATTCTGGGTATTTGGATTAGAGCCAGTCACATGATGTAATGCCCAATTTACATCACGGGGAAGTTAGGCTTTAATGGCCCATACATGTAATGGTGTCGTCCACTCTTACAATGTCTGGGAATTTGGATTAGACCCAATCATATGATGTAATGCCCACTTTACATCACGGGCAAGTGAGGTTTTGATGGCCCAAACATGCAATGGTGTCGTCCACTCTTAAAATGTCAGGGAATTTGGATTAGACCCAATCATATGATGTAATGCTCACTTTACATCGCGGGGAAGTGAGTTTTTGATGACCCAAACATGCAATGGTGTCGTCAACTCTTACAATGTCTGGGAATTTGGATTAGACCAATTCATATGATGTAATGCTCAATTTACATCACGGGGAAGTGAGGTTTTGATGGCCCAAACATGCAATGATGTCGTCCACTCTTACAATGTCTGGGAATTTGGATTAGACCCAATCATATGATGTAATGCTCACATTACATCACGGGGAATTGAGGTTTTGATGGCCCAAACATGCAATGGTGTCGTCCAATCTTACAATGTCTGTGAATTTGGATTAGACCCAATCATATGATGTAATGCCCAATTTACATCACGGGAAAGTGACGTTTTGATGGTCCAAACATGCAATGGTGTCGTCCACTCTTACAATGTCAGGGAATTTGGATTAGACCCAATCATATGATGTAATGCCCAATTTACATCACGGGAAAGTGACGTTTTGATGGTCCAAACATGCAATGGTGTCGTCCACTCTTACAATGTCTGGGAATTTGGATTAGACCCAATCATATGATGTAATGCCCACTTTACATCATGGGGAAGTGAGGTTTTGATGGCCCAAACATGCAATGGTGTCGTCCACTCTTACAATGTCTGGTGAATTTGCATTAGACCTAATTATATGATGTAATGCCTACTTTTCATCACGCGGCAGTGAGGTTTTGATGGCCCAAACATGCAATGGTGTCGTCCAATCTTACAATGTCTGTGAATTTGGATTAGACCCAATCATATGATGTAATGCCCAATTTACATCACGGGAAAGTGATGTTTTGAAGGTCCAAACATGCAATGGTGTCGTCCACTCTTACAGTGTCAGGGAATTTGGATTAGACCCAATCATATGATGCAATACCGAATGTACATCACGAAGAAGTGAGGTTTAGATGGCCAAAACATGCAACGGTATCGTCTACTCTTACAATGACTGTGAATTTGGATTAGACCCAATCATATGATGTAATGCCCACTTTAAATCACGGGGAAGTGACGTTTTGATGGTCCAAACATGCAATGGTGTCGTCCACTCTTACAATGTCTGGTAATTTGGACTAGACCCAATCATATGATGTAATGTCCTCTTTACATCACGGGGAAGTGAGGTTTTGTTGGCCCAAAAATGCAATGGTGTCGTCCACTCTTACAATGTCAGGGAATTTGGATTATACCCAATCATATGATGTAATGCATACTTTACATCACAGGGAAGTGAGGTTTTGATGGCCCAAACATGCAATGGTGTCGCCAACTCCTATAATGTCTGTGAATTTGGATTAGACCCAATCATGTGATGTAATGCCCACTTTACATCACGGGGAGTGAGATTTTGATGGCCCAAACATGCAATGGTGTCGTGCACTCTAAAAAATTCTGGGAATTTGGATTAGAGCCAGTCACATGATGTAATGCCCAATTTACATCACGGGGAAGTGAGATTTTGATGGTCCGAACATGCAATGGTGTCGTCCACTCTTACAATGTCTGGGAATTTGGATTAGACCCAATCATATGATGTAATGCCCACTTTACATCAGGGGGAAGTGACGTTTTGATGGTCCAAACATGCAATGATGTCGTCCACTCTTACAATGTCTGGGAATTTGGATTACACCCAATCATAT
This sequence comes from Saccoglossus kowalevskii, assembly GCF_978046115.1. Classification (NCBI taxonomy): domain Eukaryota; kingdom Metazoa; phylum Hemichordata; class Enteropneusta; family Harrimaniidae; genus Saccoglossus; species Saccoglossus kowalevskii. The sequence continues at coordinate 32,659,014 of NC_140659.1, read as the reverse complement.
GATGTAATGCCCACTTTACATCACGGGGAAGAGAGGTTTCGATGGCCCGAACATGCAATGGTATCGTCTACTCTTACAATGACTGTGAATTTGGATTAGACCCAATCATATGATGTAATGCCCACTTTAAATCACGGGGAAGTGACGTTTTGATGGTCCAAACATGCAATGGTGTCGTCCACTCTTACAATGTCTGGTAATTTGGATTAGACCCAATCATATGATGTAATGTTCACTTTACTTCACGGGGAAGTGAGGTTTTGATGGCCCAAACATGCAATGGTGTCGTCCACTCATTACAATGTCTGGGATTTTGGATTAAACCCATTCATATGATGTAATGCCCAATTTACATCACGGGGAAGTGAGGTTGCGATGGCCCAAATATGCAATGGTGTCTCCCACTCCTATAATGTCTGTGAATTTGGATTGGACCCAATCATATGATGTAATGCCCACTTTATATCACGGGGAGAGAGATTTTGATGGCCCAAACATGCAATGGTGTCGTCCACTCTTACAATGTCTGGGATTTTGGATTAGACCCAATCATATGATGTAATGCCCAATTTACATCACGGGAAAGTGACGTTTTGATGGTCCAAACATACAATGGTGTCGTCCACTCTTACAATGTCTGGGAATTTGGATTAGACCCAATCATATGATGTAATGCCCAATTTACATCACGGGGAAGTTAGGCTTTAATGGCCCATACACGTAATGGTGTCGTCCACTCTTACAATGTCTGGGAATTTGGATTAGACCCAATCATATGATGTAATGCCCACTTTACATCACGGGCAAGTGAGGTTTTGATGGCCCAAACATGCAATGGTGTCGTCCACTCTTAAAATGTCAGGGAATTTGGATTAGACCCAATCATATGATGTAATGCTCACTTTACATCGCGGGGAAGTGAGGTTTCGATGGCCCAAACATGCAATGGTGTCGTCCACTCTTACAATGTCTGGGAATTTTGATTAGACCCAATCATATGATGTAATGCTCACATTACATCACGGGGAAGTGAGGTTTTGATGACCGAAACATGCAATGGTGTCGTCCACTCTTACAATGTCAGGGAATTTGGATTAGACCCAATCATATGATGTAATGCTCACTTTACATCACGGGGAAGTGAGGTTTCGATGGCCCAAACATGCAATGGTGTCGTCCACTCTTACAATGTCTGGGAATTTGGATTAAACCCATTCATATGATGTAATGCCCAATTTACATCACGGGAAAGTGACGTTTTGATGGTCCAAACATGCAATGGTGTCGTCCACTCTTACAATGTCTGGGAATTTGGATTAGACCCAATCATATGATGTAATGCCCAATTTACATCACGGGGAAGTTAGGCTTTGATGGCCCATACATGTAATGGTGTCGTCCACTCTTACAATGTCTGGGAATTTGGATTCGACCCAATCATATGATGTAATGTCCACTTTACATCACGGGGAAGTGAGGTTTTGTTGGCCCAAAAATGCAATGGTGTCGTCCACTCTTACAATGTCAGTGAATTTGGATTAGACCCAATCATATGATGTAATGCTTACTTTACATCACAGGGAAGTGAGGTTTTGATGGCCCAAACATGCAATGGTGTCGCCAACTCCTATAATGTCTGTGAATTTGGATTAGACCCAATCATGTGATGTAATGCCCACTTTACATCACGGGGAGTGAGATTTTGATGGCCCAAACATGCAATGGTGTCGTGCACTCTAAAAAATTCTGGGAATTTGGATTAGAGCCAGTCACATGATGTAATGCCCAATTTACATACCGGGGAAGTGAGATTTTGATGGTCCGAACATGCAATGGTGTCGTCCACTCTTACAATGTCTGGGAATTTGGATTAGACCCAATCATATGATGTAATGCCCACTTTACATCACGGGGAAGTGACGTTTTGATGGTCCAAACATGCAATGGTGTCGTCCACTCTTACAATGTCTGGGAATTTGGATTAGACCCATTCATATGACGTAATGCAAAAATTACATCACGGGGAAGTGAGGTTTCGATGGCCCAAACATGCAATGGTGTCGTCCACTCTTACAATGTCTGTCAATTTGGATTACACCCAATCATATGATGTAATGCCCACTTTACATCACGGGGAAGTGACGTTCTGGTGGCCCAAACATGCAATGGTGTCTTCCACTCTTACAGTGTCTGGGAATTTGGATTAGACCCAATCATATGATGTAATACCGTATGTACATCACGGGGAAGTGAGGTTTAGATGGCCCAAACATGCAACGGTGTCGTCCACTCTTAAAATGTCTGGGAATTTGGATTAGACCCAATCATATGATGTAATGCCCACTTTACATCACGGGGAAGTGAGGTTTCGATGGACCGAACATGCAATGGTGTCGTCTACTCTTACAATGTCTGTGAATTTGGATTAGACCCAATCATATGATGTAATGCCTACTTTACATCCCGGGGAAGTGAGGTTTCGGTGGCCCAAACATGCAATGGTGTCGTCCACTCTTACATTGTCTAGGAATTTGCATTAGACCTAATTATATGATGTAATGCCTACTTTACATGACGGGGAATTGAGGTTTTGATGGCCCAAACATGCAATGGTGTCGTCCAATCTTACAATGTCTGTGAATTTGGATTAGACCCAATCTTATGATGTAATGCCCAATTTACATCACGAGAAAGTGACGTTTTGATGGTCCAAACATGCAATGGTGTCGTCCGCTCTTACAATGTCAGGGAATTTGGATTAGACCCAATCATATGATGTAATGCCCACTTTACATCACGGGGAAGAGAGGTTTCGATGGCCCGAACATGCAATGGTATCGTCTACTCTTACAATGACTGTGAATTTGGATTAGACCCAATCATATGATGTAATGCCCACTTTAAATCACGGGGAAGTGACGTTTTGATGGTCCAAACATGCAATGGTGTCGTCCACTCTTACAATGTCTGGTAATTTGGATTAGACCCAATCATATGATGTAATGTCCACTTTACATCACGGGGAAGTGAGGTTTTGTTGGCCCAAAAATGCAATGGTGTCGTCCACTCTTACAATGTCAGGGAATTTGGATTAGACCCAATCATATGATGTAATGCTTACTTTACATCACAGGGAAGTGAGGTTTTGATGGCCCAAACATGCAATGGTGTCGCCAACTCCTATAATGTCTGTGAATTTGGATTAGACCCAATCATGTGATGTAATGCCCACTTTACATCACGGGGAGTGAGATTTTGATGGCCCAAACATGCAATGGTGTCGTGCACTCTAAAAAATTCTGGGAATTTGGATTAGAGCCAGTCACATGATGTAATGCCCAATTTACATCACGGGGAAGTGAGATTTTGATGGTCCGAACATGCAATGGTGTCGTCCACTCTTACAATGTCTGGGAATTTGGATTAGACCCAATCATATGATGTAATGCCCACTTTACATCACGGGGAAGTGACGTTTTGATGGTCCAAACATGCAATGATGTCGTCCACTCTTACAATGTCTGGGAATTTGGATTACACCCAATCATATGATGTAATGCCCACTTTACATCCTGGGGAAGAGAGGTTTCGATGGCCCGAACATGCAATGGTATCGTCTACTCTTACAATGACTGTGAATTTGGATTAGACCCAATCATATGATGTAATGCCCACTTTAAATCACGGGGAAGTGACGTTTTGATGGTCCAAACATGCAATGGTGTCGTCCACTCTTACAATGTCTGGTAATTTGGATTAGACCCAATCATATGATGTAATGTTCACTTTACTTCACGGGGAAGTGAGGTTTTGATGGCCCAAACATGCAATGGTGTCGTCCACTCATTACAATGTCTGGGAATTTGGATTAGACCCAATCATATGATGTAATGCCCACTTTACATCACGGGGAAGTGACGTTTTGATGGTCCAAACATGCAATGGTGTCGTCCACTCTTACAATGTCTGGGAATTTGGATTAGACCCATTCATATGACGTAATGCAAAAATTACATCACGGGGAAGTGAGGTTTCGATGGCCCAAACATGCAATGGTGTCGTCCACTCTTACAATGTCTGTCAATTTGGATTACACCCAATCATATGATGTAATGCCCACTTTACATCACGGGGAAGTGACGTTCTGGTGGCCCAAACATGCAATGGTGTCTTCCACTCTTACAGTGTCTGGGAATTTGGATTAGACCCAATCATATGATGTAATACCGTATGTACATCACGGGGAAGTGAGGTTTAGATGGCCCAAACATGCAACGGTGTCGTCCACTCTTAAAATGTCTGGGAATTTGGATTAGACCCAATCATATGATGTAATGCCCACTTTACATCACGGGGAAGTGAGGTTTCGATGGACCGAACATGCAATGGTGTCGTCTACTCTTACAATGTCTGTGAATTTGGATTAGACCCAATCATATGATGTAATGCCTACTTTACATCCCGGGGAAGTGAGGTTTCGGTGGCCCAAACATGCAATGGTGTCGTCCACTCTTACATTGTCTAGGAATTTGCATTAGACCTAATTATATGATGTAATGCCTACTTTACATGACGGGGAATTGAGGTTTTGATGGCCCAAACATGCAATGGTGTCGTCCAATCTTACAATGTCTGTGAATTTGGATTAGACCCAATCTTATGATGTAATGCCCAATTTACATCACGGGAAAGTGACGTTTTGATGGTCCAAACATGCAATGTTGTCGTCCACTCTTACAATGTCAGGGAATTTGGATTAGACCCAATCATATGATGTAATGCCCACTTTACATCACGGGGAAGAGAGGTTTCGATGGCCCGAACATGCAATGGTATCGTCTACTCTTACAATGACTGTGAATTTGGATTAGACCCAATCATATGATGTAATGCCCAATTTAAATCACGGGGAAGTGACGTTTTGATGGTCCAAACATGCAATGGTGTCGTCCACTCTTACAATGTCTGGTAATTTGGATTAGACCCAATCATATGATGTAATGTCCACTTTACATCACGGGGAAGTGAGGTTTTGTTGGCCCAAAAATGCAATGGTGTCGTCCACTCTTACAATGTCAGGGAATTTGGATTAGACCCAATCATATGATGTAATGCTTACTTTACATCACAGGGAAGTGAGGTTTTGATGGCCCAAACATGCAATGGTGTCGCCAACTCCTATAATGTCTGTGAATTTGGATTAGACCCAATCATGTGATGTAATGCCCACTTTACATCACGGGGAGTGAGATTTTGATGGCCCAAACAAGCAATGGTGTCGTGCACTCTAAAAAATTCTGGGAATTTGGATTAGAGCCAGTCACATGATGTAATGCCCAATTTACATTACGGGGAAGTGAGATTTTGATGGTCCGAACATGCAATGGTGTCGTCCACTCTTACAATGTCTGGGAATTTGGATTAGACCCAATCATATGATGTAATGCCCACTTTACATCACGGGGAAGTGACGTTTTGATGGTCCAAACATGCAATGATGTCGTCCACTCTTACTATGTCTGGGAATTTGGATTACACCCAATCATATGATGTAATGCCCACTTTACATCCTGGGGAAGAGAGGTTTCGATGGCCCGAACATGCAATGGTATCGTCTACTCTTACAATGACTGTGAATTTGGATTAGACCCAATCATATGATGTAATGCCCACTTTAAATCACGGGGAAGTGACGTTTTGATGGTCCAAACATGCAATGGTGTCGTCCACTCTTACAATGTCAGGTAATTTGGATTAGACCCAATCATATGATGTAATGTTCACTTTACTTCACGGGGAAGTGAGGTTTTGATGGCCCAAACATGCAATGGTGTCGTCCACTCATTACAATGTCTGGGATTTTGGATTAAACCCATTCATATGATGTAATGCCCAATTTACATCACGGGGAAGTGAGGTTGCGATGGCCCAAATATGCAATGGTGTCTCCCACTCCTATAATGTCTGTGAATTTGGATTGGACCCAATCATATGATGTAATGCCCACTTTATATCACGGGGAGTGAGATTTTGATGGCCCAAACATGCAATGGTGTCGTCCACTCTTACAATGTATGGGATTTTGGATTAGACCCAATCATATGATGTAATGCCCAATTTACATCACGGGAAAGTGACGTTTTGATGGTCCAAACATACAATGGTGTCGTCCACTCTTACAATGTCTGTGAATTTGGATTAGACCCAATCATATGATGTAATGCCCAATTTACATCACGGGAGAGTGATGTTTTGATGGTCCAAACATGCAATGGTGTCGTCCACTCTTACAGTGCCAGGGAATTTGGATTAGACCCAATCATATGATGTAATACCGAATGTACATCACGAAGAAGTGAGGTTTAGATGGCCCAAACATGCAACGGTGTCGTCCACTCTTACAATGTCTGGGAATTTGGATTAGACCCAATCATATGATGTAATGCCCACTTTACATCACGGGGAAGAGAGGTTTCGATGGCCCGAACATGCAATGGTATCGTCTACTCTTACAATGACTGTGAATTTGGATTAGACCCAATCATATGATGTAATGCCCACTTTACATCACGGGGAAGTGACGTTTTGATGGTCCAAACATGCAATGGTGTCGTCCACTCATTACAATGTCTGGGATTCTGGATTAGACCCATTCATATGATGTAATGCCCAATTTACATCACGGGGAAGTGAGGTTGCGATGGCCCAAATATGCAATGGTGTCTCCCACTCCTATAATGTCTGTGAATTTGGATTGGACCCAATCATATGATGTAATGCCCACTTTATATCACGGGGAGTGAGATTTTGATGGCCCAAACATGCAATGGTGTCGTCCACTCTTACAATGTCTGGGATTTTGGATTAGACCCAATCATATGATGTAATGCCCAATTTACATCACGGGAAAGTGACGTTTTGATGGTCCAAACATGCAATGGTTTTGTCCACTCTTACAATGTCTGGGAATTTGGATTAGACCCTATCATATGATGTAATGCCCAATTTACATCACGGGGAAGTTAGGCTTTAATGGCCCATACATGTAATGGTGTCGTCCACTCTTACAATGTCTGGGAATTTGGATTAGACCCAATCATATGATGTAATGCCCACTTTACATCACGGGCAAGTGAGGTTTTGATGGCCCAAACATGCAATGGTGTCGTCCACTCTTAAAATGTCAGGGAATTTGGATTAGACCCAATCATATGATGTAATGTTCACTTTACTTCACGGGGAAGTGAGGTTTTGATGGCCCAAACATGCAATGGTGTCGTCCACTCATTACAATGTCTGGGATTTTGGATTAAACCCATTCATATGATGTAATGCCCAATTTACATCACGGGGAAGTGAGGTTGCGATGGCCCAAATATGCAATGGTGTCTCCCACTCCTATAATGTCTGTGAATTTGGATTGGACCCAATCATATGATATAATGCTCACTTTACATCACAGGGAAGTGAGGTTTTGAAGGCCCAATGTCTGGTAATTTGGATTAGACCCAATCATATGATGTAATGCCCACTTTACATCACGGGGAAGTGAGGTTTTGATGGCCGAAACATGCAATGGTGTCGTCCACTCTTACAATGTCTGGGATTTTGGATTAGACCCAATCATATGATGTAATGCCCAATTTACATCACGGGAAAGTGACGTTTTGATGGTCCAAACATACAATGGTGTCGTCCACTCTTACAATGTCTGTGAATTTGGATTAGACCCAATCATATGATGTAATGCCCAATTTACATCACGGGAGAGTGATGTTTTGATGGTCCAAACATGCAATGGTGTCGTCCACTCTTACAGTGCCAGGGAATTTGGATTAGACCCAATCATATGATGTAATACCGAATGTACATCACGAAGAAGTGAGGTTTAGATGGCCCAAACATGCAACGGTGTCGTCCACTCTTACAATGTCTGGGAATTTGGATTAGACCCAATCATATGATGTAATGCCCACTTTACATCACGGGGAAGAGAGGTTTCGATGGCCCGAACATGCAATGGTATCGTCTACTCTTACAATGACTGTGAATTTGGATTAGACCCAATCATATGATGTAATGCCCACTTTACATCACGGGGAAGTGACGTTTTGATGGTCCAAACATGCAATGGTGTCGTCCACTCATTACAATGTCTGGGATTCTGGATTAGACCCATTCATATGATGTAATGCCCAATTTACATCACGGGGAAGTGAGGTTGCGATGGCCCAAATATGCAATGGTGTCTCCCACTCCTATAATGTCTGTGAATTTGGATTGGACCCAATCATATGATGTAATGCCCACTTTATATCACGGGGAGTGAGATTTTGATGGCCCAAACATGCAATGGTGTCGTCCACTCTTACAATGTCTGGGATTTTGGATTAGACCCAATCATATGATGTAATGCCCAATTTACATCACGGGAAAGTGACGTTTTGATGGTCCAAACATGCAATGGTTTTGTCCACTCTTACAATGTCTGGGAATTTGGATTAGACCCTATCATATGATGTAATGCCCAATTTACATCACGGGGGGGAAGTTAGGCTTTAATGGCCCATACATGTAATGGTGTCGTCCACTCTTACAATGTCTGGGAATTTGGATTAGACCCAATCATATGATGTAATGCCCACTTTACATCACGGGCAAGTGAGGTTTTGATGGCCCAAACATGCAATGGTGTCGTCCACTCTTAAAATGTCAGGGAATTTGGATTAGACCCAATCATATGATGTAATGTTCACTTTACTTCACGGGGAAGTGAGGTTTTGATGGCCCAAACATGCAATGGTGTCGTCCACTCATTACAATGTCTGGGATTTTGGATTAAACCCATTCATATGATGTAATGCCCAATTTACATCACGGGGAAGTGAGGTTGCGATGGCCCAAATATGCAATGGTGTCTCCCACTCCTATAATGTCTGTGAATTTGGATTGGACCCAATCATATGATATAATGCTCACTTTACATCACAGGGAAGTGAGGTTTTGAAGGCCCAATGTCTGGTAATTTGGATTAGACCCAATCATATGATGTAATGCCCACTTTACATCACGGGGAAGTGAGGTTTTGATGGCCGAAACATGCAATGGTGTCGTCCACTCTTACAATGTCTGGGATTTTGGATTAGACCCAATCATATGATGTAATGCCCAATTTACATCACGGGAAAGTGACGTTTTGATGGTCCAAACATACAATGGTGTCGTCCACTCTTACAATGTCTGGGAATTTGGATTAGACCCAATCATATGATGTAATGCCCAATTTACATCACGGGGAAGTTAGGCTTTAATGGCCCATACATGTAATGGTGTCGTCCACTCTTACAATGTCTGGGAATTTGGATTAGACCCAATCATATGATGTAATGCCCACTTTACATCACGGGCAAGTGAAGTTTTGATGGCCCAAACATGCAATGGTGTCGTCCACTCTTACAATGTCTGGGAATTTGGATTAGACCCAATCATATGATGTAATGCCCAATTTACATCACGGGGAAGTTAGGCTTTAATGGCCCATACATGCAATGGTGTCGTCAACTCTTACAATGTCTGGGAATTTGGATTAGACCAATTCATATGATGTAATGCCCAATTTACATCACGGGGAAGTGAGGTTCCGATGGCCCAAACATGCAATGGTGTCGTCCACTCTTACAATGTCTGGGAATTTGGATTAGACCCAATCATATGATGTAATGCTCACATTACATCACGGGGAAGTGAGGTTTTGATGACCGAAACATGCAATGGTGTCGTCCACTCTTACAGTGCCAGGGAATTTGGATTAGACCCAATCATATGATGTAATACCGAATGTATATCACGAAGAAGTGAGGTTTAGATGGCCCAAACATGCAACGGTGTCGTCCACTCTTACAATGTCTGGGAATTTGGATTAGACCCAATCATATGATGTAATGCCCACTTTACATCACGGGGAAGAGAGGTTTCGATGGCCCGAACATGCAATGGTATCGTCTACTCTTACAATGACTGTGAATTTGGATTAGACCCAATCATATGATGTAATGCCCACTTTACATCACGGGGAAGTGACGTTTTGATGGTCCAAACATGCAATGGTGTCGTCCACTCATTACAATGTCTGGGATTCTGGATTAGACCCATTCATATGATGTAATGCCCAATTTACATCACGGGGAAGTGAGGTTGCGATGGCCCAAATATGCAATGGTGTCTCCCACTCCTATAATGTCTGTGAATTTGGATTGGACCCAATCATATGATGTAATGCCCACTTTATATCACGGGGAGTGAGATTTTGATGGCCCAAACATGCAATGGTGTCGTCCACTCTTACAATGTCTGGGATTTTGGATTAGACCCAATCATATGATGTAATGCCCACTTTACATCACGGGGAAGTGACGTTTTGATGGTCCAAACATGCAATGGTGTCGTCCACTCATTACAATGTCTGGGATTCTGGATTAGACCCATTCATATGATGTAATGCCCAATTTACATCACGGGGAAGTGAGGTTGCGATGGCCCAAATATGCAATGGTGTCTCCCACTCCTATAATGTCTGTGAATTTGGATTGGACCCAATCATATGATGTAATGCCCACTTTATATCACGGGGAGTGAGATTTTGATGGCCCAAACATGCAATGGTGTCGTCCACTCTTACAATGTCTGGGATTTTGGATTAGACCCAATCATATGATGTAATGCCCAATTTACATCACGGGAAAGTGACGTTTTGATGGCCCAAACATGCAATGGTGTCGGCCACTCTTACAATGTCTGGGAATTTGGATTAGACCCTATCATATGATGTAATGCCCAATTTACATCACGGGGAAGTTAGGCTTTAATGGCCCATACATGTAATGGTGTCGTCCACTCTTACAATGTCTGGGAATTTGGATTAGACCCAATCATATGATGTAATGCCCACTTTACATCACGGGCAAGTGAGGTTTTGATGGCCCAAACATGCAATGGTGTCCTCCACTCTTAAAATGTCAGGGAATTTGGATTAGACCCAATCATATGATGTAATGTTCACTTTACTTCACGGGGAAGTGAGGTTTTGATGGCCCAAACATGCAATGGTGTCGTCCACTCATTACAATGTCTGGGATTTTGGATTAAACCCATTCATATGATGTAATGCCCAATTTACATCACGGGGAAGTGAGGTTGCGATGGCGCAAATATGCAATGGTGTCTCCCACTCCTACAATGTCTGTGAATTTGGATTGGACCCAATCATATGATGTAATGCCCACTTTATATCACGGGGAGTGAGATTTTGATGGCCCAAACATGCAATGGTGTCGTCCACTCTTACAATGTCTGGGATTTTGGATTAGACCCAATCATATGATGTAATGCCCAATTTACATCACGGGAAAGTGACGTTTTGATGGTCCAAACATACAATGGTGTCGTCCACTCTTACAATGTCTGGGAATTTGGATTAGACCCAATCATATGATGTAATGCCCACTTTACATCACGGGCAAGTGAGGTTTTGTTGGCCCAAACATGCAATGGTGTCGTCCACTCTTAAAATGTCAGGGAATTTGGATTAGACCCAATCATATGATGTAATGCTCACTTTACATCGCGGGGAAGTGAGGTTTTGATGGCCCAAACATGCAATGGTGTCGTCAACTCTTACAATGTCTGGGAATTTGGATTAGACCAATTCATATGATGTAATGCCCAATTTACATCACGGGGAAGTGAGGTTTCGATGGCCCAAACATGCAATGGTGTCGTCCACTCTTACAATGTCTGGGAATTTGGATTAGACCCAATCATATGATGTAATGCCCACTTTACATCACGGGGAAGTGACGTTTTGATGGTCCAAACATGCAATGGTGTCGTCCACTCATTACAATGTCTGGGATTCTGGATTAGACCCATTCATATGATGTAATGCCCAATTTACATCACGGGGAAGTGAGGTTGCGATGGCCCAAATATGCAATGGTGTCTCCCACTCCTATAATGTCTGTGAATTTGGATTGGACCCAATCATATGATGTAATGCCCACTTTATATCACGGGGAGTGAGATTTTGATGGCCCAAACATGCAATGGTGTCGTCCACTCTTACAATGTCTGGGATTTTGGATTAGACCCAATCATATGATGTAATGCCCACTTTACATCACGGGGAAGTGACGTTTTGATGGTCCAAACATGCAATGGTGTCGTCCACTCATTACAATGTCTGGGATTCTGGATTAGTCCCATTCATATGATGTAATGCCCAATTTACATCACGGGGAAGTGAGGTTGCGATGGCCCAAATATGCAATGGTGTCTCCCACTCCTATAATGTCTGTGAATTTGGATTGGACCCAATCATATGATGTAATGCCCACTTTATATCACGGGGAGTGAGATTTTGATGGCCCAAACATGCAATGGTGTCGTCCACTCTTACAATGTCTGGGATTTTGGATTAGACCCAATCATATGATGTAATGCCCAATTTACATCACGGGAAAGTGACGTTTTGATGGCCCAAACATGCAATGGTGTCGGCCACTCTTACAATGTCTGGGAATTTGGATTAGACCCTATCATATGATGTAATGCCCAATTTACATCACGGGGAAGTTAGGCTTTAATGGCCCATACATGTAATGGTGTCGTCCACTCTTACAATGTCTGGGAATTTGGATTAGACCCAATCATATGATGTAATGCCCACTTTACATCACGGGCAAGTGAGGTTTTGATGGCCCAAACATGCAATGGTGTCCTCCACTCTTAAAATGTCAGGGAATTTGGATTAGACCCAATCATATGATGTAATGTTCACTTTACTTCACGGGGAAGTGAGGTTTTGATGGCCCAAACATGCAATGGTGTCGTCCACTCATTACAATGTCTGGGATTTTGGATTAAACCCATTCATATGATGTAATGCCCAATTTACATCACGGGGAAGTGAGGTTGCGATGGCGCAAATATGCAATGGTGTCTCCCACTCCTATAATGTCTGTGAATTTGGATTGGACCCAATCATATGATGTAATGCCCACTTTACATCACGGGCAAGTGAGGTTTTGTTGGCCCAAACATGCAATGGTGTCGTCCACTCTTAAAATGTCAGGGAATTTGGATTAGACCCAATCATATGATGTAATGCTCACTTTACATCGCGGGGAAGTGAGGTTTTGATGGCCCAAACATGCAATGGTGTCGTCAACTCTTACAATGTCTGGGAATTTGGATTAGACCAATTCATATGATGTAATGCCCAATTTACATCACGGGGAAGTGAGGTTTCGATGGCCCAAACATGCAATGGTGTCGTCCACTCTTACAATGTCTGGGAATTTGGATTAGACCCAATCATATGATGTAATGCTCACATTACATCACGGGGAAGTGAGGTTTTGATGACCGAAACATGCAATGGTGTCGTCCACTCTTACAATGTCAGGGAATTTGGATTAGACCCAATCATATGATGTAATGCTCACTTTACATCACGGGGAAGTGAGGTTTCGATGGCCCAAACATGCAATGGTGTCGTCCACTCTTACAATGTCTGGGAATTTGGATTAGACCCATTCATATGATGTAATGCCCAATTTACATCACGGGGAAGTGAGGTTGCGATGGCCCAAATATGCAATGGTGTCTCCCACTCCTATAATGTCTGTGAATTTGGATTGGACCCAATCATATGATGTAATGCCCACTTTATATCACGGGGAGTGAGATTTTGATGGCCCAAACATGCAATGGTGTCGTCCACTCTTACAATGTCTGGGATTTTGGATTAGACCCAATCATATGATGTAATGCCCAATTTACATCACGGGAAAGTGAGATTTTGATGGTCCGAACATGCAATGGTGTCGTCCACTCTTACAATGTCTGGGAATTTGGATTAGACCCAATCATATGATGTAATGCCCACTTTACATCACGGGGAAGTGACGTTTTGATGGTCCAAACATGCAATGATGTCGTCCACTCTTACAATGTCTGGGAATTTGGATTACACCCATTCATATGATGTAATGCCCACTTTACATCACGGGGAAGAGAGGTTTCGATGGCCCGAACATGCAATGGTATCGTCTACTCTTACAATGACTGTGAATTTGGATTAGACCCAATCATATGATGTAATGCCCATTTTAAATCACGGGGAAGTGACGTTTTGATGGTCCAAACATGCAATGGTGTCGTCCACTCTTACAATGTCTGGTAATTTGGATTAGACCCAATCATATGATGTAATGTTCACTTTACTTCACGGGGAAGTGAGGTTTTGATGGCCCAAACATGCAATGGTGTCGTCCACTCATTACAATGTCTGGGATTTTGGATTAAACCCATTCATATGATGTAATGCCCAATTTACATCACGGGGAAGTGAGGTTGCGATGGCCCAAATATGCAATGGTGTCTCCCACTCCTATAATGTCTGTGAATTTGGATTGGACCCAATCATATGATGTAATGCCCACTTTATATCACGGGGAGTGAGATTTTGATGGCCCAAACATGCAATGGTGTCGTCCACTCTTACAATGTCTGGGATTTTGGATTAGACCCAATCATATGATGTAATGCCCAATTTACATCACGGGAAAGTGACGTTTTGATGGTCCAAACATACAATGGTGTCGTCCACTCTTACAATGTCTGGGAATTTGGATTAGACCCAATCATATGATGTAATGCCCAATTTACATCACGGGGAAGTTAGGCTTTAATGGCCCATACATGTAATGGTGTCGTCCACTCTTACAATGTCTGGTGAATTTGCATTAGACCTAATTATATGATGTAATGCCTACTTTTCATCACGCGGAAGTGAGGTTTTGATGGCCCAAACATGCAATGGTGTCGTCCAATCTAACAATGTCTGTGAATTTGGATTAGACCCAATCATATGATGTAATGCCCAATTTACATCACGGGAAAGTGATGTTTTGATGGTCCAAACATGCAATGGTGTCGTCCACTCTTACAGTGCCAGGGAATTTGGATTAGACCCAATCATATGATGTAATACCGAATGTACATCACGAAGAAGTGAGGTTTAGATGGCCCAAACATGCAACGGTGTCGTCCACTCTTACAATGTCTGGGAATTTGGATTAGACCCAATCATATGATGTAATGCCCACTTTACATCACGGGGAAGAGAGGTTTCGATGGCCCGAACATGCAATGGTATCGTCTACTCTTACAATGACTGTGAATTTGGATTAGACCCAATCATATGATGTAATGCCCACTTTACATCACGGGGAAGTGACGTTTTGATGGTCCAAACATGCAATGGTGTCGTCCACTCATTACAATGTCTGGGATTCTGGATTAGACCCATTCATATGATGTAATGCCCAATTTACATCACGGGGAAGTGAGGTTGCGATGGCCCAAATATGCAATGGTGTCTCACACTCCTATAATGTCTGTGAATTTGGATTGGACCCAATCATATGATGTAATGCCCACTTTATATCACGGGGAGTGAGATTTTGATGGCCCAAACATGCAATGGTGTCGTCCACTCTTACAATGTCTGGGATTTTGGATTAGACCCAATCATATGATGTAATGCCCAATTTACATCACGGGAAAGTGACGTTTTGATGGTCCAAACATACAATGGTTTTGTCCACTCTTACAATGTCTGGGAATTTGGATTAGACCCTATCATATGATGTAATGCCCAATTTACATCACGGGGAAGTTAGGCTTTAATGGCCCATACATGTAATGGTGTCATCCACTCTTACAATGTCTGGGAATTTGGATTTGACCCAATCATATGATGTAATGCCCACTTTACATCACGGGCAAGTGAGGTTTTGATGGCCCAAACATGCAATGGTGTCGTCCACTCTTAAAATGTCAGGGAATTTGGATTAGACCCATTCATATGATGTAATGCTCACTTTACATCACGGGGAAGTGAGGTTTTGATGGCCCAAACATGCAATGGTGTCGTCAACTCTTACAATGTCTGGGAATTTGGATTAGACCCATTCATATGATGTAATGCCCAATTTACATCACGGGGAAGTGAGGTTTCGATGGCCCAAACATGCAATGGTGTCGTCCACTCTTACAATGTCTGGGAATTTGGATTAGACCCAATCATATGATGTAATGCTCACTTTACATCACGGGGAACTGAGGTTTTGATGGCCGAAACATGCAATGGTGTCGTCCACTCTTACAATGTCAGGGAATTTGGATTAGACCCAATCATATGATGTAATGCTCACTTTACATCACGGGGAAGTGAGGTTTTGATGGCCCAAACATGTAATGGTGTCGTCCACCCTTACAATGTCTGGGAATTTGGATTAGACCCATTCATATGATGTAATGCCCAATTTACATCTCGGGAAAGTGACGTTTTGATGGTCCAAAGATGCAATGGTGTCGTCCACTCTTACAATGTCAGGGAATTTGGATTAGACCCAATCATATGATGTAATGCCCAATTTACATCACGGGGAAGTTAGGTTTTTATGGCCCATACATGTAATGGTGTCTTCCACCCTTACAATGTCTGGGAATTTGTATTAGACCCAATCATATGATGTAATGTCCACTTTACATCACGGGGAAGTGAGGTTTTGTTGGCCCAAACATGTAATGGTGTCGTCCACTCTTACAATGTCTGGGAATTTGGATTAGACCCAATCATATGATATAATGCTCACTTTACATCACAGGGAAGTGAGGTTTTGAAGGCCCAAACATGCAATGGTGTCGTCCACTCTTACAATGTCTGGTAATTTGGATTAGACCCAATCATATGATGTAATGTTCACTTTACATCACGGGGAAGTGCGGATTTGATGGCCCAAACATGCAATGGTGTCGTCCACTCTTACAATGTCTGGGATTTTGGATTATGCCCATTCATATGATGTAATGCCCAATTTACATCACGGGGAAGTGGGGTTGCGATGGCCCAAATATGCAATGGTGTCTCCCACTCCTATAATGTCTGTGAATTTGGATTGGACTCAATCATATGATGTAATGCCCACTTTACATCACGGGGAAGTGAGGTTTTGATGGTCCAAACATGCAATGGTGTCGTCCACTCTTACAATGTCAGGGAATTTGGATTAGACCCAATCATATGATATAATGCTCACTTTACATCACGGGGAAGTGAGGTCTTGATGGCCCAAACATGCAATGGTGTCGTCCACTCTTACAATGTCTGGGATTTTGGATTAGACCCAATCATATGATGTAATGCCCAATTTACATCACGGGAAAGTGACGTTTTGATGGTCCAAACATACAATGGTTTTGTCCACTCTTACAATGTCTGGGAATTTGGATTAGACCCTATCATATGATGTAATGCCCAATTTACATCACGGGGAAGTTAGGCTTTAATGGCCCATACATGTAATGGTGTCGTCCACTCTTACAATGTCTGGAAATTTGGATTAGACCCAATCATATGATGTAATGCCCACTTTACATCACGGGCAAGTGAGGTTTTGATGGCCCAAACATGCAATGGTGTCGTCCACTCTTAAAATGTCAGGGAATTTGGATTAGACCCAATCATATGATGTAATGCTCACTTCACATCACGGGGAAGTGAGGTTTTGATGGCCCAAACATGCAATGGTGTCGTCAACTCTTACAATGTCTGGGAATTTGGATTAGACCCATTCATATGATGTAATGCCCAATTTACATCACGAGGAAGTGAGGTTTCGATGGCCCAAACATGCAATGGTGTCGTCCACTCTTAAAATGTCAGGGAATTTGGATTAGACCCAATCATATGATGTAATGCTCACTTTACATCACGGGGAAGTGAGGTTTTGATGGCCCAAACATGCAATGGTGTCGTCCACTCTTACAATGTCTGGGAATTTGGATTAGACCCAATCATATGATGTAATGCTCACTTTACATCACGGGGAAGTGAGGTTTTGACGGCCGAAACATGCAATGGTGTCGTCCACTCTTACAATGTCAGGGAATTTGGATTAGACCCAATCATATGATGTAATGCTCACTTTACATCACGGGGAAGTGAGGTTTTGATGGCCCAAACATGTAATGGTGTCGTCCACCCTTACAATGTCTGGGAATTTGGATTAGACCCATTCATATGATGTAATGCCCAATTTACATCACAGGAAAGTGACGTTTTGATGGTCCAAAGATGCAATGGTGTCGTCCATTCTTACAATGTCATGGAATTTGGATTAGACCCAATCATATGATGTAATGCCCAATTTACATCACGGGGAAGTTAGGCTTTTATGGCCCATACATGTAATGGTGTCGTCCACCCTTACATGTCTGGGAATTTGTATTAGACCCAATCATATGATGTAATGTCCACTTTACATCACGGGGAAGTGAGGTTTTGTTGGCCCAAACATGTAATGGTGTCGTCCACTCTTACAATGTCAGGGAATTTGGATTAGACCCAATCATATGATATAATGCTCACTTTACATCACAGGGAAGTGAGGTTTTGAAGGCCCAAACATGCAATGGTGTCGTCCACTCTTACAATGTCTGGTAATTTGGATTAGACCCAATCATATGATGTAATGTTCACTTTACATCACGGGGAAGTGCGGTTTTGATGGCCCAAACATGCAATGGTGTCGTCCACTCTTACAATGTCTGGGATTTTGGATTAGACCCATTCATATGATGTAATGCCCAATTTACATCACGGGGAAGTGGGGTTGCGATGGCCCAAATAAGCAATGGTGTCTCCCACTCCTATAATGTCTGTGAATTTGGATTGGACCCAATCATATGATGTAATGCCCAATTTACATCACGGGAAAGTGACGTTTTGATGGTCCAAACATGCAATGATGTCGTCCACTCTTACAATGTCTGGGAATTTGGATTAGACCCAATCATATGATGTAATGCTCACTTTACATCACAGGGAACTGAGGTTTCGATGGCCCAAACATGCAATGGTGTCGTCCACTCTTACAATGTCTGGCAATTTGGATTTGACCCAATCATATGATGTAATGCCCACTTTACATCACGGGGAAGTGAGGTTTTGATGGCCGAAACATGCAATGGTGTCGACCACTCTTACAATGTCAGGGAATTTGGATTAGACCCAATCATATGATGTAATGCTCACTTTACATCACGGGGAAGTGAGGTTTTGATGGCCCAAACATGCAATGGTGTCGTCCACTCTTACAATGTCTGGGAATTTGGATTAGACCCATTCATATGATGTAATGCCCAAGTTACATCACGGGAAATTGACGTTTTGATGGTCCAAGCATGCAATGGTGTCGTCCACTCTTACAATGTCTGGGAATTTGGATTAGACCCAATCATATGATGTCATGTCCACTTTACATCACGGGGAAGTGAGGTTTTGTTGGCCCAAACATGCAATGGTGTCGTCCACTCTTACAATGTCAGGGAATTTCGATTAGACCCAATCAAATGATGTAATGCTCACTTTACATCACAGGGAAGTGAGGTTTTGATGGCCCAAACATGCAATGGTGTCGTCCACTCATACAATGTCAGGGAATTTGGATTAGACCCAATCATATGATGTAATGCTCACTTTACATCACGGGGAAGTGAGGTTTTGATGGCCCAAACATGCAATGGTGTCGTCAACTCTTACAATGTCTGGGAATTTGGATTAGACCCATTCATATGATGTAATGCCCAATTTACATCACGGGGAAGTGAGGTTTCGATGGCCCAAACATGCAATGGTGTCGTCCACTCTTACAATGTCTGGGAATTTGGATTAGACCCAATCATATGATGTAATGCTCACTTTACATCACGGGGAAGTGAGGTTTTGACGGCCGAAACATGCAATGGTGTCGTCCACTCTTACAATGTCAGGGAATTTGGATTAGACCCAATCATATGATGTAATGCTCACTTTACATCACGGGGAAGTGAGGTTTTGATGGCCCAAACATGTAATGGTGTCGTCCACCCTTACAATGTCTGGGAATTTGGATTAGACCCATTCATATGATGTAATGCCCAATTTACATCACGGGAAAATGACGTTTTGATGGTCCAAAGATGCAATGGTGTCGTCCACTCTTACAATGTCATGGAATTTGGATTAGACCCAATCATATGATGTAATGCCCAATTTACATCACGGGGAAGTTAGGCTTTTATGGCCCATACATGTAATGGTGTCGTCCACCCTTACATGTCTGGGAATTTGTATTAGACCCAATCATATGATGTAATGTCCACTTTACATCACGGGGAAGTGAGGTTTTGTTGGCCCAAACATGTAATGGTGTCGTCCACTCTTACAATGTCAGGGAATTTGGATTAGACCCAATCATATGATATAATGCTCACTTTACATCACAGGGAAGTGAGGTTTTGAAGGCCCAAACATGCAATGGTGTCGTCCACTCTTACAATGTCTGGTAATTTGGATTAGACCCAATCATATGATGTAATCTTCACTTTACATCACGGGGAAGTGCGGTTTTGATGGCCCAAACATGCAATGGTGTCGTCCACTCTTACAATGTCTGGGATTTTGGATTAGACCCATTCATATGATGTAATGCCCAATTTACATCACGGGGAAGTGGGGTTGCGATGGCCCAAATATGCAATGGTGTCTCCCACTCCTATAATGTCTGTGAATTTGGATTGGACCCAATCATATGATGTAATGCCCAATTTACATCACGGGAAAGTGACGTTTTGATGGTCCAAACATGCAATGATGTCGTCCACTCTTACAATGTCTGGGAATTTGGATTAGACCCAATCATATGATGTAATGCTCACTTTACATCACGGGGAACTGAGGTTTCGATGGCCCAAACATGCAATGGTGTCGTCCACTCTTACAATGTCTGGCAATTTGGATTTGACCCAATCATATGATGTAATGCCCACTTTACATCACGGGGAAGTGAGGTTTTGATGGCCGAAACATGCAATGGTGTCGACCACTCTTACAATGTCAGGGAATTTGGATTAGACCCAATCATATGATGTAATGCTCACTTTACATCACGGGGAAGTGAGGTTTTGATGGCCCAAACATGCAATGGTGTCGTCCACTCTTACAATGTCTGGGAATTTGGATTAGACCCATTCATATGATGTAATGCCCAAGTTACATCACGGGAAATTGACGTTTTGATGGTCCAAGCATGCAATGGTGTCGTCCACTCTTACAATGTCTGGGAATTTGGATTAGACCCAATCATATGATGTCATGTCCACTTTACATCACGGGGAAGTGAGGTTTTGTTGGCCCAAACATGCAATGGTGTCGTCCACTCTTACAATGACAGGGAATTTCGATTAGACCCAATCAAATGATGTAATGCTCACTTTACATCACAGGGAAGTGAGGTTTTGATGGCCCAAACATGCAATGGTGTCGTCCACTCTTACAATGTCAGGGAATTTGGATTAGACCCAATCATATGATATAATGCTCACTTTACATCACAGGGAAGTGAGGTTTTGAAGGCCCAAACATGCAATGGTGTCGTCCACTCTTACAATGTCTGGTAATTTGGATTAGACCAAATCATATGATGTAATGTTCACTTTACATCACGGGGAAGTGCGGTTTTGATGGCCCAAACATGCAATGGTGTCGTCCACTCTTACAATGTCTGGGATTTTGGATTAGACCCATTCATATGATGTAATGCCCAATTTACTTCTCGGGGAAGTGGGGTTGCGATGGCCCAAATATGCAATGGTGTCTCCCACTCCTATAATGTCTGTGAATTTGGATTGGACCCAATCATATGATGTAATGACCACTTTACATCACGGGGAGTGAGATTTTGATGGCCCAAACATGCAATGGTGTCGTCCACTTTTACAATGTCTGGGATTTTGGATTAGACCCAATCATATGATGTAATGCCCAATTTACATCACGGGAAAGTGACGTTTTGATGGTCCAAACATGCAATGGTGTCGTCCACTCTTACAATGTCTGGGAATTTGGATTAGACCCAATCATATGATGTAATGCTCACTTTACATCACGGGGAAGTGAGGTTTCGATGGCCCAAACATGCAATGGTGTCGTCCACTCTTACAATGTCTGGCAATTTGGATTTGACCCAATCATATGATGTAATGCCCACTTTACATCACGGGGAAGTGAGGTTTTGATGGCCGAAACATGCAATGGTGTCGTCCACTCTTACAATGTCAGGGAATTTGGATTAGACCCAATCGTATGATCTAATGCTCACTTTACATCACGGGGAAGTGAGGTTTTGATGGCCCAAACATGCAATGGTGTCGTCCACTCTTACAATGTCAGGGAATTCGGATTAGACCCAATCAAATGATGTAATGCTCACTTTACATCACAGGGAAGTGAGGTTTTGATGGCCCAAACATGCAATGGTGTCGTTCACTCTTACAATGTCAGGGAATTTGGATTAGACCCAATCATATGATGTAATGCTCACTTTACATTACATCACGGGGAAGTGAGGTTTTGATGGCCCAAACATGCAATGGTGTCGTCCACTCTTACAATGTCTGGGAATTTGTATTAGACCCATTCATATGATGTAATGCCCAATTTACATCACGGGGAAGTGAGATTTTGATGGTCCGAACATGCAATGGTGTCGTCCACTCTTACAATGTCTGGGAATTTGGATTAGACCCATTCATATGATGTAATGCCCAATTTACATCACGGGGAGGTGAGATTTTGATGGTCCAAACATGCAATGGTGTCGTCCACTCTTACAATGTCTGGGAATTTGGATTAGACCCATTCATATGACGTAATGCAAAATTTACATCACGGGGAAGTGAGGTTTCGATGGCCCAAACATGCAATGGTGTCGTCCACTCTTACAATGTCTGTGAATTTTGATTAGACCCAATCATATGATGTAATGCCCACTTTACATCACGGAAAAGTGAGGTTTTGATGGCCCAAACATGCAATGGTGTCGTCCACTCTTACAATGTCTGGGAATTTGGATTAGACCCAATCATATGATGTAATGCCCAATTTACATCACGGGAAAGTGACGTTTTGATGGTCCAAACATGCAATGGTGTCGTCCACTCTTACAATGTCTGGGAATTTGGATTAGACCCAATCATATGATGTAATGCTCACTTTACATCACGGGGAAGTGAGGTTTCGATGGCCCAAACATGCAATGGTGTCGTCCACTCTTACAATGTCTGGCAATTTGGATTTGACCCAATCATATGATGTAATGCCCACTTTACATCACGGGGAAGTGAGGTTTTGATGGCCGAAACATGCAATGGTGTCGTCCACTCTTACAATGTCAGGGAATTTGGATTAGACCCAATCGTATGATCTAATGCTCACTTTACATCACGGGGAAGTGAGGTTTTGATGGCCCAAACATGCAATGGTGTCGTCCACTCTTACAATGTCAGGGAATTCGGATTAGACCCAATCAAATGATGTAATGCTCACTTTACATCACAGGGAAGTGAGGTTTTGATGGCCCAAACATGCAATGGTGTCGTTCACTCTTACAATGTCAGGGAATTTGGATTAGACCCAATCATATGATGTAATGCTCACTTTACATTACATCACGGGGAAGTGAGGTTTTGATGGCCCAAACATGCAATGGTGTCGTCCACTCTTACAATGTCTGGGAATTTGTATTAGACCCATTCATATGATGTAATGCCCAATTTACATCACGGGGAAGTGAGATTTTGATGGTCCGAACATGCAATGGTGTCGTCCACTCTTACAATGTCTGGGAATTTGGATTAGACCCATTCATATGATGTAATGCCCAATTTACATCACGGGGAGGTGAGATTTTGATGGTCCAAACATGCAATGGTGTCGTCCACTCTTACAATGTCTGGGAATTTGGATTAGACCCATTCATATGACGTAATGCAAAATTTACATCACGGGGAAGTGAGGTTTCGATGGCCCAAACATGCAATGGTGTCGTCCACTCTTACAATGTCTGTGAATTTTGATTAGACCCAATCATATGATGTAATGCCCACTTTACATCACGGAAAAGTGAGGTTTTGATGGCCCAAACATGCAATGGTGTCGTCCACTCTTACAATGTCTGGGAATTTGGATTAGACCCAATCATATGATGTAATGCTCACTTTACATCACGGGGAAGTGAGGTTTTGATGGCCCAAACATGCAATGGTGTCGTCCACTCTTACAATGACTGGGAATTTGGATTAGACCCATTCATATGATGTAATGCTCACTTTACATCACGGGAAAGTGACGTTTTGATAGTCCAAACATGCAATGGTGTCGTTCACTCTTACAATGTCTGGGAATTTGGATTAGACCCATTCATATGATGTAATGCCCAATTTACATCACAGGGAAGTTAGGCTTTGATGGCCCATACATGTAATGGTGTCGTCCACTCTTACAATGTCTGGGAATTTGGATTAGACCCAATCATATGATGTAATGCTCACTTTACATCACGGGGAAGTGAGGTTTTGATGGCCCAAACATGCAATGGTGTCGTCCACTCTTACAATGACTGGGAATTTGGATTAGACCCATTCATATGATGTAATGCCCAATTTACATCACTGGGAAGTGAGGTTTCGATGGCCCATATATGCAATGGTGTCGCCAACTCCTATAATGTCTGTGGATTTGGATTAGACCCAATCATGTGATGTAATGCCCACTTTACATCACGGGGAGTGAGATTTTGATGGCCCAAACATGCAATGGTGTCGTGCACTCGAAAGATTTCTGGGAATTTGGATTAGACCCATTCATATGATGTAATGCCCAATTTACATCACGGGGAAGTGAGATTTTGATGGTCCGAACATGCAATGGTGTCGTCCACACTTACAATGTCTGGGAATTTGGATTAGACCCATTCATATGATGTAATGCCCAATTTACATCACGGGGAGGTGAGATTTTGATGGTCCAAACATGCAATGGTGTCGTCCACTCTTACAGTGTCTGGGAATTTGGATTAGACCCATTCATATGACGTAATGCAAAATTTACATCACGGGGAAGTGAGGTTTCGATGGCCCAAACATGCAATGGTGTCGTCCAATCTTACAATGTCAGGGAATTTGGATTAGACCCAATCATATGATGTAATACCGAATGTACATCACGAAGAAGTGAGGTTTAGATTGCCCAAACATGCAACGGTGTCGTCCACTCTTACAATGTCTGGGAATTTGGATTAGACCCAATCATATGATGTAATGCCCACTTTACATCACGGGGAAGAGAGGTTTCGATGGCCCGAACATGCAATGGTATCGTCTACTCTTACAATGACTGTGAATTTGGATTAGACCCAATCATATGATGTAATGCCCACTTTACATCACGGGGAAGTGACGTTTTGATGGTCCAAACATGCAATGGTGTCGTCCACTCATTACAATGTCTGGGATTTTGGATTAGACCCATTCATATGATGTAATGCCCAATTTACATCACGGGGAAGTGAGGTTGCGATGGCCCAAATATGCAATGGTGTCTCCCACTCCTATAATGTCTGTGAATTTGGATTGGACCCAATCATATGATGTAATGCCCACTTTATATCACGGGGAGTGAGATTTTGATGGCCCAAACATGCAATGGTGTCGTCCACTCTTACAATGTCTGGGATTTTGGATTAGACCCAATCATATGATGTAATGCCCAATTTACATCACCTGAAAGTGACGTTTTGATGGTCCAAACATACAATGGTTTTGTCCACTCTTACAATGTCTGGGAATTTGGATTAGACCCTATCATATGATGTAATGCCCAATTTACATCACGGGGAAGTTAGGCTTTAATGGCCCATACATGTAATGGTGTCGTCCACTCTTACAATGACTGGGAATTTGGATTAGACCCAATCATATGATGTAATGCCCACTTTACATCACGGGCAAGTGAGGTTTTGATGGCCCAAACATGCAATGGTGTCGTCCACTCTTAAAATGTCAGGGAATTTGGATTAGACCCAATCATATGATGTAATGCTCACTTTACATCACGGGGAAGTGAGGTTTTGATGGCCCAAACATGCAATGGTGTCGTCAACTCTTACAATGTCTGGGAATTTAGATTAGACCCATTCATATGATGTAATGCCCAATTTACATCACGGGGAAGTGAGGTTTCGATGGCCCAAACATGCAATGGTGTCGTCCACTCTTACAATGTCTGGGAATTTGGATTAGACCCAATCATATGATGTAATGCTCACTTTACATCACGGGGAAGTGAGGTTTTGATGGCCGAAACATGCAATGGTGTCGTCCACACTTACAATATCAGGGAATTTGGATTAGACCCAATCATATGATGTAATGCTCACTTTACATCACGGGGAGGTGAGGTTTTGATGGCCCAAACATGTAATGGTGTCGTCCACCCTTACAATGTCTGGGAATTTGGATTAGACCCATTCATATGATGTAATGCCCAATTTACATCACGGGAAAGTGACGTTTTGATGGTCCAAAGATGCAATGGTGTCGTCCACTCTTACAATGTCAGGGAATTTGGATTAGACCCAATCATATGATGTAATGCCCAATTTACATCACAGGGAAGTTAGGCTTTTATGGCCCATACATGTAATGGTGTCGTCCACCCTTACAATGTCTGGGAATTTGTATTAGACCCAATCATATGATGTAATGTCCACTTTACATCACGGGGAAGTGAGGTTTTGTTGGCCCAAACATGTAATGGTGTCGTCCACTCTTACAATGTCAGGGAATTTGGATTAGACCCAATCATATGATATAATGTTCACTTTACATCACGGGGAAGTGCGGTTTTGATGGCCCAAACATGCAATGGTGTCGTCCACTCTTACAATGTCTGGGATTTTGGATTAGACCCATTCATATGATGTAATGCCCAATTTACATCACGGGGAAGTGAGGTTTCGATGGCCCAAACATGCAATGGTGTCGTCCACTCTTACAATGTCTGGGATTTTGGATTAGACGCATTCATATGATGTAATGCCCAATTTACATCACGGGGAAGTTAGGCTTTTATGGCCCATACATGTAATGGTGTCGTCCACCCTTACAATGTCTGGGAATTTGTATTAGACCCAATCATATGATGTAATGTCCACTTTACATCACGGGGAAGTGAGGTTTTGTTGGCCCAAATATGCAATGGTGTCTCCCACTCCTATAATGTCTGTGAATTTGGATTGGACCCAATCATATGATGTAATGACCACTTTACATCACGGGGAGTGAGATTTTGATGGCCCAAACATGCAATGGTGTCGTCCACTCTTACAATGTCTGGGAATTTGGATTAGACCCAATCATATGATGTAATGCTCACTTTACATCACGGGGAACTGAGGTTTCGAATGGCCCAAACATGCAATGGTGTCGTCCACTCTTACAATGTCTGGCAATTTGGATTTGACCCAATCATATGATGTAATGCCCACTTTACATCACGGGGAAGTGAGGTTTTGATGGCCGAAACATGCAATGGTGTCGTCCACTCTTACAATGTCAGGGAATTTGGATTAGACCCAATCATATGATGTAATGCTCACTTTACATCACGGGGAAGTGAGGTTTTGATGGCCCAAACATGCAATGGTGTCGTCCACTCTTACAATGTCTGGGAATTTGGATTAGACCCATTCATATGATGTAATGCCCAAGTTACATCACGGGAAATTGACGTTTTGATGGTCCAAGCATGCAATGGTGTCGTCCACTCTTACAATGTCTGGGAATTTGGATTAGACCCAATCATATGATGTAATGCCCACTTTACATCACGGGGAAGTGAGGTTTTGATGGCCGAAACATGCAATGGTGTCGTCCACTCTTACAATGTCAGGGAATTTGGATTAGACCCAATCATATGATGTAATGCTCACTTTACATCACGGGGAAGTGAGGTTTTGATGGCCCAAACATGCAATGGTGTCGTCCACTCTTACAATGTCTGGGAATTTGGATTAGACCCATTCATATGATGTAATGCCCAAGTTACATCACGGGAAATTGACGTTTTGATGGTCCAAGCATGCAATGGTGTCGTCCACTCTTACAATGTCTGGGAATTTGGATTAGACCCAATCATATGATGTCATGTCCACTTTACATCACGGGGAAGTGAGGTTTTGTTGGCCCAAACATGCAATGGTGTCGTCCACTCTTACAATGTCAGGGAATTTGGATTAGACCCAATCAAATGATGTAATGCTCACTTTACATCACAGGGAAGTGAGGTTTTGATGGCCCAAACATGCAATGGTGTCGTCCACTCTTACAATGTCAGGGAATTTGGATTAGACCCAATCATATGATATAATGCTCACTTTACATCACAGGGAAGTGAGGTTTTGAAGTCCCAAACATGCAATGGTGTCGTTCACTCTTACAATGTCTGGTAATTTGGATTAGACCAAATCATATGATGTAATGTTCACTTTACATCACGGGGAAGTGCGGTTTTGATGGCCCAAACATGCAATGGTGTCGTCCACTCTTACAATGTCTGGGATTTTGGATTAGACCCATTCATATGATGTAATGCCCAATTTACATCTCGGGGAAGTGGGGTTGCGATGGCCCAAATATGCAATGGTGTCTCCCACTCCTATAATGTCTGTGAATTTGGATTGGACCCAATCATATGATGTAATGACCACTTTACATCACGGGGAGTGAGATTTTGATGGCCCAAACATGCAATGGTGTCGTCCACTTTTACAATGTCTGGGATTTTGGATTAGACCCAATCATATGATGTAATGCACAATTTACATCACGGGAAAGTGACGTTTTGATGGTCCAAACATGCAATGGTGTCGTCCACTCTTACAATGTCTGGGAATTTGGATTAGACCCAATCATATGATGTAATGCTCACTTTACATCACGGGGAAGTGAGGTTTCGATGGCCCAAACATGCAATGGTGTCGTCCACTCTTACAATGTCTGGCAATTTGGATTTGACCCAATCATATGATGTAATACCCACTTTACATCACGGGGAAGTGAGGTTTTGATGGCCGAAACATGCAATGGTGTCGTCCACTCTTACAATGTCAGGGAATTTGGATTAGACCCAATCATATGATGTAATGCTCACTTTACATCACGGGGAAGTGAGGTTTTGATGGCCCAAACATGCAATGGTGTCGTCCACTCTTACAATGTCTGGGAATTTAGATTAGACCCAATCATATGATGTCATGTCCACTTTACATCACGGGGAAGTGAGGTTTTGTTGGCCCAAACATGCAATGGTGTCGTCCACTCTTACAATGTCAGGGAATTTGGATTAGACCCAATCAAATGATGTAATGCTCACTTTACATCACAGGGAAGTGAGGTTTTGATGGCCCAAACATGCAATGGTGTCGTTCACTCTTACAATGTCAGGGAATTTGGATTAGACCCATTCATATGATGTAATGCCCAATTTACATCACGGGGAGGTGAGATTTTGATGGTCCAAACATGCAATGGTGTCGTCCACTCTTACAATGTCAGGGAATTTGGATTATACCCATTCATATGATGTAATGCCCAATTTACATCACGGGGAGGTGAGATTTTGATGGTCCAAACATGCAATGGTGTCGTCCACTCTTAAAATGTCTGTGGATTTGGATTAGACCCATTCATATGATGTAATGCCCAATTTACATCACGGGGAGGTGAGATTTTGATGGTCCAAACATGCAATGGTGTCGTCCACTCTTACAATGTCAGGGAATTTGGATTAGACCAAATCATATGATGTAATGCTCACTTTACATCACAGGGAAGTGAGGTTTTGATGGCCCAAACATGCAATGGTGTCGTTCACTCTTACAATGTCAGGGAATTTGGATTGGACCCAATCATATGATGTAATGCTCACTTTACATTACATCACGGGGAAGTGAGGTTTTGATGGCCCAAACATGCAATGGTGTCGTCCACTCTTACAATGTCTGGGAATTTGTATTAGACCCATTCATATGATGTAATGCCCAACTTACATCACGGGAAAGTGACGTTTTGATGGTCCAAACATGCAATGGTGTCGTTCACTCTTACAATGTCTGGGAATTTGGATTAGACCCATTCATATGATGTAATGCCCAATTTACATCACAGGGAAGTTAGGCTTTGATGGCCCATACATGTAATGGTGTCGTCCACTCTTACAATGTCTGGGAATTTGGATTAGACCCAATCATATGATGTAATGCTCACTTTACATCACGGGGAAGTGAGGTTTTGATGGCCCAAACATGCAATGGTGTCGTCCACTCTTACAATGACTGGGAATTTGGATTAGACCCATTCATATGATGTAATGCCCAATTTACATCACGGGGAGGTGAGATTTTGATGGTCCAAACATGCAATGGTGTCGTCCACTCTTACAATGTCTGGGAATTTGGATTAGACCCATTCATATGACGTAATGCAAAATTTACATCACGGGGAAGTGAGGTTTCGATGGCCCAAACATGCAATGGTGTCGTCCAATCTTACAATGTCTGTGAATTTGGATTAGACCCAATCATATGATGTAATGCCCAATTTACATCACGGGAAAGCGATGTTTTGATGGTCCAAACATGCAATGGTGTCGTCCACTCTTACAGTGTCAGGGAATTTGGATTAGACCCAATCATATGATGTAATACCGAATGTACATCACGAAGAAGTGAGGTTTAGATGGCCCAAACATGCAACGGTGTCGTCCACTCTTACAATGTCTGGGAATTTGGATTAGACCCAATCATATGATGTAATGCCCACTTTACATCACGGGGAAGAGAGGTTTCGATGGCCCGAACATGCAATGGTATCGTCTACTCTTACAATGACTGTGAATTTGGATTAGACCCAATCATATGATGTAATGCCCACTTTACATCACGGGGAAGTGACGTTTTGATGGTCCAAACATGCAATGGTGTCGTCCACTCATTACAATGTCTGGGATTTTGGATTAGACCCATTCATATGATGTAATGCCCAATTTACATCACGGGGAAGTGAGGATGCGATGGCCCAAATATGCAATGGTGTCTCCCACTCCTATAATGTCTGTGAATTTGGATTGGACCCAATCATATGATGTAATGCCCACTTTATATCACGGGGAGTGAGATTTTGATGGCCCAAACATGCAATGGTGTCGTCCACTCTTACAATGTCTGGGATTTTGGATTAGACCCAATCATATGATGTAATGCCCAATTTACATCACGGGAAAGTGACGTTTTGATGGTCCAAACATACAATGGTTTTGTCCACTCTTACAATGTCTGGGAATTTGGATTAGACCCTATCATATGATGTAATGCCCAATTTACATCACGGGGAAGTTAGGCTTTAATGGCCCATACATGTAATGGTGTCGTCCACTCTTACAATGTCTGGGAATTTGGATTAGACCCAATCATATGATGTAATGCCCACTTTACATCACGGGCAAGTGAGGTTTTGATGGCCCAAACATGCAATGGTGTCGTCCACTCTTAAAATGTCAGGGAATTTGGATTAGACCCAATCATATGATGTAATGCTCACTTTACATCACGGGGAAGTGAGGTTTTGATGGCCCAAACATGCAATGGTGTCGTCAACTCTTACAATGTCTGGGAATTTGGATTAGACCCATTCATATGATGTAGTGCCCAATTTACATCACGGGGAAGTGAGGTTTCGATGGCCCAAACATGCAATGGTGTCGTCCACTCTTACAATGTCTGGGAATTTGGATTAGACCCAATCATATGATGTAATGCTCACTTTACATCACGGGGAAGTGAGGTTTTGATGGCCGAAACATGCAATGGTGTCGTCCACTCTTACAATGTCAGGGAATTTGGATTAGACCCAATCATATGATGTAATGCTCACTTTACATCACGGGGAGGTGAGGTTTTGATGGCCCAAACATGTAATGGTGTCGTCCACCCTTACAATGTCTGGGAATTTGGATTAGACCCATTCATATGATGTAATGCCCAATTTACATCACGGGAAAGTGACGTTTTGATGGTCCAAAGATGCAATGGTGTCGTCCACTCTTACAATGTCAGGGAATTTGGATTAGACCCAATCATATGATGTAATGCCCAATTTACATCACGGGGAAGTTGGGTTTAGATGGCCCAA
Organism: Saccoglossus kowalevskii; assembly: GCF_978046115.1. Lineage (NCBI taxonomy): Eukaryota > Metazoa > Hemichordata > Enteropneusta > Harrimaniidae > Saccoglossus > Saccoglossus kowalevskii. The sequence continues at coordinate 32,626,818 of NC_140659.1, read as the reverse complement.
ACATGTAATGGTGTCGTCCACTCTTACAATGACTGGGAATTTGGATTAGACCCATTCATATGATGTAATACCCAATTTACATCACGGGGAAGTGAGGTTTCGATGGCCCATATATGCAATGGTGTCGCCAACTCCTATAATGTCTGTGGATTTGGATTAGACCCAATCATGTGATGTAATGCCCACTTTACATCACGGGGAGTGAGATTTTGATGGCCCAAACATGCAATGGTGTCGTGCACTCTAAAAATTTCTGGGAATTTGGATTAGACCCATTCATATGATGTAATGCCCAATTTACATCACGGGGAAGTGAGATTTTGATGGTCCGAACATGGAATGGTGTCGTCCACACTTACAATGTCTGGGAATTTGGATTAGACCCATTCATATGATGTAATGCCCAATTTACATCACGGGGAGGTGAGATTTTGATGGTCCAAACATGCAATGGTGTCGTCCACTCTTACGATGTCTGGGAATTTGGATTAGACCCATTCATATGACGTAATGCAAAATTTACATCACGGGGAAGTGAGGTTTCGATGGCCCAAACATGCAATGGTGTCGTCCAATCTTACAATGTCTGTGAATTTGGATTAGACCCAATCATATGATGTAATGCCCAATTTACATCACGGGAAAGTGATGTTTTGATGGTCCAAAGATGCAATGGTGTCGTCCACTCTTACAGTGTCAGGGAATTTGGATTAGACCCAATCATATGATGTAATACCGAATGTACATCACGAAGAAGTGAGGTTTAGATGGCCCAAACATGCAACGGTGTCGTCCACTCTTACAATGTCTGGGAATTTGGATTAGACCCAATCATATGATGTAATGCCCACTTTACATCACGGGGAAGAGAGGTTTCGATGGCCCGAACATGCAATGGTATCGTCTACTCTTACAATGACTGTGAATTTGGATTAGACCCAATCATATGATGTAATGCCCACTTTACATCACGGGGAAGTGACGTTTTGATGGTCCAAACATGCAATGGTGTCCTCCACTCATTACAATGTCTGGGATTTTGGATTAGACCCATTCATATGATGTAATGCCCAATTTACATCACGGGGAAGTGAGGTTGCGATGGCCCAAATATGCAATGGTGTCTCCCACTCCTATAATGTCTGTGAATTTGGATTGGACCCAATCATATGATGTAATGCCCACTTTATATCACGGGGAGTGAGATTTTGATGGCCCAAACATGCAATGGTGTCGTCCACTCTTACAATGTCTGGGATTTTGGATTAGACCCAATCATATGATGTAATGCCCAATTTACATCACGGGAAAGTGACGTTTTGATGGTCCAAACATACAATGGTTTTGTCCACTCTTACAATGTCTGGGAATTTGGATTAGACCCTATCATATGATGTAATGCCCAATTTACATCACGGGGAAGTTAGGCTTTAATGGCCCATACATGTAATGGTGTCGTCCACTCTTACAATGTCTGGGAATTTGGATTAGACCCAATCATATGATGTAATGCCCACTTTACATCACGGGCAAGTGAGGTTTTGATGGCCCAAACATGCAATGGTGTCGTCCACTCTTAAAATGTCAGGGAATTTGGATTAGACCCAATCATATGATGTAATGCTCACTTTACATCACGGGGAAGTGAGGTTTTGATGGCCCAAACATGCAATGGTGTCGTCAACTCTTACAATGTCTGGGAATTTGGATTAGACCCATTCATATGATGTAATGCCCAATTTACATCACGGGGAAGTGAGGTTTCGATGGCCCAAACATGCAATGGTGTCGTCCACTCTTACAATGTCTGGGAATTTGGATTAGACCCAATCATATGATGTAATGCTCACTTTACATCACGGGGAAGTGAGGTTTTGATGGCCGAAACATGCAATGGTGTCGTCCACTCTTACAATGTCAGGGAATTTGGATTAGACCCAATCATATGATGTAATGCTCACTTTACATCACGGGGAGGTGAGGTTTTGATGGCCCAAACATGTAATGGTGTCGTCCACCCTTACAATGTCTGGGAATTTGGATTAGACACAATCATATGATGTAATGCCCAATTTACATCACGGGGAAGTTAGGCTTTTACGGCCCATACATGCAATGGTGTCGTCCACTCTTACAATGTCTGGGAATTTGGATTAGACCCAATCATATGATGTAATGCTCACTTTACATCACGGGGAAGTGAGGTTTTGATGGCCGAAACATGCAATGGTGTCGTCCACTCTTACAATGTCAGGGAATTTGGATTAGACCCAATCATATGATGTAATGCTCACTTTACATCACGGGAAAGTGACGTTTTGATGGTCCAAAGATGCAATGGTGTCGTCCACTCTTACAATGTCAGGGAATTTGGATTAGACCCAATCATATGATGTAATGCCCAATTTACATCACGGGGAAGTTAGGCTTTTACGGCACATACATGTAATGGTGTCGTCCACCCTTACAATGTCTGGGAATTTGTATTAGACCCAATCATATGATGTAATGTCCACTTTACATCACGGGGAAGTGAGGTTTTGTTGGCCCAAACATGTAATGGTGTCGTCCACTCTTACAATGTCAGGGAATTTGGATTAGACCCAATCATATGATGTAATGCCCACTTTACATCACGGGCAAGTGAGGTTTTGATGGCCCAAACATGCAATGGTGTCGTCCACTCTTAAAATGTCAGGGAATTTGGATTAGACCCAATCATATGATGTAATGCTCACTTTACATCACGGGGAAGTGAGGTTTTGATGGCCCAAACATGCAATGGTGTCGTCAACTCTTACAATGTCTGGGAATTTGGATTAGACCCATTCATATGATGTAATGCCCAATTTACATCACGGGGAAGTGAGGTTTCGATGGCCCAAACATGCAATGGTGTCGTCCACTCTTACAATGTCTGGGAATTTGGATTAGACCCAATCATATGATGTAATGCTCACTTTACATCACGGGGAAGTGAGGTTTTGATGGCCGAAACATGCAATGGTGTCGTCCACTCTTACAATGTCAGGGAATTTGGATTAGACCCAATCATATGATGTAATGCTCACTTTACATCACGGGGAGGTGAGGTTTTGATGGCCCAAACATGTAATGGTGTCGTCCACCCTTACAATGTCTGGGAATTTGGATTAGACCCAATCATATGATGTAATGCCCAATTTACATCACGGGGAAGTTAGGCTTTTACGGCCCATACATGCAATGGTGTCGTCCACTCTTACAATGTCTGGGAATTTGGATTAGACCCAATCATATGATGTAATGCTCACTTTACATCACGGGGAAGTGAGGTTTTGATGGCCGAAACATGCAATGGTGTCGTCCACTCTTACAATGTCAGGGAATTTGGATTAGACCCAATCATATGATGTAATGCTCACTTTACATCACGGGAAAGTGACGTTTTGATGGTCCAAAGATGCAATGGTGTCGTCCACTCTTACAATGTCAGGGAATTTGGATTAGACCCAATCATATGATGTAATGCCCAATTTACATCACGGGGAAGTTAGGCTTTTACGGCCCATACATGTAATGGTGTCGTCCACCCTTACAATGTCTGGGAATTTGTATTAGACCCAATCATATGATGTAATGTCCACTTTACATCACGGGGAAGTGAGGTTTTGTTGGCCCAAATATGTAATGGTGTCGTCCACTCTTACAATGTCAGGGAATTTGGATTAGAACCAATCATATGATATAATGTTCACTTTACATCACGGGGAAGTGCGGTTTTGATGGCCCAAACATGCAATGGTGTCGTCCACTCTTACAATGTCTGGGATTTTGGATTAGACCCATTCATATGATGTAATGCCCAATTTACATCACGGGGAAGTGGGGTTGCGATGGCCCAAATATGCAATGGTGTCTCCCACTCCTATAATGTCTGTGAATTTGGATTGGACCCAATCATATGATGTAATGACCACTTTACATCACGGGGAGTGAGATTTTGATGGCCCAAACATGCAATGGTGTCGTCCACTTTTACAATGTCTGGGATTTTGGATTAGACCCAATCATATGATGTAATGCCTAATTTACATCACGGGAAAGTGACGTTTTGATGGTCCAAACATGCAATGGTGTCGTCCACTCTTACAATGTCTGGGAATTTGGATTAGACCCAATCATATGATGTAATGCTCACTTTACATCACGGGGAACTGAGGTTTCGATGGCCCAAACATGCAATGGTGTCGTCCACTCTTACAATGTCTGGCAATTTGGATTTGACCCAATCATATGATGTAATGCCCACTTTACATCACGGGGAAGTGAGGTTTTGATGGCCGAAACATGCAATGGTGTCGTCCACTCTAACAATGTCAGGGAATTTGGATTAGACCCAATCATATGATGTAATGCTCACTTTACATCACGGGGAAGTGAGGTTTTGATGGCCCAAACATGCAATGGTGTCGTCCACTCTTACAATGTCTGGGAATTTGGATTAGACCCATTCATATGATGTAATGCCCAAGTTACATCACGGGAAATTGGCGTTTTGATGGTCCAAGCATGCAATGGTGTCGTCCACTCTTACAATGTCTGGGAATTTGGATTAGACCCAATCATATGATGTCATGTCCACTTTACATCACGGGGAAGTGAGGTTTTGTTGGCCCAAACATGCAATGGTGTCGTCCACTCTTACAATGTCAGGGAATTTGGATTGGACCCAATCATATGATATAATGCTCACTTTACATCACTGGGAAGTGAGGTTTTGAAGGCCCAATGTCTGGTAATTTGGATTAGACCAAATCATATGATGTAATGTTCACTTTACATCACGGGGAAGTGCGGTTTAGATGGCCCAAACATGCAATGGTGTCGTCCACTCTTACAATGTCTGGGAATTTGGATTAGACCCATTCATATGATGTAATGCCCAATTTACATCACGGGGAAGTGAGGTTTCGATGGCCCAAACATGCAATGGTGTCGTCCACTCTTACAATGTCGGGGAATTTGGATTAGACCCAATCATATGATGTAATGCTCACTTTACATCACGGAGAAGTGAGGTTTTGATGGCCCAAACATACAATGGTGTCGTTCACTCTTACAATGTCAGGGAATTTGGATTAGACCCAATCATATGATGTAATGCTCGCTTTACATTACATCACGGGGAAGTGAGGTTTTGATGGCCCAAACATGCAATGGTGTCGTCCACTCTTACAATGTCTGGGAATTTGTATTAGTCCCATTCATATGATGTAATGCCCAATTTACATCACGGGGAAGTGAGATTTTGATGGTCCGAACATGCAATGGTGTCGTCCACTCTTACAATGTCTGGGAATTTGGATTAGACCCATTCATATGATGTAATGCCCAATTTACATCACGGGGAGGTGAGATTTTGATGGCCCAAACATGCAATGGTGTCGTCCAATCTTACAATGTCTGGGAAATTGGATTAGACCCATTCTTATGATGTAATGCCCAACTTACATCACGGGAAAGTGACGTTTTGATGGTCCAAACATGCAATGGTGTCGTTCACTCTTACAATGTCTGGGAATTTGTATTAGTCCCATTCTTATGATGTAATGCCCAACTTACATCACGGGAAAGTGACGTTTTGATGGTCCAAACATGCAATGGTGTCGTTCACTCTTACAATGTCTGGGAATTTGTATTAGTCCCATTCATATGATGTAATGCCCAATTTACATCACGGGGAAGTGAGATTTTGATGGTCCGAACATGCAATGGTGTCGTCCACTCTTACAATGTCTGGGAATTTGGATTAGACCCATTCATATGATGTAATGCCCACTTTACATCACGGGAAAGTGACGTTTTGATGGTCCAAACATGCAATGGTGTCGTTCACTCTTACAATGTCTGGGAATTTGGATTAGACCCATTCATATGATGTAATGCCCAATTTACATCACAGGGAAGTTAGGCTTTGATGGCCCATACATGTAATGGTGTCGTCCACTCTTACAATGTCTGGGAATTTGGATTAGACCCAATCATATGATGTAATGCTCACTTTACATCACGGGGAAGTGAGGTTTTGATGGCCCAAACATGCAATGGTGTCGTCCACTCATTACAATGTCTGGGATTTTGGATTAGACCCATTCATATGATGTAATGCCCAATTTACATCACGGGGAAGTGAGGTTGCGATGGCCCAAATATGCAATGGTGTCTCCCACTCCTATAATGTCTGTGAATTTGGATTGGACCCAATCATATGATGTAATGCCCACTTTATATCACGGGGAGTGAGATTTTGATGGCCCAAACATGCAATGGTGTCGTCCACTCTTACAATGTCTGGGATTTTGGATTAGACCCAATCATATGATGTAATGCCCAATTTACATCACGGGAAAGTGACGTTTTGATGGTCCAAACATACAATGGTTTTGTCCACTCTTACAATGTCTGGGAATTTGGATTAGACCCTATCATATGATGTAATGCCCAATTTACATCACGGGGAAGTTAGGCTTTAATGGCCCATACATGTAATGGTGTCGTCCACTCTTACAATGTCTGGGAATTTGGATTAGACCCAATCATATGATGTAATGCCCACTTTACATCACGGGCAAGTGAGGTTTTGATGGCCCAAACATGCAATGGTGTCGTCCACTCTTAAAATGTCAGGGAATTTGGATTAGACCCAATCATATGATGTAATGCTCACTTTACATCACGGGGAAGTGAGGTTTTGATGGCCCAAACATGCAATGGTGTCGTCAACTCTTACAATGTCTGGGAATTTGGATTAGACCCATTCATATGATGTAGTGCCCAATTTACATCACGGGGAAGTGAGGTTTCGATGGCCCAAACATGCAATGGTGTCGTCCACTCTTACAATGTCTGGGAATTTGGATTAGACCCAATCATATGATGTAATGCTCACTTTACATCACGGGGAAGTGAGGTTTTGATGGCCGAAACATGCAATGGTGTCGTCCACTCTTACAATGTCAGGGAATTTGGATTAGACCCAATCATATGATGTAATGCTCACTTTACATCACGGGGAGGTGAGGTTTTGATGGCCCAAACATGTAATGGTGTCGTCCACCCTTACAATGTCTGGGAATTTGGATTAGACCCATTCATATGATGTAATGCCCAATTTACATCACGGGAAAGTGACGTTTTGATGGTCCAAAGATGCAATGGTGTCGTCCACTCTTACAATGTCAGGGAATTTGGATTAGACCCAATCATATGATGTAATGCCCAATTTACATCACGGGGAAGTTGGGTTTAGATGGCCCAAACATGTAATGGTGTCGTCCACTCTTACAATGACTGGGAATTTGGATTAGACCCATTCATATGATGTAATACCCAATTTACATCACGGGGAAGTGAGGTTTCGATGGCCCATATATGCAATGGTGTCGCCAACTCCTATAATGTCTGTGGATTTGGATTAGACCCAATCATGTGATGTAATGCCCACTTTACATCACGGGGAGTAAGATTTTGATGGCCCAAACATGCAATGGTGTCGTGCACTCTAAAAATTTCTGGGAATTTGGATTAGACCCATTCATATGATGTAATGCCCAATTTACATCACGGGGAAGTGAGATTTTGATGGTCCGAACATGGAATGGTGTCGTCCACACTTACAATGTCTGGGAATTTGGATTAGACCCATTCATATGATGTAATGCCCAATTTACATCACGGGGAGGTGCGATTTTCATGGTCCAAACATGCAATGGTGTCGTCCACTCTTACAATGTCTGGGAATTTGGATTAGACCCATTCATATGACGTAATGCAAAATTTACATCACGGGGAAGTGAGGTTTCGATGGCCCAAACATGCAATGGTGTCGTCCAATCTTACAATGTCTGTGAATTTGGATTAGACCCAATCATATGATGTAATGCCCAATTTACATCACGGGAAAGTGATGTTTTGATGGTCCAAACATGCAATGGTGTCGTCCACTCTTACAGTGTCAGGGAATTTGGATTAGACCCAATCATATGATGTAATACCGAATGTACATCACGAAGAAGTGAGGTTTAGATGGCCCAAACATGCAACGGTGTCGTCCACTCTTACAATGTCTGGGAATTTGGATTAGACCCAATCATATGATGTAATGCCCACTTTACATCACGGGGAAGAGAGGTTTCGATGGCCCGAACATGCAATGGTATCGTCTACTCTTACAATGACTGTGAATTTGGATTAGACCCAATCATATGATGTAATGCCCACTTTACATAACGGGGAAGTGACGTTTTGATGGTCCAAACATGCAATGGTGTCGTCCACTCATTACAATGTCTGAGATTTTGGATTAGACCCATTCATATGATGTAATGCCCAATTTACATCACGGGGAAGTGAGGTTGCGATGGCCCAAATATGCAATGGTGTCTCCCACTCCTATAATGTCTGTGAATTTGGATTGGACCCAATCATATGATGTAATGCCCACTTTATATCACGGGGAGTGAGATTTTGATGGCCCAAACATGCAATGGTGTCGTCCACTCTTACAATGTCTGGGATTTTGGATTAGACCCAATCATATGATGTAATGCCCAATTTACATCACGGGAAAGTGACGTTTTGATGGTCCAAACATACAATGGTTTTGTCCACTCTTACAATGTCTGGGAATTTGGATTAGACCCTATCATATGATGTAATGCCCAATTTACATCACGGGGAAGTTAGGCTTTAATGGCCCATACATGTAATGGTGTCGTCCACTCTTACAATGTCTGGGAATTTGGATTAGACCCAATCATATGATGTAATGCCCACTTTACATCACGGGCAAGTGAGGTTTTGATGGCCCAAACATGTAATGGTGTCGTCCACTCTTAAAATGTCAGGGAATTTGGATTAGACCCAATCATATGATGTAATGCTCACTTTACATCACGGGGAAGTGAGGTTTTGATGGCCCAAACATGCAATGGTGTCGTCAACTCTTACAATGTCTGGGAATTTGGATTAGACCCATTCATATGATGTAATGCCCAATTTACATCACGGGGAAGTGAGGTTTCGATGGCCCAAACATGCAATGGTGTCGTCCACTCTTACAATGTCTGGGAATTTGGATTAGACCCAATCATATGATGTAATGCTCACTTTACATCACGGGGAAGTGAGGTTTTGATGGCCGAAACATGCAATGGTGTCGTCCACTCTTACAATGTCAGGGAATTTGGATTAGACCCAATCATATGATGTAATGCTCACTTTACATCACGGGGAGGTGAGGTTTTGATGGCCGAAACATGTAATGGTGTCGTCCACTCTTACAATGTCAGGGAATTTGGATTAGACCCAATCATATGATGTAATGCTCACTTTACATCACGGGGAGGTGAGGTTTTGATGGCCCAAACATGTAATGGTGTCGTCCACCCTTACAATGTCTGGGAATTTGGATTAGACCCATTCATATGATGTAATGCCCAATTTACATCACGGTAAAGTGACGTTTAGATGGCCCAAACATGTAATGGTGTCGTCCACTCTTACAATGTCAGGGAATTTGGATTAGACCCAATCATATGATGTAATGCTCACTTTACATCACGGGGAGGTGAGGTTTTGATGGCCCAAACATGTAATGGTGTCGTCCACTCTTACAATGTCAGGGAATTTGGATTAGACCCAATCATATGATGTAATGCTCACTTTACATAACGGGGAGGTGAGTTTTTGATGGCCCAAACATGCAATGGTGTCGTCCACTCTTACAATGTCAGGGAATTTGGATTAGACCCAATCATATGATGTAATGCCCAATTTACATCACGGGGAAGTGGGGTTGCGATGGCCCAAATATGCAATGGTGTCTCCCACTCCTATAATGTCTGTGAATTTGGATTGGACCCAATCATATGATGTAATGACCACTTTACATCACGGGGAGTGAGATTTTGATGGCCCAAACATGCAATGGTGTCGTCCACTTTTACAATGTCTGGGATTTTGGATTAGACCCAATCATATGATGTAATGCCTAATTTACATCACGGGAAAGTGACGTTTTGATGGTCCAAACATGCAATGGTGTCGTCCACTCTTACAATGTCTGGGAATTTGGATTAGACCCATTCATATGACGTAATGCAAAATTTACATCACGGGGAAGTGAGGTTTCGATGGCCCAAACATGCAATGGTGTCGTCCAATCTTACAATGTCTGTGAATTTGGATTAGACCCAATCATATGATGTAATGCCCAATTTACATCACGGGAAAGTGATGTTTTGATGGTCCAAACATGCAATGGTGTCGTCCACTCTTACAGTGTCAGGGAATTTGGATTAGACCCAATCATATGATGTAATACCGAATGTACATCACGAAGAAGTGAGGTTTAGATGGCCCAAACATGCAACGGTGTCGTCCACTCTTACAATGTCTGGGAATTTGGATTAGACCCAATCATATGATGTAATGCCCACTTTACATCACGGGGAAGAGAGGTTTCGATGGCCCGAACATGCAATGGTATCGTCTACTCTTACAATGACTGTGAATTTGGATTAGACCCAATCATATGATGTAATGCCCACTTTACATAACGGGGAAGTGACGTTTTGATGGTCCAAACATGCAATGGTGTCGTCCACTCATTACAATGTCTGGGATTTTGGATTAGACCCATTCATATGATGTAATGCCCAATTTACATCACGGGGAAGTGAGGTTGCGATGGCCCAAATATGCAATGGTGTCTCCCACTCCTATAATGTCTGTGAATTTGGATTGGACCCAATCATATGATGTAATGCCCACTTTATGTCACGGGGAGTGAGATTTTGATGGCCCAAACATGCAATGGTGTCGTCCACTCTTACAATGTCTGGGATTTTGGATTAGACCCAATCATATGATGTAATGCCCAATTTACATCACGGGAAAGTGACGTTTTGATGGTCCAAACATACAATGGTTTTGTCCACTCTTACAATGTCTGGGAATTTGGATTAGACCCTATCATATGATGTAATGCCCAATTTACATCACGGGGAAGTTAGGCTTTAATGGCCCATACATGTAATGGTGTCGTCCACTCTTACAATGTCTGGGAATTTGGATTAGACCCAATCATATGATGTAATGCCCACTTTACATCACGGGCAAGTGAGGTTTTGATGGCCCAAACATGTAATGGTGTCGTCCACTCTTAAAATGTCAGGGAATTTGGATTAGACCCAATCATATGATGTAATGCTCACTTTACATCACGGGGAAGTGAGGTTTTGATGGCCCAAACATGCAATGGTGTCGTCAACTCTTACAATGTCTGGGAATTTGGATTAGACCCATTCATATGATGTAATGCCCAATTTACATCACGGGGAAGTGAGGTTTCGATGGCCCAAACATGCAATGGTGTCGTCCACTCTTACAATGTCTGGGAATTTGGATTAGACCCAATCATATGATGTAATGCTCACTTTACATCACGGGGAAGTGAGGTTTTGATGGCCGAAACATGCAATGGTGTCGTCCACTCTTACAATGTCAGGGAATTTGGATTAGACCCAATCATATGATGTAATGCTCACTTTACATCACGGGGAGGTGAGGTTTTGATGGCCCAAACATGTAATGGTGTCGTCCACCCTTACAATGTCTGGGAATTTGGATTAGACCCATTCATATGATGTAATGCCCAATTTACATCACGGTAAAGTGACGTTTAGATGGTCCAAAGATGCAATGGTGTCGTCAACTCTTACAATGTCTGGGAATTTGGATTAGACCCATTCATATGATGTAATGCCCAATTTACATCACGGGGAAGTGAGGTTTCGATGGCCCAAACATGCAATGGTGTCGTCCACTCTTACAATGTCTGGGAATTTGGATTAGACCCAATCATATGATGTAATGCTCACTTTACATCACGGGGAAGTGAGGTTTTGATGGCCGAAACATGCAATGGTGTCGTCCACTCTTACAATGTCAGGGAATTTGGATTAGACCCAATCATATGATGTAATGCTCACTTTACATCACGGGGAGGTGAGATTTTGATGGCCCAAACATGTAATGGTGTCGTCCACCCTTACAATGTCTGGGAATTTGGATTAGACCCATTCATATGATGTAATGCCCAATTTACATCACGGGGAAGTGAGGTTTCGATGGCCCAAACATGCAATGGTGTCGTCCACTCTTACAATGTCTGGGAATTTGGATTAGACCCAATCATATGATGTAATGCTCACTTTACATCACGGGGAAGTGAGGTTTTGATGGCCGAAACATGCAATGGTGTCGTCCACTCTTACAATGTCAGGGAATTTGGATTAGACCCAATCATATGATGTAATGCTCACTTTACATCACGGGGAGGTGAGATTTTGATGGCCCAAACATGCAATGGTGTCGTCCACTCTTACAATGCCTGGGATTTTGGATTAGACCCAATCATATGATGTAATGCCTAATTTACATCACGGGGAAGTGGGGTTGCGATGGCCCAAATATGCAATGGTGTCTCCCACTCCTATAATGTCTGTGAATTTGGATTGGACCCAATCATATGATGTAATGACCACTTTACATCACGGGGAGTGAGATTTTGATGGCCCAAACATGCAATGGTGTCGTCCACTTTTACAATGTCTGGGATTTTGGATTAGACCCAATCATATGATGTAATGCCTAATTTACATCACGGGAAAGTGACGTTTTGATGGTCCAAACATGCAATGGTGTCGTCCACTCTTACAATGTCTGGGAATTTGGATTAGACCCAATCATATAATGTAATGCTCACTTTACATCACGGGGAACTGAGGTTTCGATGGCCCAAACATGCAATGGTGTCGTCCACTCTTACAATGTCTGGCAATTTGGATTTGACCCAATCATATGATGTAATGCCCACTTTACATCACGGGGAAGTGAGGTTTTGATGGCCGAAACATGCAATGGTGTCGTCCACTCTAACAATGTCAGGGAATTTGGATTAGACCCAATCATATGATGTAATGCTCACTTTACATCACGGGGAAGTGAGGTTTTGATGGCCCAAACATGCAATGGTGTCGTCCACTCTTACAATGTCTGGGAATTTGGATTAGACCCATTCATATGATGTAATGCCCAAGTTACATCACGGGAAATTGACGTTTTGATGGTCCAAGCATGCAATGGTGTCGTCCACTCTTACAATGTCTGGGAATTTGGATTAGACCCAATCATATGATGTCATGTCCACTTTACATCACGGGGAAGTGAGGTTTTGTTGGCCCAAACATGCAATGGTGTCGTCCACTCTTACAATGTCAGGGAATTTGGATTAGACCCAATCAAATGATGTAATGCTCACTTTACATCACAGGGAAGTGAGGATTTGATGGCCCAAACATGCAATGGTGTCGTCCACTCTTACAATGTCAGGGAATTTGGATTGGACCCAATCATATGATATAATGCTCACTTTACATCACAGGGAAGTGAGGTTTTGAAGGCCCAATGTCTGGTAATTTGGATTAGACCAAATCATATGATGTAATGTTCACTTTACATCACGGGGAAGTGCGGTTTTGATGGCCCAAACATGCAATGGTGTCGTCCACTCTTACAATGTCAGGGAATTTGGATTGGACCCAATCATATGATATAATGCTCACTTTACATCACAGGGAAGTGAGGTTTTGAAGGCCCAATGTCTGGTAATTTGGATTAGACCAAATCATATGATGTAATGCCCAATTTACATCACGGGGAAGTGAGGTTTTGATGGCCCAAACATACAATGGTGTCGTTCACTCTTACAATGTCAGGGAATTTGGATTAGACCCAATCATATGATGTAATGCTCACTTTACATTACATCACGGGGAAGTGAGGTTTTGTTGGCCCAAACATGCAATGGTGTCGTCCACTCTTACAATGTCGGGGAATTTGGATTAGACCCAATCATATGATGTAATGCTCACTTTACATCACGGGGAAGTGAGGTTTTGATGGCCCAAACATACAATGGTGTCGTTCACTCTTACAATGTCAGGGAATTTGGATTAGACCCAATCATATGATGTAATGCTCACTTTACATTACATCACGGGGAAGTGAGGTTTTGATGGCCCAAACATGCAATGGTGTCGTCCACTCTTACAATGTCTGGGAATTTGTATTAGTCCCATTCATATGATGTAATGCCCAATTTACATCACGGGGAAGTGAGATTTTGATGGTCCGAACATGCAATGGTGTCGTCCACTCTTACAATGTCTGGGAATTTGGATTAGACCCATTCATATGATGTAATGCCCAATTTACATCACGGGGAGGTGAGATTTTGATGGTCCAAACATGCAATGGTGTCGTCCACTCTTACAATATCTGGGAATTTGGATAAGACCCATTCATATGACGTAATGCAAAATTTACATCACGGGGAAGTGAGGTTTCGATGGCCCAAACATGCAATGGTGTCGTCCACTCTTACAATGTCTGTGAATTTTGATTAGACCCAATCATATGATGTAATGCTCACTTTACATTACATCACGGGGAAGTGAGGTTTTGATGGCCCAAACATGCAATGGTGTCGTCCACTCTTACAATGTCTGGGAATTTGTATTAGTCCCATTCATATGATGTAATGCCCAATTTACATCACGGGGAAGTGAGATTTTGATGGTCCGAACATGCAATGGTGTCGTCCACTCTTACAATGTCTGGGAATTTGGATTAGACCCATTCATATGATGTAATGCCCAATTTACATCACGGGGAGGTGAGATTTTGATGGTCCAAACATGCAATGGTGTCGTCCACTCTTACAATATCTGGGAATTTGGATAAGACCCATTCATATGACGTAATGCAAAATTTACATCACGGGGAAGTGCGGTTTTGATGGCCCATACATGTAATGGTGTCGTCCACTCTTACAATGTCTGGGAATTTGGATTAGACCCAATCATATGATGTAATGCTCACTTTACATCACGGGGAAGTGAGGTTTTGATGGCCCAAACATGCAATGGTGTCGTCCACTCTTACAATGACTGGGAATTTGGATGAGACCCATTCATATGATGTAATGCCCAGTTTACATCACGGGGAAGTGAGGTTTCGATGGCCCATATATGCAATGGTGTCGCCAACTCCTATAATGTCTGTGGATTTGGATTAGACCCAATCATGTGATGTAATGCCCACTTTACATCACGGGGAGTGAGATTTTGATGGCCCAAACATGCAATGGTGTCGTGCACTCTAAAAATTTCTGGGAATTTGGATTAGACCCATTCATATGATGTAATGCCCAATTTACATCACGGGGAAGTGAGATTTTGATGGTCCGAACATGCAATGGTGTCGTCCACACTTACAATGTCTGGGAATTTGGATTAGACCCATTCATATGATGTAATGCACAATTTACATCACGGGGAGGTGAGATTTTGATGGTCCAAACATGCAATGGTGTCGTCCACTCTTACAATGTCAGGGAATTTGGATTAGACCCATTCATATGACGTAATGCAAAATTTACATCACGGGGAAGTGAGGTTTCGATGGCCCAAACATGCAATGGTGTCGTCCAATCTTACAATGTCTGTGAATTTGGATTAGACCCAATCATATTAATGCCCAATTTACATCACGGGAAAGTGATGTTTTGATGGTCCAAACATGCAATGGTGTCGTCCACTCTTACAGTGTCAGGGAATTTGGATTAGACCCAATCATATGATGTAATACCGAATGTACATCACGAAGAAGTGAGGTTTAGATGGCCCAAACATGCAACGGTGTCGTCCACTCTTACAATGTCTGGGAATTTGGATTAGACCCAATCATATGATGTAATGCCCACTTTACATCACGGGGAAGAGAGGTTTCGATGGCCCGAACATGCAATGGTATCGTCTACTCTTACAATGACTGTGAATTTGGAATAGACCCAATCATATGATGTAATGCCCACTTTACATCACGGGGAAGTGACGTTTTGATGGTCCAAATATGCAATGGTGTCTCCCACTCCTATAATGTCTGTGAATTTGGATTGGACCCAATCATATGATGTAATGCCCACTTTATATCACGGGGAGTGAGATTTTGATGGCCCAAACATGCAATGGTGTCGTCCACTCTTACAATGTCTGGGATTTTGGATTAGACCCAATCATATGATGTAATGCCCAATTTACATCACGGGAAAGTGACGTTTTGATGGTCCAAACATACAATGGTTTTGTCCACTCTTACAATGTCTGGGAATTTGGATTAGACCCTATCATATGATGTAATGCCCAATTTACATCACGGGGAAGTTAGGCTTTAATGGCCCATACATGTAATGGTGTCGTCCACTCTTACAATGTCTGGGAATTTGGATTAGACCCAATCATATGATGTAATGCCCACTTTACATCACGGGCAAGTGAGGTTTTGATGGCCCAAACATGCAATGGTGTCGTCCACTCTTAAAATGTCAGGGAATTTGGATTAGACCCAATCATATGATGTAATGCTCACTTTACATCACGGGGAAGTGAGGTTTTGATGGCCCAAACATGCAATGGTGTCGTCAACTCTTACAATGTCTGGGAATTTGGATTAGACCCGTTCATATGATGTAATGCCCAATTTACATCACGGGCAAGTGAGGTTTTGATGGCCCAAACATGCAATGGTGTCGTCCACTCTTAAAATGTCAGGGAATTTGGATTAGACCCAATCATATGATGTAATGCTCACTTTACATCACGGGGAAGTGAGGTTTTGATGGCCCAAACATGCAATGGTGTCGTCAACTCTTACAATGTCTGGGAATTTGGATTAGACCCATTCATATGATGTAATGCCCAATTTACATCACGGGGAAGTGAGGTTTCGATGGCCCAAACATGCAATGGTGTCGTCCACTCTTACAATGTCTGGGAATTTGGATTAGACCCAATCATATGATGTAATGCCCACTTTACATCACGGGCAAGTGAGGTTTTGATGGCCCAAACATGCAATGGTGTCGTCCACTCTTAAAATGTCAGGGAATTTGGATTAGACCCAATCATATGATGTAATGCTCACTTTACATCACGGGGAAGTGAGGTTTTGATGGCCCAAACATGCAATGGTGTCGTCAACTCTTACAATGTCTGGGAATTTGGATTAGACCCATTCATATGATGTAATGCCCAATTTACATCACGGGGAAGTGAGGTTTCGATGGCCCAAACATGCAATGGTGTCGTCCACTCTTACAATGTCTGGGAATTTGGATTAGACCCAATCATATGATGTAATGCTCACTTTACATCACGGGGAAGTGAGGTTTTGATGGCCGAAACATGCAATGGTGTCGTCCACTCTTACAATGTCAGGGAATTTGGATTAGACCCAATCATATGATGTAATGCCCAATTTACATCACGGGGAAGTTAGGCTTTTATGGCCCATACATGTAATGGTGTCGTCCACCCTTACAATGGCTGGGAATTTGTATTAGACCCAATCATATGATGTAATGTCCACTTTACATCACGGGGAAGTGAGGTTTTGTTGGCCCAAACATGTAATGGTGTCGTCCACTCTTACAATGTCAGGGAATTTGGATTAGACCCAATCATATGATATAATGCTCACTTTACATCACAGGGAAGTGAGGTTTTGAAGGCCCAAACATGCAATGGTGTCGTCCACTCTTACAATGTCTGGTAATTTGGATTAGACCCAATCATATTATGTAATGTTCACTTTACATCACGGGGAAGTGCGGTTTTGATGGCCCAAACATGCAATGGTGTCGTCCACTCTTACAATGTCTGGGATTTTGGATTAGACCCATTCATATGATGTAATGCCCAATTTACATCACGGGGAAGTGGGGTTGCGATGGCCCAAATATGCAATGGTGTCTCCCACTCCTATAATGTCTGTGAATTTGGATTGGACCCAATCATATGATGTAATGACCACTTTACATCACGGGGAGTGAGATTTTGATGGCCCAAACATGCAATGGTGTCGTCCACTTTTACAATGTCTGGGATTTTGGATTAGACCCAATCATATGATGTAATGCCCAATTTACATCACGGGAAAGTGACGTTTTGATGGTCCAAACATGCAATGGTGTCGTCCACTCTTACAATGTCTGGGAATTTGGATTAGACCCAATCATATGATGTAATGCTCACTTTACATCACGGGGAAGTGAGGTTTTGATGGCCCAAACATGCAATGGTGTCGTCCACTCTTACAATGTCTGGGAATTTGGATTAGACCCATTCATATGATGTAATGCCCAAGTTACATCACGGGAAATTGACGTTTTGATGGTCCAAGCATGCAATGGTGTCGTCCACTCTTACAATGTCTGGGAATTTGGATTAGACCCAATCATATGATGTCATGTCCACTTTACATCACGGGGAAGTGAGGTTTTGTTGGCCCAAACATGCAATGGTGTCGTCCACTCTTACAATGTCAGGGAATTTGGATTAGACCCAATCAAATGATGTAATGCTCACTTTACATCACAGGGAAGTGAGGATTTGATGGCCCAAACATGCAATGGTGTCGTCCACTCTTACAATGTCAGGGAATTTGGATTAGACCCAATCATATGATATAATGCTCACTTTACATCACAGGGAAGTGAGGTTTTGAAGGCCCAAACATGCAATGGTGTCGTCCACTCTTACAATGTCTGGTAATTTGGATTAGACCAAATCATATGATGTAATGTTCACTTTACATCACGGGGAAGTGCGGTTTTGATGGCCCAAACATGCAATGGTGTCGTTCACTCTTACAATGTCTGGGATTTTGGATTAGACCCATTCATATGATGTAATGCCAGATTTACATCTCGGGGAAGTGGGGTTGCGATGGCCCAAATATGCAATGGTGTCTCCCACTCCTATAATGTCTGTGAATTTGGATTGGACCCAATCATATGATGTAATGACCACTTTACATCACGGGGAGTGAGATTTTGATGGCCCAAACATGCAATGGTGTCGTCCACTTTTACAATGTCTGGGATTTTGGATTAGACCCAATCATATGATGTAATGCCCAATTTACATCACGGGAAAGTGACGTTTTGATGGTCCAAACATGCAATGGTGTCGTCCACTCTTACAATGTCTGGGAATTTGGATTAGACCCAATCATATGATGTAATGCTCACTTTACATCACGGGGAAGTGAGGTTTCGATGGCCGAAACATGCAATGGTGTCGTCCGCTCTTACAATGTCTGGCAATTTGGATTTGACCCAATCATATGATGTAATGCCCACTTTACATCACGGGGAAGTGAGGTTTTGATGCCCGAAACATGCAATGGTGTCGTCCACTCTTACAATGTCAGGGAATTTGGATTAGACCCAATCATATGATGTAATGCTCACTTTACATCACGGGGAAGTGAGGTTTTGATGGCCCAAACATGCAATGGTGTCGTCCACTCTTACAATGTCTGGGAATTTGGATTAGACCCATTCATATGATGTAATGCCCAATTTACATCACGGGAAATTGACGTTTTGATGGTCCAAGCATGCAATGGTGTCGTCCACTCTTACAATGTCTGGGAATTTGGATTAGACCCAATCATATGATGTAATGTTCACTTTACATCACGGGGAAGTGAGGTTTTGTTGGCCCAAACATACAATGGTGTCGTTCACTCTTACAATGTCAGGGAATTTGGATTAGACCCATTCATATGATGTAATGCCCAATTTACATCACGGGGAAGTTAGGCTTTGATGGCCCAAACATGCAATGGTGTCGTCCACTCTTACAATGACTGGGAATTTGGATTAGACCCATTCATATGATGTAATGCCCAATTTACATCACGGGGAAGTGAGGTATCGATGGCCCATATATGCAATGGTGTCGCCAACTCCTATAATGTCTGTGGATTTGGATTAGACCCAATCATGTGATGTAATGCCCACTTTACATCACGGGGAGTGAGATTTTGATGGCCCAAACATGCAATGGTGTCGTGCACTCTAAAAATTTCTGGGAATTTGGATTAGACCCATTCATATGATGTAATGCCCAATTTACATCACGGGGAAGTGAGATTTTGATGGTCCGAACATGCAATGGTGTCGTCCACACTTACAATGTCTGGGAATTTGGATTAGACCCATTCATATGATGTAATGCCCAATTTACATCACGGGGAGGTGAGATTTTGATGGTCCAAACAAGCAATGGTGTCGTCCACTCTTACAATGTCTGGGAATTTGGATTAGACCCATTCATATGACGTAATGCAAAATTTACATCACGGGGAAGTGAGGTTTCGATGGCCCAAACATGCAATGGTGTCGTCCACTCTTACAATGTCTGTGAATTTGGATTAGACCCAATCATATGATGTAATGCCCACTTTACATCATGGAAAAGTGAGGTTTTGATGGCCTAAACATGCAATGGTGTCGTCCACTCTTACAATGTCTGGGAATTTGGATTAGACCCATTCTTATGATGTAATGCCCAATTTACATCACGGGAAAGTGACGTTTTGATGGTCCAAACATGCAATGGTGTCGTTCACTCTTACAATGTCTGGGAATTTGGATTAGACCCATTCATATGATGTAATGCCCAATTTACATCACGGGGAAGTTAGGCTTTGATAGCCCATACATGTAATGGTGTCGTCCACTTTTACAATGTCTGCGAATTTGGATTAGACCCAATCATATGATGTAATGCCCACTTTACATCACGGGGAAGTGAGGTTTTGATGGCCGAAACATGCAATGGTGTCGTCCACTCTTACAATGTCAGGGAATTTGGATTAGACCCAATCATATGATGTAATGCTCACTTTACATCACGGGGAAGTGAGGTTTTGATGGCCCAAACATGCAATGGTGTCGTCCACTCTTACAATGTCTGGGAATTTGGATTAGACCCATTCATATGATGTAATGCCCAATTTACATCACGGGAAATTGACGTTTTGATGGTCCAAGCATGCAATGGTGTCGTCCACTCTTACAATGTCTGGGAATTTGGATTAGACCCAATCATATGATGTCATGTCCACTTTACATCACGGGGAAGTGAGGTTTTGTTGGCCCAAACATGCAATGGTGTCGTCCACTCTTACAATGTCAGGGAATTTGGATTAGACCCAATCAAATGATGTAATGCTCACTTTACATCACAGGGAATTGAGGTTTTGATGGCCCAAACATGCAATGGTGTCGTCCACTCTTACAATGTCTGGGAATTTGGATTAGACCCATTCATATGATGTAATGCTCAATTTACATCACGGGGAAGTTAGGCTTTGATGGCCCATACATGTAATGGTGTCGTCCACTCTTACAATGTCTGGGAATTTGGATTAGACCCAATCATATGATGTAATGCTCACTTTACATCACGGGGAAGTGAGGTTTTGATGGCCCAAACATGCAATGGTGTCGTCCACTCTTACAATGACTGGGAATTTGGATTAGACCCATTCATATGATGTAATGCCCAATTTACATCACGGGGAAGTGAGGTATCGATGGCTCATATATGCAATGGTGTCGCCAACTCCTATAATGTCTGTGGATTTGGATTAGACCCAATCATGTGATGTAATGCCCACTTTACATCACGGGGAGTGAGATTTTGATGGCCCAAACATGCAATGGTGTCGTGCACTCTAAAAATTTCTGGGAATTTGGATTAGACCCATTCATATGATGTAATGCCCAATTTACATCACGGGGAAGTGAGATTTTGATGGTCCGAACATGCAATGGTGTCGTCCACACTTACAATGTCTGGGAATTTGGATTAGACCCATTCATATGATGTAATGCCCAATTTACATCACGGGGAGGTGAGATTTTGATGGTCCAAACAAGCAATGGTGTCGTCCACTCTTACAATGTCTGGGAATTTGGATTAGACCCATTCATATGACGTAATGCAAAATTTACATCACGGGGAAGTGAGGTTTCGATGGCCCAAACATGCAATGGTGTCGTCCACTCTTACAATGTCTGTGAATTTGGATTAGACCCAATCATATGAAGTAATGCCCACTTTACATCATGGAAAAGTGAGGTTTTGATGGCCTAAACATGCAATGGTGTCGTCCACTCTTACAATGTCTGGGAATTTGGATTAGACCCATTCTTATGATGTAATGCCCAATTTACATCACGGGAAAGTGACGTTTTGATGGTCCAAACATGCAATGGTGTCGTTCACTCTTACAATGTCTGGGAATTTGGATTAGACCCATTCATATGATGTAATGCCCAATTTACATCACGGGGAAGTTAGGCTTTGATAGCCCATACATGTAATGGTGTCGTCCACTTTTACAATGTCTGCGAATTTGGATTAGACCCAATCATATGATGTAATGCCCACTTTACATCACGGGGAAGTGAGGTTTTGATGGCCGAAACATGCAATGGTGTCGTCCACTCTTACAATGTCAGGGAATTTGGATTAGACCCAATCATATGATGTAATGCTCACTTTACATCACGGGGAAGTGAGGTTTTGATGGCCCAAACATGCAATGGTGTCGTCCACTCTTACAATGTCTGGGAATTTGGATTAGACCCATTCATATGATGTAATGCCCAATTTACATCACGGGAAATTGACGTTTTGATGGTCCAAGCATGCAATGGTGTCGTCCACTCTTACAATGTCTGGGAATTTGGATTAGACCCAATCATATGATGTCATGTCCACTTTACATCACGGGGAAGTGAGGTTTTGTTGGCCCAAACATGCAATGGTGTCGTCCACTCTTACAATGTCAGGGAATTTGGATTAGACCCAATCAAATGATGTAATGCTCACTTTACATCACAGGGAAGTGAGGTTTTGATGGCCCAAACATGCAATGGTGTCGTCCACTCTTACAATGTCTGGGAATTTGGATTAGACCCATTCATATGATGTAATGCTCAATTTACATCACGGGGAAGTGAGGTTTCGATGGCCCAAACATGCAATGGTGTCGTCCACTCTTACAATGTCGGAGAATTTGGATTAGACACAATCATATGATGTAATGCTCACTTTACATTACGGGGAAGTGAGGTTTTGATGGCCCAAACATACAATGGTGTCGTTCACTCTTACAATGTCAGGGAATTTGGATTAGACCCAATCATATGATGTAATGCTCACTTTACATTACATTACGGGGAAGTGAGGTTTTGATGGCCCAAACATGCAATGGTGTCGTCCACTCTTACAATGTCTGGGAATTTGTATTAGACCCATTCATATGATGTAATGCCCAATTTACATCACGGGGAAGTGAGATTTTGATGGTCCGAATATGCAATGGTGTCGTCCACTCTTACAATGTCTGGGAATTTGGATTAGACCCATTCATATGATGTAATGCCCAATTTACATCACGGGGAGGTGAGATTTTGATGGTCCAAACATGCAATGGTGTCGTCCACTCTTACACTGTCTGGGAATTTGGATTAGACCCATTCATATGATGTAATGCAAAATTTACATCACGGGGAAGTGAGGTTTCGATGGCCCAAACATGCAATGGTGTCGTCCACTCTTACAATGTCTGTGAATTTGGATTAGACCCAATCATATGATGTAATGCCCACTTTACATCACGGAAAAGTGAGGTTTTGATGGCCCAAACATGCAATGGTGTCGTCCACTCTTACAATGTCTGGGAATTTGGATTAGACCCATTCTTATGATGTAATGCCCAACTTACATCATGGGAAAGTGACGTTTTGATGGTCCAAACATGCTATGGTGTCGTTCACTCTTACAATGTCTGGGAATTTGGATTAGACCCATTCATATGATGTAATGCCCAATTTACATCACGGGGAAGTTAGGCTTTGATAGCCCATACATGTAATGGTGTCGTCCACTTTTACAATGTCTGCGAATTTGGATAAGACCCAATCATATGCTGTAATGCCCACTTTACATCACGGGGAAGTGAGGTTTTGATGGCCCAAACATGCAATGGTGTCGTCCACTCTTACAATGTCAGGGAATTTGGATTAGACCCAATCATATGATGTAATGCCCAATTTACATCACGGGGAAGTTAGGCTTTGAAGGCCCATACATGTAATGGTGTCGTCCACTCTTACAATGTCTGGGAATTTGGATTAGACCCAATCATATGATGTAATGCTCACTTTACATCACGGGGAAGTGAGGTTTTGATGGTCCGAACATGCAATGGTGTCGTCCACTCTTACAATGTCTGGGAATTTGGATTAGACCCTTTCATATGATGTAATGCCCAATTTACATCACGGGGAAGTGAGGTTTCGATGGCCCATATATGCAATGGTGTCGTCCACTCTTACAATGTCTGGGAATTTGGATTAGACCCATTCATATGACGTAATGCAAAATTTACATCACGGGGAAGTGAGGTTTCGATGGCCCAAACATGCAATGGTGTCGTCCACTCTTACAATGTCTGGGAATTTGGATTAGACCCATTCTTATGATGTAATGCCCAATTTACATCACGGGAAAGTGACGTTTTGATGGTCCAAACATGCAATGGTGTCGTTCACTCTTACAATGTCTGGGAATTTGGATTAGACCCATTCATATGATGTAATGCCCAATTTACATCACAGGGATGTTAGGCTTTGATAGCCCATACATGTAATGGTGTCGTCCACTTTTACAATGTCTGCGAATTTGGATTAGACCCAATCATATGATGTAATGCCCACTTTACATCACGGGGAAGTGAGGTTTCGGTGGCCCAAACATGCAATGGTGTCGTCCACTCTTACAATGTCTGTGAATTTGGATTAGACCCAATCATACGATGTAATGCCTACTTTACATCACAGGGAAGTGAGGTTTCGGTGGCCCAAACATGCAATGGTGTCGTCCACTCTTACATTGTCTAGGAATTTGCATTAGACCTAATTATATGATGTAATGCCCAATTTACATCACGGGGAGGTGAGATTTTGATGGTCCAAACATGCAATGGTGTCGTTCACTCTTACAATGTCAGGGAATTTGGATTAGACCCAATCATATGATGTAATGCTCACTTTACATTACATCACGGGGAAGTGAGGTTTTGATGGCCCAAACATGCAATGGTGCCGTCCACTCTTACAATGTCTGGGAATTTGTATTAGACCCATTCATATGATGTAATGCCCAATTTACATCACGGGGAAGTGAGATTTTGATGGTCCGAACATGCAATGGTGTCGTCCACTCTTACAATGTCTGGGAATTTGGATTAGACCCATTCATATGATGTAATGCCCAATTTACATCACGGGGAGGTGAGATTTTGATGGTCCAAACATGCAATGGTGTCGTCCACTCTTACAATGTCTGGGAATTTGGATTAGACCCATTCATATGACGTAATGCAAAATTTACATCACGGGGAAGTGAGGTTTCGATGGCCCAAACATGCAATGGTGTCGTCCACTCTTACAATGTCTGGGAATTTGGATTAGACCCATTCTTATGATGTAATGCCCAACTTACATCACGGGAAAGTGACGTTTTGATGGTCCAAACATGCAATGGTGTCGTTCACTATTTCAATGTCTGGGAATTTGGATTAGACCCATTCATATGATGTAATGCCCAATTTACATCACGGGGAAGTTAGGCTTTGATAGCCCATACATGTAATGGTGTCGTCCACTTTTACAATGTCTGCGAATTTGGATAAGACCCAATCATATGATGTAATGCCCACTTTACATCACGGGGAAGTGAGGTTTTGATGGCCCAAACATGCAATGGTGTCGTCCACTCTTACAATGTCAGGGAATTTAGATTAGACCCAATCATATGATGTAATGCCCAATTTACATCACGGGGAAGTTAGGCTTTGATGGCCCATACATGTAATGGTGTCGTCCACTCTTACAATGTCTGGGAATTTGGATTAGACCCAATCATATGATGTAATGCTCACTTTACATCACGGGGAAGTGAGGTTTTGATGGCCCAAACATGCAATGGTGTCGTCCACTCTTACAATGACTGGGAATTTGGATTAGATCCATTCATATGATGTAATGCCCAATTTACATCACGGGGAAGTGAGGTTTCGATGGCCCATATATGCAATGGTGTCGCCAACTCCTATAATGTCTGTGGATTTGGATTAGACCCAATCATGTGATGTAATGCCCACTTTACATCACGGGGAGTGAGATTTTGATGGCCCAAACATGCAATGGTGTCGTGCACTCTAAAAATTTCTGGGAATTTGGATTAGACCCATTCATATGATGTAATGCCCAATTTACATCACGGGGAAGTGAGATTTTGATAGTCCGAACATGCAATGGTGTCGTCCACTCTTACAATGTCTGGGAATTTGGATTAGACCCATTCATATGATGTAATGCCCAATTTACATCACGGGGAGGTGAGATTTTGATGGTCCAAACATGCAATGGTGTCGTCCACTCTTGCAATGTCTGGGAATTTGGATTAGACCCATTCATATGACGTAATGCAAAATTTACATCACGGGGAAGTGAGGTTTCGATGGCCCAAACATGCAATGGTGTCGTCCACTCTTACAATGTCTGGGAATTTGGATTAGACCCATTCTTATGATGTAATGCCCAATTTACATCACGGGAAAGTGACATTTTGATGGTCCAAACATGCAATGGTGTCGTTCACTCTTACAATGTCTGGGAATTTGGATTAGACCCATTCATATGATGTAATGCCCAATTTACATCACGGGGAAGTTAGGCTTTGATAGCCCATACATGTAATGGTGTCGTCCACTTTTACAATGTCTGCGAATTTGGATTAGACCCAATCATATGATGTAATGCCCACTTTACATCACGGGGAAGTGAAGTTTTGATGGCCCAAACATGCAATGGTGTCGTCCACTCTTACAATGTCAGGGAATTTGGATTAGACCCAATCATATGATGTAATGCCCAATTTACATCACGGGGAAGTTAGGCTTTGATGGTCCATACATGTAATGGTGTCGTCCACTCTTACAATGTCTGGGAATTTGGATTAGACCCATTCATATGACGTAATGCAAAATTTACATCACGGGGAAGTGAGGTTTCGATGGCCCAAACATGCAATGGTGTCGTCCACTCTTACAATGTCTGTGAATTTGGATTAGACCCAATCATATGATGTAATGCCCACTTTACATCACGGAAAAGTGAGGTTTTGATGGCCCAAACATGCAATGGTGTCGTCCACTCTTACAATGTCTGGGAATTTGGATTAGACCCATTCTTATGATGTAATGCCCAACTTACATCACGGGAAAGTGACGTTATGATGGTCCAAACATGCAATGGTGTCGTTCACTCTTACAATGTCTGGGAATTTGGATTAGACCCATTCATATGATGTAATGCCCAATTTACATCACGGGGAAGTTAGGCTTTGATAGCCCATACATGTAATGGTGTCGTCCACTTTTGCAATGTCTGCGAATTTGGATAAGACCCAATCATATGATGTAATGCCCACTTTACATCACGGGGAAGTGAGGTTTTGATGGCCCAAACATGCAATGGTGTCGTCCACGCTTACAATGTCAGGGAATTTGGATTAGACCCAATCATATGATGTAATGCCCAATTTACATCACGGGGAAGTTAGTCTTTGATGGCCCATACATGTAATGGTGTCGTCCACTCTTACAATGTCTGGGAATTTGGATTAGACCCAATCATATGATGTAATGCTCACTTTACATCACGGGGAAGTGAGGTTTTGATGGCCCAAACATGCAATGGTGTCGTCCACTCTTACAATGACTGGGAATTTGGATTAGACCCATTCATATGATGTAATGCCCAATTTACATCACGGGGAGGTGAGATTTTGATGGTCCAAACATGCAATGGTGTCGTCCACTCTTACAATGTCTGGGAATTTGGATTAGACCCATTCATACGACGTAATGCAAAATTTACATCACGGGGAAGTGAGGTTTCGATGGCCCAAACATGCAATGGTGTCGTCCACTCTTACAATGTCTGGGAATTTGGATTAGACCCATTCTTATGATGTAATGCCCAATTTACATCACGGGAAAGTGAAGTTTTGATGGTCCAAATATGCAATGGTGTCGTTCACCCTTACAATGTCTGGGAATTTGGATTAGACCCATTCATATGACGTAATGCAAAATTTACATCACGGGGAAGTGAGGTTTCGATGGCCCAAACATGCAATGGTGTCGTCCACTCTTACAATGTCTGTGAATTTGGATTAGACCCAATCATATGATGTAATGCCCACTTTACATCACGGAAAAGTGAGGTTTTGATGGCCCAAACATGCAATGGTGTCGTCCACTCTTACAATGTCTGGGAATTTGGATTAGACCCATTCTTATGATGTAATGCCCAACTTACATCACGGGAAAGTGACGTTTTGATGGTCCAAACATGCAATGGTGTCGTTCACTCTTACAATGTCTGGGAATTTGGATTAGACCCATTCATATGATGTAATGCCCAATTTACATCACGGGGAAGTTAGGCTTTGATAGCCCATACATGTAATGGTGTCGTCCACTTTTGCAATGTCTGCGAATTTGGATAAGACCCAATCATATGATGTAATGCCCACTTTACATCACGGGGAAGTGAGGTTTTGATGGCCCAAACATGCAATGGTGTCGTGCACGCTTACAATGTCAGGGAATTTGGATTAGACCCAATCATATGATGTAATGCCCAATTTACATCACGGGGAAGTTAGTCTTTGATGGCCCATACATGTAATGGTGTCGTCCACTCTTACAATGTCTGGGAATTTGGATTAGACCCAATCATATGATGTAATGCTCACTTTACATCACGGGGAAGTGAGGTTTTGATGGCCCAAACATGCAATGGTGTCGTCCACTCTTACAATGACTGGGAATTTGGATTAGACCCATTCATATGATGTAATGCCCAATTTACATCACGGGGAGGTGAGATTTTGATGGTCCAAACATGCAATGGTGTCGTCCACTCTTACAATGTCTGGGAATTTGGATTAGACCCATTCATACGACGTAATGCAAAATTTACATCACGGGGAAGTGAGGTTTCGATGGCCCAAACATGCAATGGTGTCGTCCACTCTTACAATGTCTGGGAATTTGGATTAGACCCATTCTTATGATGTAATGCCCAATTTACATCACGGGAAAGTGAAGTTTTGATGGTCCAAATATGCAATGGTGTCGTTCACCCTTACAATGTCTGGGAATTTGGATTAGACCCATTCATATGATGTAATGCCCAATTTACATCACGGGGAAGTTAGGCTTTGATAGCCCATACATGTAATGGTGTCGTCCACTTTTACAATGTCTGCGAATTTGGATTAGACCCAATCATATGATGTAATGCCCACTTTACATCACGGGGAAGTGAGGTTTTGATGGCCCAAACATGCAATGGTGTCGTCCACTCTTACAATGTCAGGGAATTTGGATTAGACCCAATCATATGATGTAATGCCCAATTTACATCACGGGGAAGTTAGGCTTTGATGGTCCATACATGTAATGGTGTCGTCCACTCTTACAATGTCTGGGAATTTTTATTAGACCCAATCATATGATGTAATGCCCACTTTACATCACGGGGAAGTGAAGTTTTGATGGCCCAAACATGCAATGGTGTCGTCCACTCTTACAATGTCAGGGAATTTGGATTAGACCCAATCATATGATGTAATGCTCACTTTACATCACGGGGAAGTGGGGTTTTGAAGGCCCAAACATACAATGGTGTCGTCCACTCTTACAATGTCTGGGAATTTGGATTAGACCCATTCATATGATGTAATGCCCAATTTACATCACGGGGAAGTGAGGTTTAGATGGCCCAAACATGCAACGGCGTCGTCCACTCTTACAATGTCTGTGAATTTGGATTCGACCCAATCATGTGATGTAATGCCCACTTTACATCACGGAAAAGTGAGGTTTTGATGGCCCAAACATGCAATGGTGTCGTCCACTCTTACAATGTCTGGGAATTTGGATTAGACCCATTCTTATGATGTAATGCCCAACTTACATCACGGGAAAGTGACGTTTTGATGGTCCAAACATGCAATGGTGTCGTTCACTGTTTCAATGTCTGGGAATTTGGATTAGACCCATTCATATGATGTAATGCCCAATTTACATCACGGGGAAGTTAGGCTTTGATAGCCCATACATGTAATGGTGTCGTCCACTTTTACAATGTCTGCGAATTTGGATAAGACCCAATCATATGATGTAATGCCCACTTTACATCACGGGGAAGTGAGGTTTTGATGGCCCAAACATGCAATGGTGTCGTCCACTCTTACAATGTCAGGGAATTTAGATTAGACCCAATCATATGATGTAATGCCCAATTTACATCACGGGGAAGTTAGGCTTTGATGGCCCATACATGTAATGGTGTCGTCCACTCTTACAATGTCTGGGAATTTGGATTAGACCCAATCATATGATGTAATGCTCACTTTACATCACGGGGAAGTGAGGTTTTGATGGCCCAAACATGCAATGGTGTCGTCCACTCTTACAATGACTGGGAATTTGGATTAGATCCATTCATATGATGTAATGCCCAATTTACATCACGGGGAAGTGAGGTTTCGATGGCCCATATATGCAATGGTGTCGCCAACTCCTATAATGTCTGTGGATTTGGATTAGACCCAATCATGTGATGTAATGCCCACTTTACATCACGGGGAGTGAGATTTTGATGGCCCAAACATGCAATGGTGTCGTGCACTCTAAAAATTTCTGGGAATTTGGATTAGACCCATTCATATGATGTAATGCCCAATTTACATCACGGGGAAGTGAGATTTTGATAGTCCGAACATGCAATGGTGTCGTCCACTCTTACAATGTCTGGGAATTTGGATTAGACCCATTCATATGATGTAATGCCCAATTTACATCACGGGGAGGTGAGATTTTGATGGTCCAAACATGCAATGGTGTCGTCCACTCTTGCAATGTCTGGGAATTTGGATTAGACCCATTCATATGACGTAATGCAAAATTTACATCACGGGGAAGTGAGGTTTCGATGGCCCAAACATGCAATGGTGTCGTCCACTCTTACAATGTCTGGGAATTTGGATTAGACCCATTCTTATGATGTAATGCCCAATTTACATCACGGGAAAGTGACATTTTGATGGTCCAAACATGCAATGGTGTCGTTCACTCTTACAATGTCTGGGAATTTGGATTAGACCCAATCATATGATGTAATGCTCACTTTACATCACGGGGAAGTGAGGTTTTGATGGCCCAAACATGCAATGGTGTCGTCCACTCTTACAATGACTGGGAATTTGGATTAGACCCATTCATATGATGTAATGCCCAATTTACATCACGGGGAGGTGAGATTTTGATGGTCCAAACATGCAATGGTGTCGTCCACTCTTACAATGTCTGGGAATTTGGATTAGACCCATTCATACGACGTAATGCAAAATTTACATCACGGGGAAGTGAGGTTTCGATGGCCCAAACATGCAATGGTGTCGTCCACTCTTACAATGTCTGGGAATTTGGATTAGACCCATTCCTATGATGTAATGCCCAATTTACATCACGGGAAAGTGAAGTTTTGATGGTCCAAATATGCAATGGTGTCGTTCACCCTTACAATGTCTGGGAATTTGGATTAGACCCATTCATATGATGTAATGCCCAATTTACATCACGGGGAAGTTAGGCTTTGATAGCCCATACATGTAATGGTGTCGTCCACTTTTACAATGTCTGCGAATTTGGATTAGACCCAATCATATGATGTAATGCCCACTTTACATCACGGGGAAGTGAGGTTTTGATGGCCCAAACATGCAATGGTGTCGTCCACTCTTACAATGTCAGGGAATTTGGATTAGACCCAATCATATGATGTAATGCCCAATTTACATCACGGGGAAGTTAGGCTTTGATGGTCCATACATGTAATGGTGTCGTCCACTCTTACAATGTCTGGGAATTTTTATTAGACCCAATCATATGATGTAATGCCCACTTTACATCACGGGGAAGTGAAGTTTTGATGGCCCAAACATGCAATGGTGTCGTCCACTCTTACAATGTCAGGGAATTTGGATTAGACCCAATCATATGATGTAATGCTCACTTTACATCACGGGGAAGTGGGGTTTTGAAGGCCCAAACATACAATGGTGTCGTCCACTCTTACAATGTCTGGGAATTTGGATTAGACCCATTCATATGATGTAATGCCCAATTTACATCACGGGGAAGTGAGGTTTAGATGGCCCAAACATGCAACGGCGTCGTCCACTCTTACAATGTCTGTGAATTTGGATTCGACCCAATCATGTGATGTAATGCCCACTTTACATCACGGAAAAGTGAGGTTTTGATGGCCCAAACATGCAATGGTGTCGTCCACTCTTACAATGTCTGGGAATTTGGATTAGACCCATTCTTATGATGTAATGCCCAACTTACATCACGGGAAAGTGACGTTTTGATGGTCCAAACATGCAATGGTGTCGTTCACTATTTCAATGTCTGGGAATTTGGATTAGACCCATTCATATGATGTAATGCCCAATTTACATCACGGGGAAGTTAGGCTTTGATAGCCCATACATGTAATGGTGTCGTCCACTTTTACAATGTCTGCGAATTTGGATAAGACCCAATCATATGATGTAATGCCCACTTTACATCACGGGGAAGTGAGGTTTTGATGGCCCAAACATGCAATGGTGTCGTCCACTCTTACAATGTCAGGGAATTTAGATTAGACCCAATCATATGATGTAATGCCCAATTTACATCACGGGGAAGTTAGGCTTTGATGGCCCATACATGTAATGGTGTCGTCCACTCTTACAATGTCTGGGAATTTGGATTAGACCCAATCATATGATGTAATGCTCACTTTACATCACGGGGAAGTGAGGTTTTGATGGCCCAAACATGCAATGGTGTCGTCCACTCTTACAATGACTGGGAATTTGGATTAGATCCATTCATATGATGTAATGCCCTATTTACATCACGGGGAAGTGAGGTTTCGATGGCCCATATATGCAATGGTGTCGCCAACTCCTATAATGTCTGTGGATTTGGATTAGACCCAATCATGTGATGTAATGCCCACTTTACATCACGGGGAGTGAGATTTTGATGGCCCAAACATGCAATGGTGTCGTGCACTCTAAAAATTTCTGGGAATTTGGATTAGACCCATTCATATGATGTAATGCCCAATTTACATCACGGGGAAGTGAGATTTTGATAGTCCGAACATGCAATGGTGTCGTCCACTCTTACAATGTCTGGGAATTTGGATTAGACCCATTCATATGATGTAATGCCCAATTTACATCACGGGGAGGTGAGATTTTGATGGTCCAAACATGCAATGGTGTCGTCCACTCTTGCAATGTCTGGGAATTTGGATTAGACCCATTCATATGACGTAATGCAAAATTTACATCACGGGGAAGTGAGGTTTCGATGGCCCAAACATGCAATGGTGTCGTCCACTCTTACAATGTCTGGGAATTTGGATTAGACCCATTCTTATGATGTAATGCCCAATTTACATCACGGGAAAGTGACATTTTGATGGTCCAAACATGCAATGGTGTCGTTCACTCTTACAATGTCTGGGAATTTGGATTAGACCCATTCATATGATGTAATGCCCAATTTACATCACGGGGAAGTTAGGCTTTGATAGCCCATACATGTAATGGTGTCGTCCACTTTTACAATGTCTGCGAATTTGGATTAGACCCAATCATATGATGTAATGCCCACTTTACATCATGGGGAAGTGAGGTTTTGATGGCCCAAACATGCAATGGTGTCGTCCAATCTTACAATGTCAGGGAATTTGGATTAGACCCAATCATATGATGTAATGCCCAATTTACATCACGGGGAAGTTAGGCTTTGATGGTCCATACATGTAATGGTGTCGTCCACTCTTACAATGTCTGGGAATTTGGATTAGACCCATTCATATGACGTAATGCAAAATTTACATCACGGGGAAGTGAGGTTTCGATGGCCCAAACATGCAATGGTGTCGTCCACTCTTACAATGTCTGTGAATTTGGATTAGACCCAATCATATGATGTAATGCCCACTTTACATCACGGAAAAGTGAGGTTTTGATGGCCCAAACATGCAATGGTGTCGTCCACTCTTACAATGTCTGGGAATTTGGATTAGACCCATTCTTATGATGTAATGCCCAACTTACATCACGGGAAAGTGACGTTTTGATGGTCCAAACATGCAATGGTGTCGTTCACTCTTACAATGTCTGGGAATTTGGATTAGACCCATTCATATGATGTAATGCCCAATTTACATCACGGGGAAGTTAGGCTTTGATAGCCCATACAGGTAATGGTGTCGTCCACTTTTGCAATGTCTGCGAATTTGGATAAGACCCAATCATATGATGTAATGCCCACTTTACATCACGGGGAAGTGAGGTTTAGATGGCCCAAACATGCAATGGTGTCGTCCACTCTTACAATGTCTGGGAATTTGGATTAGACCCAATCATATGATGTAATGCTCACTTTACATCACGGGGAAGTGAGGTTTTGATGGCCCAAACATGCAATGGTGTCGTCCACTCTTACAATGACTGGGAATTTGGATTAGACCCATTCATATGATGTAATGCCCAATTTACATCACGGGGAGGTGAGATTTTGATGGTCCAAACATGCAATGGTGTCGTCCACTCTTACAATGTCTGGGAATTTGGATTAGACCCATTCATACGACGTAATGCAAAATTTACATCACGGGGAAGTGAGGTTTCGATGGCCCAAACATGCAATGGTGTCGTCCACTCTTACAATGTCTGGGAATTTGGATTAGACCCATTCTTATGATGTAATGCCCAATTTACATCACGGGAAAGTGAAGTTTTGATGGTCCAAATATGCAATGGTGTCGTTCACCCTTACAATGTCTGGGAATTTGGATTAGACCCATTCATATGACGTAATGCAAAATTTACATCACGGGGAAGTGAGGTTTCGATGGCCCAAACATGCAATGGTGTCGTCCACTCTTACAATGTCTGTGAATTTGGATTAGACCCAATCATATGATGTAATGCCCACTTTACATCACGGAAAAGTGAGGTTTTGATGGCCCAAACATGCAATGGTGTCGTCCACTCTTACAATGTCTGGGAATTTGGATTAGACCCATTCTTATGATGTAATGCCCAACATACATCACGGGAAAGTGACGTTTTGATGGTCCAAACATGCAATGGTGTCGTTCACTCTTACAATGTCTGGGAATTTGGATTAGACCCATTCATATGATGTAATGCCCAATTTACATCACGGGGAAGTTAGGCTTTGATAGCCCATACATGTAATGGTGTCGTCCACTTTTGCAATGTCTGCGAATTTGGATAAGACCCAATCATATGATGTAATGCCCACTTTACATCACGGGGAAGTGAGGTTTTGATGGCCCAAACATGCAATGGTGTCGTCCACGCTTACAATGTCAGGGAATTTGGATTAGACCCAATCATATGATGTAATGCCCAATTTACATCACGGGGAAGTTAGTCTTTGATGGCCCATACATGTAATGGTGTCGTCCACTCTTACAATGTCTGGGAATTTGGATTAGACCCAATCATATGATGTAATGCTCACTTTACATCACGGGGAAGTGAGGTTTTGATGGCCCAAACATGCAATGGTGTCGTCCACTCTTACAATGACTGGGAATTTGGATTAGACCCATTCATATGATGTAATGCCCAATTCACATCACGGGGAGGTGAGATTTTGATGGTCCAAACATGCAATGGTGTCGTCCACTCTTACAATGTCTGGGAATTTGGATTAGACCCATTCATACGACGTAATGCAAAATTTACATCACGGGGAAGTGAGGTTTCGATGGCCCAAACATGCAATGGTGTCGTCCACTCTTACAATGTCTGGGAATTTGGATTAGTCCCATTCTTATGATGTAATGCCCAATTTACATCACGGGAAAGTGAAGTTTTGATGGTCCAAATATGCAATGGTGTCGTTCACCCTTACAATGTCTGGGAATTTGGATTAGACCCATTCATATGATGTAATGCCCAATTTACATCACGGGGAAGTTAGGCTTTGATAGCCCATACATGTAATGGTGTCGTCCACTTTTACAATGTCTGCGAATTTGGATTAGACCCAATCATATGATGTAATGCCCACTTTACATCACGGGGAAGTGAGGTTTTGATGGCCCAAACATGCAATGGTGTCGTCCACTCTTACAATGTCAGGGAATTTGGATTAGACCCAATCATATGATGTAATGCCCAATTTACATCACGGGGAAGTTAGGCTTTGATGGTCCATACATGTAATGGTGTCGTCCACTCTTACAATGTCTGGGAATTTTTATTAGACCCAATCATATGATGTAATGCCCACTTTACATCACGGGGAAGTGAAGTTTTGATGGCCCAAACATGCAATGGTGTCGTCCACTCTTACAATGTCAGGGAATTTGGATTAGACCCAATCATATGATGTAATGCTCACTTTACATCACGGGGAAGTGGGGTTTTGAAGGCCCAAACATACAATGGTGTCGTCCACTCTTACAATGTCTGGGAATTTGGATTAGACCCATTCATATGATGTAATGCCCAATTTACATCACGGGGAAGTGAGGTTTAGATGGCCCAAACATGCAACGGCGTCGTCCACTCTTACAATGTCTGGGAATTTGGATTAGACCCAATCATATGATGTAATGCTCACTTTACATCACGGGGAAGTGAGGTTTCGATGGCCCGAACATGCAATGGTGTCGCCTACTCTTACAATGTCTGTGAATTTGGATTAGACCCAATCATATGATGTAATGCCTACTTTACATCACAGGGAAGTGAGGTTTCGGTGGCCCAAACATGCAATGGTGTCGTCCACTCTTACATTGTCTAGGAATTTGCATTAGACCTAATTATATGATGTAATGCCCAATTTACATCACGGGGAGGTGAGATTTTGATGGTCCAAACATGCAATGGTGTCGTCCACTCTTACAATGTCTGGGAATTTGGATTAGACCCATTCATATGACGTAATGCAAAATTTACATCACGGGGAAGTGAGGTTTCGATGGCCCAAACATGCAATGGTGTCGTCCACTCTTACAATGTCTGGGAATTTGGATTAGACCCATTCTTATGATGTAATGCCCAAATTACATCACGGGAAAGTGACGTTTTGATGGTCCAAACATGCAATGGTGTCGTTCACTCTTAC
Organism: Saccoglossus kowalevskii; assembly: GCF_978046115.1. Lineage (NCBI taxonomy): Eukaryota > Metazoa > Hemichordata > Enteropneusta > Harrimaniidae > Saccoglossus > Saccoglossus kowalevskii. Next base: position 32,589,459 of record NC_140659.1, on the reverse strand, counting down.
AATGTCTGGGAATTTGGATTAGACCCATTCATATGATGTAATGCCCAATTTACATCACGGGAAAGTTAGGCTTTGATAGCCCATACATGTAATGGTGTCGTCCACTTTTACAATGTCTGCGAATTTGGATTAGACCCAATCATATGATGTAATGCCCACTTTACATCACGGGGAAGTGAGGTTTTGATGGCCCAAACATGCAATGGTGTCGTCCACTCTTACAATGTCAGGGAATTTGGATTAGACCCAATCATATGATGTAATGCCCAATTTACATCACGGGGAAGTTAGGCTTTGATGGTCCATACATGTAATGGTGTCGTCCACTCTTACAATGTCTGGGAATTTGGATTAGACCCAATCATATGATGTAATGCCCACTTTACATCACGGGGAAGTGAAGTTTTGATGGCCCAAACATGCAATGGTGTCGTCCACACTTACAATGTCAGGGAATTTGGATTAGACCCAATCATATGATGTAATGGTCACTTTACATCACGGGGAAGTGGGGTTTTGAAGGCCCAAACATACAATGGTGTCGTCCACTCATACAATGTCTGGGAATTTGGATTAGACCCATTCATATGATGTAATGCCCAATTTACATCACGGGGAAGTGAGGTTTAGATGGCCCAAACATGCAACGGCGTCGTCCACTCTTACAATGTCTGGGAATTTGGATTAGACCCAATCATATGATGTAATGCCCACTTTACATCACGGGGAAGTGAGGTTTCGACGGCCCGAACATGCAATGGTGTCGCCTACTCTTACAATGTCTGTGAATTTGGATTAGACCCAATCATATGATGTAATGCCTACTTTACATCACAGGGAAGTGAGGTTTCGGTGGCCCAAACATGCAATGGTGTCGTCCACTCTTACATTGTCTAGGAATTTGCATTAGACCCAACCCCATGATGTAATGCCCACTTTACATCATGGGGAAGTGACGTTCTGATGGTCCAAACATGCAATGGTGTCTTGCACTCTTACAGTGCCTGGGAATTTGGATTAGACCCAATCATATGATGTAATGCCGAATGTACATCACGGGGAAGTGAGGTTTCGATGGCCCAAACATGCAATGGTGTCGTCCACTCTTACATTGTCTAGGAATTTGCATTAGACCTAATTATATGATGTAATGCCTACTTTACATCACGGGGAAGTGAGGTTTCGGTGGCCCAAACATGCAATGCTGTCGTCCAATCTTACAATGTCTGGGAAATTGGATTAGACCCAATCATATGATGTAATGCCCAATTTACATCACGGGAAAGTGACGTTTTGATGGTCCAAACATGCAATTGTGTCGTCCACTCTTACAATGTCTGGGAATTTGGATTAGACCCAATCATATGATGTAATGCTCACTTTACATCACGGGGAAGTGAGGTTTTGATGGCCCAAACATGCAATGGTGTCGTCCACTCTTACAATGTCAGGGAATTTGGATTAGACCCAATCATATGATGTAATGCCCACTTTACACCACGGGGAAGTGAGGTTTAGATGGCCCAAACATGCAACGGCGTCGTCCACTCTTACAATGTCTGGGAATTTGGATTAGACCCAATCATATGATGTAATGCCCACTTTACATCACGGGGAAGTGAGGTTTCGATGGCCCGAACATGCAATGGTGTCGCCTACTCTTACAATGTCTGTGAATTTGGATTAGACCCAATCATATGATGTAATGCCTAATTTACATCACAGGGAAGTGAGGTTTCGGTGGCCCAAACATGCAATGGTGTCGTCCACTCTTACATTGTCTAGGAATTTGCATTAGACCTAATTATATGATGTAATGCCTACTTTACATCACGGGGAAGTGAGGTTTTGATGGCCCAAACATGCAATGGTGTCGTCCAATCTTACAATGTCTGTGAATTTGGATTAGACCCAATCATATGATGTAATGCCCAATTTACATCACGGGAAAGTGACGTTTAGATGGTCCAAACATGTAATGGTGTCGTCCACTCTTACAATGTCTGGGAATTTGGATTAGACCCAATCATATGATGTAATGCCCACTTTATATCATGGGGAAGTGACGTTCTGGTGGTCCAAACATGCATTGGTGTCTTGCACTCTTACAGTGCCTGGGAAATTGGATTAGACCCAATCATATGATGTAATACCGAATGTACATCACGGGGAAGTGAGGTTTCGATGGCCCGAACATGCAATGGTCTCGTCTACTCTTACAATGTCTGTGAATTTGGATTAGACCTAATCATATGATGTAATGCCTACTTTACATCACGGGGAAGTGAGGTTTCGGTGGCCCAAACATGCAATGGTGTCGTCCAATCTTACAATGTCTGGGAAATTGGATTAGACCCAATCATATGATGTAATGCCCAATTTACATCACGGGAAAGTGACGTTTTGATGGTCCAAACATGCAATGGTGTCGTCCACTCTTACAATGTCAGGGAATTTGGATTAGACCCAATCATATGATGTAATGCCCAATTTACATCACGGGGAAGTGAGGTGTCGATGGCCCATATATGCAATGGTGTCGCCAACTCCTATAATGTCTGTGGATTTGGATTAGACCCAATCATGTGATGTAATGCCCACTTTACATCACGGGGAGTGAGATTTTGATCGCCCAAACATGCAATGGTGTCGTGCACTCTAAAAATTTCTGGGAATTTGGATTAGACCCATTCATATGATGTAATGCCCAATTTACATCACGGGGAAGTGAGATTTTGATGGTCCGAACATACAATGGTGTCGTCCACTCTTACAATGTCTGGGAATTTGGATTAGACCCAATCATATGATGTAATGCCCACTTTACATCACGGAAAAGTGAGGTTTTGATGGCCTAAACATGCAATGGTGTCGTCCACTCTTACAATGTCTGGGAATTTGGATTAGACCCATTCTTATGATGTAATGCCCAATTTACATCACGGGAAAGTGACGTTTTGATGGTCCAAACATGCAATGGTGTCGTTCACTCTTACAATGTCTGGGAATTTGGATTAGACCCATTCATATGATGTAATGCCCAATTTACATCACGAGGAAGTGAGGTTTTGATGGCCCAAACATGCAATGGTGTCGTCCACTCTTACAATGTCTGGGAATTTGGATTAGACCCAAGCATATGATATAATACCGAATGTACATCACGGGGAAGTGAGGTTTAAATGGCCCAAACATGCAACGGTGTCGTCCACTCTTGCAATGTCTGGGAATTTGGATTAGACCCAATCATATAATGTAATGCCCACTTTACATCACGGGGAAGTGAGGTTTCGATGGCCCGAACATGCAATGGTGTCGTCTACTCTTACAATGTCTGTGAATTTGGATTAGACCCAATCATATGACGTAATGCCCACTTTACATCATGGGGAAGTGACGTCCTGGTGGCCCAAACATGCAATGGTGTCGTCCACTCTTATAATGTCTGGGAATTTGGATTAGACCCAATCATATGATATAATACCGAATGTAAATCACGGGGAAGCGAGGTTTAGATGGCCCAAACATACAACGGTGTCGTCCACTCTTACAATGTCTGGGAATTTGGATTAGACCCAATCAGATGATGTAATGCCCACTTTACATCACGGGGAAGTGAGGTTTCGATGGTCCAAACATGCAATGGTGTCGTCCACTCTTACAATGTCTGTGAATTTGGATTAGACCCAATCATATGACGTAATGCCCACTTTACATCATGGGGAAGTGACGTTCTGGTGGCCCAAACATGCAATGGTGTCGTCCACTCTTACAGTGTCTGGGAATTTGGATTACTCCCAATCATATGATGTAATACCGAATGTACATCACGGGGAAGTGAGGTTTAAATGGCCCAAACATGCAACGGTGTCGTCCACTCTTACAATGTCTGGGAATTTGGATTAGAGCCAATCATATAATGTAATGCCCACTTTACATCACGGGGAAGTGAGGTTTCGATGGCCCGAACATGCAATGGTGTCATCTACTCTTACAATGTCTGTGAATTTGGATTAGACCCAATCATATGATGTAATGCCTACTTTACATTGCGGGGAAGTGAGGTTTCGGTGGCCCAAACATGCAATGGTGTCGTCCACTCTTACAATGTCTGTGAATTTGCATTAGACCCAATCATATGACGTAATGCCCACTTTACATCATGGTGAAGTGACGTCCTGGTGGCCCAAACATGCAATGGTGTCGTCCACTCTTACAGTGTCTGGGAATTTGGATTACACCCAATCATATGATATAATACCGAATGTACATCACGGGGAAGTGAGGTTTAGATGGTCCAAACATGCAACGGTGTCGTCCACTCTTACACTGTCTGGGAATTTGGATTAGACCCAATCATATGATGTAATACCGAATGTAAATCACAGGGAAGTGAGGTTTAGATGGCCCGAACATGCAATGGCGTCGTCTACTCTTACAATGTCTGGGAATTTGGATTAGACCCAATCATATGATGTAATGCCTACTTTACATCACGGGGAAGTGAGGTTTTGATGGCCCAAACATGCAATGGTGTCGTCCAATCTTATAATGTCTGTGAATTTGGATTAGACCCAATCATATGATGTAATGCCCAATTTACATCACGGGAAAGTGACGTTTTGATGGTCCAAACATGCAATGGTGTGGTCCACTCTTACAATTTCTGGGAATTTAGATTAGACCCTATCATATGATGTAATGCCCAATTTACATCACGGGGAAGTTAGGCTTTGATGGCCCAAACATTTAATGGTGTTGTCCACACATACAATGTCTGGAAATTTGGATTAGACCCAATCATATGATGTAATGCCCACTTTACATCACGGGGAAGTGAGGTTTTGATGGCCCAAACATGCAATGGTGTCGTCCACTCTTACAATGTCTGGGAATTTGGATGATTAGACCCAATCAGATGATGTAATGCCCACTTTACATCACGGGGAAGTGAGGTTTCGATGGTCCAAACATGCAATGGTGTCATCCACTCTTACAATGTCTGTGAATTTGGATTAGACCCAATCATATGACGTAATGCCCACTTTACATCATGGGGAAGTGACGTTCTGTGGCCCAAACATGCAATGGTGTTGTCCACTCTTACAGTGTCTGGGAATTTGGATTACACCCAATCATATCATATAATACCGAATGTACATCACGGGGAAGTGAGGTTTAGATGGCCCAAACATGCAACGGTGTTGTCCACTCTTACAATGTCTGGGAATTTGGATTAGACCTAATCATATGATATAATACCGAATGTCCAGCACGGGGAAGTGAGGTTTAGATGCCCCAAACATGCAACGGTGTCGTCCACTCTTACAATGTCTTGGAATTTGTATTAGACCCAATCATATGATGTAATGCCCACTTTACATCACGGGGAAGTGAGGTTTCGATGGCCCGAACATGCAATGGTGTCGTCTACTCTTACAATGTCTGTGAATTTGGATTAGACCCAATCATATGATGTAATGCCTACTTTACGTCACGGGAAAGTGAGGTTTTGATGGCCCAAACATGCAATGGTGTCGTCCACTCTTACAATGTCTGGGAATTTGGATTAGACCCAATCATATGATATAATACCGAATGTAAATCACGGGGAAGCGAGGTTTAGATGGCCCAAACATGCAATGGTGTCGTCCACTCTTACAATGTCTGGGAATTTGGATGATTAGACCCAATCAGATGATGTAATGCCCACTTTACATCACGGGGAAGTGAGGTTTCGATGGTCCAAACATGCAATGGTGTCATCCACTCTTACAATGTCTGTGAATTTGGATTAGACCCAATCATATGACGTAATGCCCACTTTACATCATGGAGAAGTGACGTTCTGTGGCCCAAAACATGCAATGGTGTCGTCCACTCTTACAGTGTCTGGGAATTTGGATTACACCCAATCATATCATATAATACCGAATGTACATCACGGGGAAATGAGGTTTAGACGGCCCAAACATGCAACGGTGTTGTCCACTCTTACAATGTCTGGGAATTTGGATTAGACCTAATCATATGATATAATACCGAATGTACAGCACGGGGAAGTGAGGCTTAGATGGCCCAAACATGCAACGGTGTCGTCCACTCTTACAATGTCTTGGAATTTGTATTAGACCCAATCATATGATGTAATGCCCACTTTACATCACGGGGAAGTGAGGTTTCGATGGTCCAAACATGCAATGGTGTCATCCACTCTTACAATGTCTGTGAATTTGGATTAGACCCAATCATATGACGTAATGCCCACTTTACATCATGGGGAAGTGACGTTCTGTGGCCCAAACATGCAATGGTGTCGTCCACTCTTACAGTGTCTGGGAATTTGGATTACACCCAATCATATCATATAATACCGAATGTACATCACGGGGAAGTGAGGTTTAGATGGCCCAAACATGCAACGGTGTTGTCCACTCTTACAATGTCTGGGAATTTGGATTAGACCTAATCATATGATATAATACCGAATGTCCAGCACGGGGAAGTGAGGTTTAGATGGCCCAAACATGCAACGGTGTCGTCCACTCTTACAATGTCTTGGAATTTGTATTAGACCCAATCATATGATGTAATGCCCACTTTACATCACGGGGAAGTGAGGTTTCGATGGCCCGAACATGCAATGGTGTCGTCTACTCTTACAATGTCTGTGAATTTGGATTAGACCCAATCATATGATGTAATGCCTACTTTACATCACGGGAAAGTGAGGTTTTGATGGCCCAAACATGCAATGGTGTCGTCCACTCTTACAATGTCTGGGAATTTGGATTAGACCCAATCATATGATATAATACCGAATGTATATCACGGGGAAGCGAGGTTTAGATGGCCCAAACATGCAATGGTGTCGTCCACTCTTACAATGTCTGGGAATTTGGATGATTAGACCCAATCAGATGATGTAATGCCCACTTTACATCACGGGGAAGTGAGGTTTCGATGGTCCAAACATGCAATGGTGTCATCCACTCTTACAATGTCTGTGAATTTGGATTAGACCCAATCATATGACGTAATGCCCACTTTACATCATGGGGAAGTGACGTTCTGTGGCCCAAACATGCAATGGTGTCGTCCACTCTTACAGTGTCTGGGAATTTGGATTACACCCAATCATATCATATAATACCGAATGTACATCACGGGGAAGTGAGGTTTAGACGGCCCAAACATGCAACGGTGTTGTCCACTCTTACAATGTCTGGGAATTTGGATTAGACCTAATCATATGATATAGTACCGAATGTACAGCACGGGGAAGTGAGGTTTAGATGGCCCAAACATGCAACGGTGTCGTCCACTCTTACAATGTCTTGGAATTTGTATTAGACCCAATCATATGATGTAATGCCCACTTTACATCACGGGGAAGTGAGGTTTCGATGGCCCGAACATGCAATGGTGACGTCCACTCTTACAATGTCTGGGAATTTGGATTAGACCCAATCATATGATGTAATGCCCACTTTACATCACGCGGAAGGGACGTTTTGATGGCCCAAACATGCAATGGTGTCGTCCACTCTTACAATGTCTGGGAATTTGGATTAGACCCAATCATATAATGTAATGCCCACTTTACATCACGGGGAAGTGAGGTTTCGATGGCCCGAACATGCAATGGTGTCGTCTACTCTTACAATGTCTGTGAATTTGGATTAGACCCAATCATATGATGTAATGCCTACTTTACATCGCGGGGATGTGAGGTTTCGGTGGCCCAAACGTGCAATGGTGTCGTCCACTCTTACAATGTAAGGGAATTTGGATTAGACCTAATTATATGATGTAATGCCTACTTTTCATGACGGGGAAGTGAGGTTTTGATGGCCCAAACATGCAGTGGTGTCGTCCAATCTTACAATGTCTGTGAATTTGGACTAGACCCAATCATATGATGTAATGCCCAATTTACATCACGGGGAAGTTAGGCTTTGATGGCGCAAACATGTAATGGTGTCGTCCACTCTTACAATGTCTGGGAATTTGGAGTAGACCCAATCATATGATGTAATGCCCAATTTACATCACGGGGAAGTGAGGATTTGATGGCCCAAACATGCAATGGTGTCGTCCACTCTTACAATGTCTGGGAATTTGGATTAGACCCAATCATATGATGTAATGCTCACTTTACATCACGAGGAAGTGAGGTTTTGATGGTCCAAACATGCAATGGTGTCGTCCACTCTTACAATGTCTGGGAATTTGGATTAGACCCAAGCATATGATATAATACCGAATGTACATCACTGGGTAGTGAGGTATAAATGGCCCAAACATGCAACGGTGTCGTCCACTCTTACAATGTCTGGGAATTTGGATTAGACCCAATCATATAATGTAATACCCACTTTACATCACGGGGAAGTGAGGTTTCGATGGCTCGAACATGCAATGGTGTCGTCTACTCTTACAATGTCTGTGAATTTGGATTAGACCCAATCATATGATGAAATGCCTACTTTACATCGCGGGGAAGTGAGGTTTCGGTGGCCCAAACATGCAATGGTGTCGTCCACTCTTACAATGTAAGGGAATTTGGATTAGACCTAATTATATGATGTAATGCCTACTTTACATCATGGGGAAGTGAGGTTTTGATGGCCCAAACATGCAGTGGTGTCGTCCAATATTACAATGTCTGTGAATTTGGACTAGACCCAATCATATGATGAAATGCCCAATTTACATCCCGAGAAAGTGACGTTTTGAAGGTCAAAACATGCAATGGTGTCGTCCAGTCTTACAATGTCTGGGAATTTGGATTAGACCCAATCATATGATGTAATGCCCAATTTACATCACGGGGAAGTTAGGCTTTGATGGCCCAAACATGTAATGGTGTCGTCCACTCTTACAATGTCTGGGAATTTGGATTAGACCCCATCATATGATGTAATGCCCACTGTACATCACGGGGAAGTGAGGTTTCGATGGCCCAAACATGCAATGGTGTCGTCCACTCTTACAATGTCTGGGAATTTGGATTAGACCCAATCATATGATGTAATGCCTACTTTACATCACGGGAAAGTGAGGTTTCAGTGGCCCATACATGCAATGGTGTCGTCCACTCTTACAATGTCTCGGAATTTGGATTAGACCCAATCATATGATGTAATGCCCACTTTACATCACGGGGAAGGGACGTTTTGATGGTCCAAACATGCAATGGTGTCGTCCACTCTTACAATGTCTGGGAATTTGGATTAGACCCAATCATATGATGTAATGCTCACTTTACATCACGAGGAAGTGAGGTTTTGATGGTCCAAACATGCAATGGTGTCGTCCACTCTTACAATGTCTGGGAATTTGGATTAGACCCAAGCATATGATATAATACCGAATGTACATCACGGGGAAGTGAGGTTTAAATGGCCCAAACATGCAACGGTGTTGTCCACTCTTACAATGTCTGGGAATTTGGATTAGACCCAATCATATAATGTAATGCCCACTTTACATCACGGGGAAGTGAGGTTTCGATGGCCCGAACATGCAATGGTGTCGTCTACTCTTACAATGTCTGTGAATTTGGATTAGACCCAATCATATGATGTAATGCCTACTTTACATCGCGGGGAAGTGAGGTTTCGGTGGCCCAAACGTGCAATGGTGTCGTCCACTCTTACAATGTAAGGGAATTTGGATTAGACCTAATTATATGATGTAATGCCTACTTTACATGACGGGGAAGTGAGGTTTTGATGGCCCAAACATGCAGTGGTGTCGTCCAATCTTACAATGTCTGTGAATATGGACTAGACCCAATCATATGATGTAATGCCCAATTTACATCACGGGAAAGTGACGTTTTGATGGTCCAAACATGAAATGGTGTCGTCCATTCTTACAATGTCTGGGAATTTGGATTAGACCCAATCATATGATGTAATGCCCAATTTACATCACGGGGAAGTTAGGCTTTGATGGCCCAAACATGTAATGGTGTCGTCCACTCTTAAAATGTCTGGGAATTTGGATTAGACCCCATCATATGATGTAATGCCCACTTTACATCACGGGGAAGTGAGGTTTTGATGGCCCAAACATGCAATGGTGTCGTCCACTCTTACAATGTCTGGGAATTTGGATTAGACCCAATCATATGATGTAATGCCCAATTTACATCACGGGAAAGTGACGTTTTGATGGTCCAAACATGCAACGGTGTCGTCCACTCTTACAATGTCTGGGAATTTGGATTAGACCCAATCATATGATGTAATGCCCAATTTACATCACGGGGAAGTTAGGCTTTGATGGCGCAAACATGTAATGGTGTCGTCCACTCTTACAATGTCTGGGAATTTGGATTAGACCCAATCATATGATGTAATGCCCAATTTACATCACGGGGAAGTGAGGTTTCGATGGCCCAAATATGCAATGGTGTCGTCCACTCTTACAATGTCTGGAAATTTGGATTAGACCCCATCATATGATGTAATGCCCACTTTACATCACGGGGAAGTGAGGATTTGATGGCCCAAACATGCAATGGTGTCGTCCACTCTTACAATGTAAGGGAATTTGGATTAGACCTAATTATATGATGTAATGCCTACTTTACATCACGGGGAAGTGAGGTTTTGATGGCCCAAACATGCAGTGGTGTCGTCCAATCTTACAATGTCTGTGAATTTGGACTAGACCCAATCGTATGATGTAATTCCCAATTTACATCACGGGAAAGTGACGTTTTGATGGTCCAAACATGCAATGGTGTCGTCCACTCTTACAATGTCTGGGAATTTGGATTAGACCCAATCATATGATGTAATGGCCAATTTACATCACGGCGAAGTGGGAATTTGGATTAGACCCCATCATATGATGTAATGCCCACTTTACATCACGGGGAAGTGAGGTTTTGATGGCCCAAACATGCAATGGTGTCGTCCACTCTTACAATGTCTGGGAATTTGGATTAGACCCAATCATATGATGTAATGCCCAATTTACATCACGGGAAAATGACGTTTTGATGGTCCAAACATGCAACGGTGTCGTCCACTCTTACAATGTCTGGGAATTTGGATAAGACCCAATCATATGATGTAATGCCCAATTTACATCACGGGGAAGTTAGGCTTTGATGGCCCAAACATGTAATGGTGTCGTCCACTCTTACAATGTCTGGGAATTTGGATTAGACCCAATCATATAATGTAATGCCCACTTTACATCACGGGGAAGTGCGGTTTCGATGGCCCGAACATGCAATGGTGTCGTCTACTCTTACAATGTCTGTGAATTTGGATTAGACCCAATCATATGATGTAATGCCTACTTTACATCGCGGGGAAGTGAGGTTTCGGTGGCCCAAACATGCAATGGTGTGGACCACTCTTACAATGTAAGGGAATTTGGATTAGACCTAATTATATGATGTAATGCCTACTTTACATCACGGGGAAGTGAGGTTTTGATGGCCCAAACATGCAGTGGTGTCGTCCAATCTTACAATGTCTGTGAATTTGGACTAGACCCAATCATATGATGTAATGCCCAATTTACATCACGGGAAAGTGACGTTTTGATGGTCCAAACATGCAACGGTGTCGTCCACTCTTACTATGTCTGGGAATTTGGATTAGACCCAATCATATGATGTAATGCCCAATTTACATCACGGGGAAGTTAGGCTTTGATGGCCCAAACATGTAATGGTGTCGTCCACTCTAACAATGTCTGGGAAATTGGATTAGACCCAATCATATAATGTAATGCCCACTTTACATCACGGGGAAGTGAGGTTACGATGGCCCGAACATGCAATGGTGTCGTCTACTCTTACAATGTCTGTGAATTTGGATTAGACCCAATCACATGATGTAATGCCTACTTTACATCGCGGGGAAGTGAGGTTTCGGTGGCCCAAACATGCAATGGTGTCGTCCACTCTTACAATGTAAGGGAATTTGGATTAGACCTAATTATATGATGTAATGCCTACTTTACATCACGGGGAAGTGAGGTTCTGATGGCCCAAACATGCAGTGGTGTCGTCCAATCTTACAATGTCTGTGAATTTGGACTAGACCCAATCATATGTTGTAATGCCCAATTTACATCACGGGAAAGTGACGTTTTGATGGTCCAAACATGCAATGGTGTCGTCCACTCTTACAATGTCTGGGAATTTGGATTAGACCCAATCATATGATGTAATGCCCAATTTACATCAAGGGGAAGTTAGGCTTTGATGGTCCAAACATGCAACGGTGTCGTCCACTCTTACAATGTCTGGGAATTTGGATAAGACCCAATCATATGATGTAATGCCCAATTTACATCACGGGGAAGTTAGGCTTTGATGGCCCAAACATGTAATGGTGTCGTCCACTCTTACAATGTCTGGGAATTTGGATTAGACCCAATCATATAATGTAATGCCCACTTTACATCACGGGGAAGTGCGGTTTCGATGACCCGAACATGCAATGGTGTCGTCTACTCTTACAATGTCTGTGAATTTGGATTAGACCCAATCATATGATGTAATGCCTACTTTACATCGCGGGGAAGTGAGGTTTCGGTGGCCCAAACATGCAATGGTGTCGTCCACTCTTACAATGTAAGGGAATTTGGATTAGACCTAATTATATGATGTAATGCCCAATTTACATCAAGGGGAAGTGAGGTTTTGATGGCCCAAACATGCAGTGGTGTCGTCCAATCTTACAATGTCTGTGAATTTGGACTAGACCCAATCATATGATGTAATGCCCAATTTACATCACGGGAAAGTGACGTTTTGATGGTCCAAACATGCAATGGTGTCGTCCACTCTTACAATGTCTGAGAATTTGGATTAGACCCCATCATATGATGTAATGCCCACTTTACATCACGGGGAAGTGAGGTTTCGGTGGCCCAAACATGCAATGGTGTCGTCCACTCTTACAATGTCTGTGAATTTGGATTAGACCCAATCATATGAAGTAATGCCCACTTTACATCACGGGGGAGTGAGGTTTCGATGGCCCGAACATACAATGGTGTCGTCTACACTTACAATGTCTGTGAATTTGGATTAGACCCAATCATATGATGTAATGCCTACTTATCATCGCGGGGAAGTGAGGTTTTGATGGCCCAAACATGCAATGGTGTCCTCCACTCTTACAATGTCTGGGAATTTGAATAAGACCCAATCATATGATGTAATGCTCACTTTACATCACGGGGAAGTGAGGTTTCGGTGGATCAAACATGCAATGGTGTCGTCCACTCTTACAATGTCTGGGAATTTGCATTAGACCTAATTATATGATGTAATGCCTACTTATCATCACGGGGAAGTGAGGTTTTGATGACCCAAATATGCAATGGTGTCGTCCAATATTACAATGTCTGTGAATTTGGATTAGACCCAATCATATGATGTAATGCCCAATTTACATCACGGGAAAGTGACGTTTTGATGTCCCAAACATGCAATGGTGTCGTCCACTCTTACAATGTCTGTGAATTTGGATTAGACCCAATCATATGATGTAATGCCCAATTTACATCACGGCGAAGTTAGGCTTGATGGCCCAAACATGTCATGACGTCGTCCACTCTTACAATGTCTGGGAATTTGGATTAGAACCAATCATATGATGTAATGCCCACTTTACATCACGGGGAAGTGAGGTTTTGATGGCCCAAACATGCAATGGTGTCGTCCACTCTTACAATGTCTGGGAATTTGGATCAGACCCAATTATATGATGTAATGCTCACTTTACATCACGGGGAAGTGAGGTTTTGATGGCCCAAACATGCAATGGTATTGTCCACTCTTACAATGTCTGGGAATTTGGATTAGACACATTCGTATGATGTAATTCCCAATTTACATCACGGGGAAGTGAGGTTACGATGGCCCAAATATACAATGGTGTCGCCCACTCCTATAATGTCTGGGAATTTGGATTAGACCCGATCATATGATATAATTCCCACTTTACATCACGGGGAAATGAGGTTTTGATGGCCCAAACATGCAATGGTGTCCTCCACTCTTACAATGTCTGGGAATTTGGATAAGACACAATCATATGATGTAATGCTCATTTTTCATCACGAGGAAGTGAGGTTTCGATGGCCCGAACATGCAATGGTGTCGTCCACTCTTACAATGACTGTGAATTTGGATTAGACCCAATCATATGATGTAATGCCTACTTTACATCACGGGGAAGTGAGTTTTCGGTGGCCCAAACATGCAATGGTGTCGTCCACTCTTACAATGTCTGGGAATTTGCATTAGACCTAATTATATGATGTAATGCCTACTTATCATCACGGGGAAGTGAGGTTTTGATGGCCCAAACATGCAATGGTGTCGTCCAATCTTACAATGTCTGTGAATTTGGATTAGACCCAATCATATGATGTAATGCCCAATTTACATCACGGGAAAGTGACGTTTTGATGGCCCAAACATGCAATGGTGTCGTCCACTCTTACAATGTCTGGGAATTTGGATTAGACCCAATTATATGATGTAATGCTCACTTTTCATCACGTGGAAGTGAGGTTTCGATGGCCCGAACATGCAATGGTGTCGTCCACTCTTACAATGACTGTGAATTTGGATTAGACCCAATCATATGATGTAATGCCTAATTTACATCACGGGGAAGTGAGGTTTCTGTGGCTCAAACATGCAATCGTGTCGTCCACTCTTACAATGTCTGGGAATTTGCATTAGACCTAATTATATGATGTAATGCCTACTTATCATCACGGGGAAGTGAGGTTTTGATGCCCCAGACATGCAATGGTGTCGTCCACTCTTACAATGTAAGGGAATTTGGATTAGACCTAATTATATGATGTAATGCCTGCTTTACATCACGGGGAAGTCAGGTTTTGATGGCCCAAACATGCAGTGGTGTCGTCCCATCTTACAATGTCTGTGAATTTGGATTAGACCCAATCATATGATGTAATGCCCAATTTACATCACGGGAAAGTTAGGCTTTGATGGCCCAAACATGTAATGGTGTCGTCCACTCTTACAATGTCTGGGAATTTGGATAAGTCCTAATCATATGATGTAATGCCGAATTTACATCACGGGGAAATGAGGTTTCGATGGCCCAAATATGCAATGGTGTCGTCCACTCTTACAATGTCTGGGAATTTGGATTAGACCCCATCATATGATGTAATGCCCACTTTACATCACGGGGATGTGAGGTTTTGATGGCCCAAACATGCAATGGTGTCGTCCACTCTTACAATGTCTGGGAATTTGGATTAGACCCAATCATATGATGTAATGCCCACTTTACATCATGGGAATGTGAGGTTTTGATGGCCCAAACATGCAATGGTGTCGTCCACTCTTACAATGTCTGGGAATTTGCATTAGACCTAATTATATGATGTAATGCCTACTTATCATCACGGGGAAGTGAGGTTTTGATGGCCCAAACATGCAATGGTGTCGTCCAATCTTACAATGTCTGTGAATTTGGATTAGACCCAATCATATGATGTAATGCCCAATTTACATCACGGGAAAGTGACGTTTTGATGGTCCAAACATGCAATGGTGTCGTCCTCTCTTACAATGTCTGGAAATTTGGATTAGACCCAATCATATTATGTAATGCCCAATTTACATCACGGGGAAGTTAGGCTTTGATGGCCCAAACATGTCATGGTGTCGTCCACTCTTACAATGTCTGGGAATTTGGATTAGACCCAATCATATGATGTAATGCCCACTTTACATCACTGGCAAGTGAGGTTTTGATGGCCCAAACATGCAATGGTGTCGT
This sequence comes from Saccoglossus kowalevskii, assembly GCF_978046115.1. NCBI lineage: Eukaryota > Metazoa > Hemichordata > Enteropneusta > Harrimaniidae > Saccoglossus > Saccoglossus kowalevskii. The sequence goes on along the minus strand of NC_140659.1, from coordinate 32,573,644 downwards.
CCACTCTTACAATGTCTGGGAATTTGGATTAGACCCAATTATATGATGTAATGCTCACTTTACATCACGGGAAAGTGAGGTTTTGATCGCCCAAACATGCAATGGTGTCGTCCACTCTTACAATGTCTGGGAATTTGGATTAGACCCAATCATATGATGTAATGCCCAATTTACATCACGGAGAAGTTGGGTTTAGATGGCCCAAACATGCAACGGTGTCGTCCACTCTTACAATGTCTGGGAATTTGGATTAGACCCAATCATATAATGTAATGCCCACTTTACATCACGGGGAAGTGAGGTTTCCATCGCTCAAACATGCAATGGTGTCGGCCACTCTTACAATGTCTGTGAATTTGGATTAGACCCAATCATATGTTGTAATGCCCAATTTACATCACGGGGAAGTTGGGTTTAGATGGCCCAAACATGCAATGGTGTCGTCCACTCCTGCAATGTCTGTGAATTTGGATTAGACCCAATCATATAATGTAATGCCCAATTTACATCACGGGGAAGGGAGGTTTCGATTTCCCAAACATGCAATGGTGTCGTCCACTCTTACAATGTCTGTGAATTTGGAATAGACGCAATCATATGATGTAATGCCCAATTTACATCACGGGGAAGTTGGGTTTAGATGGCACAAACATGCAATGCTGTTGTCCTCTCTTACGCTGTCTTTGAATTTGGATTAGACCCAATCATATGATACAATGCCCAATTTACATCACGGGGAAGTGAGGCTTCGATCGCCCAAACATGCAATGGTGTCGTCCACTCTTACAATGTCTGGGAATTTGGATTAGACCCAATCATATGATGTAATGCCCAATTTAAATCACGGGGAAGTTGGGTTTAGATGGCCCAAACATGCAACGGTGTCGTCCACTCTTACAATGTCTGTGAATTTGGATTAGACGCAATCACATGATGTAATGCCTACTTTACATCGCGGGGAAGTGAGGTTTCGGTGGCCCAAACATGCAATGGTGTCGTCCACTCTTACAATGTAAGGGAATTTGGATTAGACCTAATTATATGATGTAATGCCTACTTTACATCACGGGGAAGTGAGGTTCTGATGGCCCAAACATGCAGTGGTGTCGTCCAATCTTACAATGTCTGTGAATTTGGACTAGACACAATCATATGTTGTAATGCCCAATTTACATCACGGGAAAGTGACGTTTTGATGGTCCAAACATGCAATGGTGTCGTCCACTCTTACAATGTCTGGGAATTTGGATTAGACCCAATCATATGATGTAATGCCCAATTTACATCACGGGGAAGTTAGGCTTAGATGGCCCAAACATGTAATGGTGTCGTCCACTCTTACAATGTCTGGGAATTTGGATTAGACCCAATCATATAATGTAATGCCCACTTTACATCACGGGGAAGTGCGGTTTCGATGACCCGAACATGCAATGGTGTCGTCTACTCTTACAATGTCTGTGAATTTGGATTAGACCCAATCATATGATGCAATGCCTACTTTACATCGCGGGGAAGTGAGGTTTCGGTGGCCCAAACATGCAATGGTGTCGTCCACTCTTACAATGTAAGGGAATTTGGATTAGACCTAATTATATGATGTAATGCCCAATTTACATCAAGGGGAAGTGAGGTTTTGATGGCCCAAACATGCAGTGGTGTCGTCCAATCTTACAATGTCTGTGAATTTGGACTAGACCCAATCATATGATGTAATGCCCACTTTACATCACGGGGAAGTGAGGTTTCGGTGGCCCAAACATGCAATGGTGTCGTCCACTCTTACAATGTCTGTGAATTTGGATTAGACCCAATCATATGAAGTAATGCCCACTTTACATCACGGGGGAGTGAGGTTTCGATGGCCCGAACATACAATGGTGTCGTCTACACTTACAATGTCTGTGAATTTGGATTAGACCCAATCATATGATGTAATGCCTACTTATCATCGCGGGGAAGTGAGGTTTTGATGGCCCAAACATGCAATGGTGTCCTCCACTCTTACAATGTCTGGGAATTTGAATAAGACCCAATCATATGATGTAATGCTCACTTTACATCACGGGGAAGTGAGGTTTCGGTGGATCAAACATGCAATGGTGTCGTCCACTCTTACAATGTCTGGGAATTTGCATTAGACTTAATTATATGATGTAATGCCTACTTATCATCACGGGGAAGTGAGGTTTTGATGACCCAAATATGCAATGGTGTCGTCCAATCTTACAATGTCTGTGAATTTGGATTAGACCCAATCATATGATGTAATGCCCAATTTACATCACGGGAAAGTGACGTTTTGATGTCCCAAACATGCAATGGTGTCGTCCACTCTTACAATGTCTGTGAATTTGGATTAGACCCAATCATATGATGTAATGCCCAATTTACATCACGGGGAAGTTAGGCTTTGATGGCCCAAACATGTCATGACGTCGTCCACTCTTACAATGTCTGGGAATTTGGATTAGAACCAATCATATGATGTAATGCCCACTTTACATCACGGGGAAGTGTGGTTTTGATGGCCCAAACATGCAATGGTGTCGTCCACTCTTACAATGTCTGGGAATTTGGATCAGACCCAATTATATGATGTAATGCTCACTTTACATCACGGGGAAGTGAGGTTTTGATGGCCCAAACATGCAATGGTATTGTCCACTCTTACAATGTCTGGGAATTTGGATTAGACACATTCGTATGATGTAATGCCCAATTTACATCACGGGGAAGTGAGGTTACGATGGCCCAAATATACAATGGTGTCGCCCACTCCTATAATGTCTGGGAATTTGGATTAGACCCGATCATATGATATAATTCCCACTTTACATCACGGGGAAGTGAGGTTTTGATGGCCCAAACATGCAATGGTGTCCTCCACTCTTACAATGTCTGGGAATTTGGATAAGACACAATCATATGATGTAATGCTCATTTTTCATCACGAGGAAGTGAGGTTTCGATGGCCCGAACATGCAATGGTGTCGTCCACTCTTACAATGACTGTGAATTTGGATTAGACCCAATCATATGATGTAATGCCTACTTTACATCACGGGGAAGTGAGTTTTCGGTGGCCCAAACATGCAATGGTGTCGTCCACTCTTACAATGTCTGGGAATTTGCATTAGACCTAATTATATGATGTAATGCCTACTTATCATCACGGGGAAGTGAGGTTTTGATGGCCCAAACATGCAATGGTGTCGTCCAATCTTACAATGTCTGTGAATTTGGATTAGACCCAATCATATGATGTAATGCCCAATTTACATCACGGGAAAGTGACGTTTTGATGGCCCAAACATGCAATGGTGTCGTCCACTCTTACAATGTCTGGGAATTTGGATTAGACCCAATTATATGATGTAATGCTCACTTTTCATCACGTGGAAGTGAGGTTTCGATGGCCCGAACATGCAATGGTGTCGTCCACTCTTACAATGACTGTGAATTTGGATTAGACCCAATCATATGATGTAATGCCTAATTTACATCACGGGGAAGTGAGGTTTCTGTGGCTCAAACATGCAATCGTGTCGTCCACTCTTACAATGTCTGGGAATTTGCATTAGACCTAATTATATGATGTAATGCCTACTTATCATCACGGGGAAGTGAGGTTTTGATGCCCCAGACATGCAATGGTGTCGTCCACTCTTACAATGTAAGGGAATTTGGATTAGACCTAATTATATGATGTAATGCCTGCTTTACATCACGGGGAAGTCAGGTTTTGATGGCCCAAACATGCAGTGGTGTCGTCCCATCTTACAATGTCTGTGAATTTGGATTAGACCCAATCATATGATGTAATGCCCAATTTACATCACGGGAAAGTTAGGCTTTGATGGCCCAAACATGTAATGGTGTCGTCCACTCTTACAATGTCTGGGAATTTGGATAAGTCCTAATCATATGATGTAATGCCGAATTTACATCACGGGGAAATGAGGTTTCGATGGCCCAAATATGCAATGGTGTCGTCCACTCTTACAATGTCTGGGAATTTGGATTAGACCCCATCATATGATGTAATGCCCACTTTACATCACGGGGATGTGAGGTTTTGATGGCCCAAACATGCAATGGTGTCGTCCACTCTTACAATGTCTGGGAATTTGGATTAGACCCAATCATATGATGTAATGCCCACTTTACATCATGGGAATGTGAGGTTTTGATGGCCCAAACATGCAATGGTGTCGTCCACTCTTACAATGTCTGGGAATTTGCATTAGACCTAATTATATGATGTAATGCCTACTTATCATCACGGGGAAGTGAGGTTTTGATGGCCCAAACATGCAATGGTGTCGTCCAATCTTACAATGTCTGTGAATTTGGATTAGACCCAATCATATGATGTAATGCCCAATTTACATCACGGGAAAGTGACGTTTTGATGGTCCAAACATGCAATGGTGTCGTCCTCTCTTACAATGTCTGGAAATTTGGATTAGACCCAATCATATTATGTAATGCCCAATTTACATCACGGGGAAGTTAGGCTTTGATGGCCCAAACATGTCATGGTGTCGTCCACTCTTACAATGTCTGGGAATTTGGATTAGACCCAATCATATGATGTAATGCCCACTTTACATCACTGGCAAATGAGGTTTTGATGGCCCAAACATGCAATGGTGTCGTCCACTCTTACAATGTCTGGGCATTTGGATTAGACCCAATTATATGATGTAATGCTCACTTTACATCACGGGAAAGTGAGGTTTTGATCGCCCAAACATGCAATGGTGTCGTCCACGCTTACAATGTCTGGGAATTTGGATTAGACCCAATCATATGATGTAATGCCCAATTTACATCACGGAGAAGTTGGGTTTAGATGGCCCAAACATGCAACGGTGTCGTCCACTCTTACAATGTCTGGGAATTTGGATTAGACCCAATCATATAATGTAATGCCCACTTTACATCACGGGGAAGTGAGGTTTCCATCGCTCAAACATGCAATGGTGTCGGCCACTCTTACAATGTCTGTGAATTTGGATTAGACCCAATCATATGTTGTAATGCCCAATTTACATCACGGGGAAGTTGGGTTTAGATGGCCCAAACATGCAATGGTGTCGTCCACTCCTGCAATGTCTGTGAATTTGGATTAGACCCAATCATATAATGTAATGCCCAATTTACATCACGGGGAAGGGAGGTTTCGATTTCCCAAACATGCAATGGTGTCGTCCACTCTTACAATGTCTGTGAATTTGGAATAGACGCAATCATATGATGTAATGCCCAATTTACATCACGGGGAAGTTGGGTTTAGATGGCACAAACATGCAATGCTGTTGTCCTCTCTTACGCTGTCTTTGAATTTGGATTAGACCCAATCATATGATACAATGCCCAATTTACATCACGGGGAAGTGAGGCTTCGATCGCCCAAACATGCAATGGTGTCGTCCACTCTTACAATGTCTGGGAATTTGGATTAGACCCAATCATATGATGTAATGCCCAATTTAAATCACGGGGAAGTTGGGTTTAGATGGCCCAAACATGCAACGGTGTCGTCCACTCTTACAATGTCTGGGAATTTGGATTAGACCCAATCATATGATGTAATGCCCACTTTACATTACGGGGAAGTGAGGTTTTGATGGCCCAAACATGCAATGGTGTCGTCCACTCTTACAATGTCTGGGAATTTGGATTAGACCCAATCATATGATGTAATGCCCTATTTACATCACGGGGAAGTGAGGCTTCGATCGCCCAAACATGCAATGGTGTCGTCCACTCTTACAATGTCTGGGAATTTGGATTAGACCCAATCATATGATGTAATGCCCAATTTACATCACGGGAAAGTTGGGTTTAGATGGCCCAAACATGCAACGGTGTCGTCCACTCTTACAATGTCTGGGAATTTGGATTAGACCCAATCATATAATGTAATGCCCACTTTACATCACGGGGAAGTGAGGTTTCCTTTGCCCAAACATGCAATGGTGTCGGCCACTCTTACAATGTCTGTGAATTTGGATTAGACCCAATCATATGTTGTCATGCCCAATTTACATCACGGGGAAGTTGGGTTTAGATGGCCCAAACATGCAATGGTGTCGTCCACTCCTGCAATGTCTGTGAATTTGGATTAGACCCAATCATATAATGTAATGCCCAATTTACATCACGGGGAAGGGAGGTTTCGATTTCCCAAACATGCAATGGTGTCGTCCACTCTTACAATGCCTGTGAATTTGGAATAGACCCAATCATATGATGTAATGCCCAATTTACATCACGGGGAAGTTGGGTTTAGATGGCCCAAACATGCAACGGTGTCGTCCACTCTTACAATGTCTGGGAATTTGGATTAGACCCAATCATATGATGTAATGCCCACTTTACATTACGGAGAACTGAGGTTTTGATGGCCTAAACATGCAATGGTGTCGTCCACACTTACAATGTCTGGGAATTTGGATTAGACCCAATCATATGATGTAATGCCCAATTTACATCACGGGGAAGTTGGGTTTAGATGGCCCAAACATGCAAGGGTGTCGTCCACTCTAACAATGTCTGTGAATTTGGATTAGACCCAATCATATATTGTAATGCCCAATTTACATCACGGGGAAATGAGGTTTCGATTTCCCAAACATGCAATGGTGTCGTCCACTCTTACAATGTCTGTGAATTTGGATTAAAGCCAATCATATGATGTAATGTTCACTTTACATCACAGGGAAGTGAGGTTTCGATGGCCCAAACATACAATGGTGTCGTCCACTCCTGCAATGTCTGTGAATTTGGATTAAACCCAATCACATAATGTAATGCCCAATTTACATCACGGGGAAGTGAGGTTTCGATTTTCCAAACATGCAATGATGTCGTCCACTCTTACAATGTCTGTGAATTTGGATTAGACACAATCATATGATGTAATGCCCAATTTACGTCACAGGGAAGTTGGGTTTAGATGGCACAAACATGCAATGGTGTTGTCCACTCTTACAATGTCTTTGAATTCGGATTAGACCCAATCATATGATACAATACCCAATTTACATCACGGGGAAGTGAGGCTTCGATCGCCCAAACATGCAATGGTGTCGTCCACTCTTACAATGTCTGGGAATTTGGATTAGAACCAATCATATAATGTAATGCCCACTTTACATCACGGGGAAGTGAGGTTTCCATCGCCCAAACATGCAATGGTGTCGTCCACTCTTACAATGTCTGAGAATTTGGATTAGACCCAATCATATGATCTAATGCCCAATTTACATCACGGGGAAGTGAGGTTTCGATTTCCCAAACATGCAATGGTGTCGGCCACTCTTACAATATCTGTGAATTTGGATTAGACCCAATCATATGATGTAATGCCCATTTTACATCACGGGGAAGTTGGGTTTCGATGGCTCAAACATGCAATGGTGTCGTCCACTCTTACAATGTCTGGGAATTTGGATTAGACCCAATTATATGATGTAATGCCCAATTTACATCACGGGAAGTTGGGTTTAGATGGCCCAAACATTCAATGGTGTCGTCCACTCTTACAATGTCTGGGAATTTGGATTACACCCAATCATATGGTGTAATGCCCACTTTACATAACGGGGAAGTGAGGTTTTGATGGCCCAAACATGCAATGGTGTCGTCCACTCTTACAATGTCTGAGAATTTGGATTACACCCAATCATATGATCTAATGCCCAATTTACATCACGGGGAAGTGAGGTTTCCATCGCCCAAACATGCAATGGTGTCGGCCACTCTTACAATGTCTGTGAATTTGGATTAGACCCAATCATATGTTGTAATGCCCAATTTACATCACGGGGAAGTTGGGTTTAGATGGCCCAAACATGCAATGGTGTCGTCCACTCCTGCAATGTCTGTGAATTTGGATTAGACCCAATCATATAATGTAATGCCCAATTTACATCACGGGGAAGGGAGGTTTCGATTTCCCAAACATGCAATGGTGTCGTCCACTCTTATAATGCCTGTGAATTTGGAATAGACCCAATCATATGATGTAATGCCCAATTTACATCACGGGGAAGTTGGGTTTAGATGGCCCAAACATGCAACGGTGTCGTCCACTCTTACAATGTCTGGGAATTTGGATTAGACCCAATCATATGATGTAATGCCCACTTTACATTACGGGGAAGTGAGGTTTTGATGGCCTAAACATGCAATGGTGTCGTCCACTCTTACAATGTCTGGGAATTTGGATTAGACCCAATCATATGATGTAATGCCCAATTTACATCACGGGGAAGTTGGGTTTAGATGGCCCAAACATGCAAGGGTGTCGTCCACTCTAACAATGTCTGTGAATTTGGATTAGACCCAATCATATAATGTAATGCCCAATTTACATCACGGGGAAGTGAGGTTTCGATTTCCCAAACATGCAATGGTGTCGTCCACTCTTACAATGTCTGTGAATTTGGATTAAAGCCAATCATATGATGTAATGTTCACTTTACATCACAGGGAAGTGAGGTTTCGATGGCCCAAACATGCAATGGTGTCGTCCACTCCTGCAATGTCTGTGAATTTGGATTAAACCCAATCACATAATGTAATGCCCAATTTACATCACGGGGAAGTGAGGTTTCGATTTTCCAAACATGCAATGATGTCGTCCACTCTTACAATGTCTGTGAATTTGGATTAGACCCAATCATATGATGTAATGCCCTATTTACATCACGGGGAAGTTGGGTTTAGATGGCACAAACATGCAATGGTGTTGTCCACTCTTACAATGTCTTTGAATTCGGATTAGACCCAATCATATGATACAATGCCCAATTTACATCACGGGGAAGTGAGGTTTCGATCGCCCAAACATGCAATGGTGTCGTCCACTCTTACAATATCTGGGAATTTGGATTAGACCCAATCATATAATGTAATGCCCACTTTACATCACGGGGAAGTGAGGTTTCCATCGCCCAAACATGCAATGGTGTCGTCCACTCTTACAATGTCTGAGAATTTGGATTAGACCCAATCATATGATCTAATGCCCAATTTACATCACGGGGAAGTGAGGTTTCGATTTCCCAAACATGCAATGGTGTCGGCCACTCTTACAATATCTGTGAATTTGGATTAGACCCAATCATATGATGTAATGCCCATTTTACATCACGGGGAAGTTGGGTTTCGATGGCTCAAACATGCAATGGTGTCGTCCACTCTTACAATGTCTGGGAATTTGGATTAGACCCAATTATATGATGTAATGCCCAATTTACATCACGGGGAAGTTGGGTTTAGATGGCCCAAACATTCAATGGTGTCGTCCACTCTTACAATGTCTGGGAATTTGGATTACACCCAATCATATGGTGTAATGCCCACTTTACATAACGGGGAAGTGAGGTTTTGATGGCCCAAACATGCAATGGTGTCGTCCACTCTTACAATGTCTGAGAATTTGGATTAGACCCAATCATATGATCTAATGCCCAATTTACATCACGGGGAAGTGAGGTTTCGATTTCCCAAACATGCAATGGTGTCGGCCACTCTTACAATATCTGTGAATTTGGATTAGACCCAATCATATGATGTAATGCCCAATTTACATCACGGGAAAGTTGGGTTTAGATGGCCCAAACATGCAATGGTGTCGCCCACTCTTACAATGTCTGGGAATTTGGATTAGACCCAGTCATATGATGTAATGCCCATTTTACATCACGGGCAAGTTGGGTTTAGATGGCCCAAACATGCAATGGTGTCGTCCACTCTTACAATGTCTGGGAATTTGGATTACACCCAATCATATGATGAAATGCCCACTTTACATCACGGGGAAATGAGGTTTTGATGGCCCAAACATGCAATGGTGTCGTCAACTCTTACAATGTCAGGGAATTTGGATTAGACCCAATAATATGATGTAATGCCCAATTTACATCACGGAGAAGTTGGGTTTAGATGGCCCAAACATGCAATGGTGTCGTCCACTCCTGCAATGTCTGTGAATTTGGATTAGACCCAATCATATAATGTAATGCCCAATTTACGTCACGGTGAAGTGAGGTTTCGTTTTCCCAAACATGCAATGGTGTCGTCTACTCTTACAATATCTGTGAATTTGGATTAGACCCAATCATATGATGTAATGCCCAATTTACATCACGGGGAAGTTGGGTTTAGATGGCCCAAACATGCAATGGTGTTGTCCACTCTTACAATGTCTTTGAATTCGGATTAGACCCAATCATATGATACAATGCCCAATTTACTTCATGGGGAAGTGAGTCTTCGATCGCCCAAACATGCAATGGTGTCGTCCACTCTTACAATGTCTGGGAATTTTGATTAGATCCAATCATATAATGTAATGCCCACTTTACATCACGGGGAAGTGAGGTTTCCATCGCCCAGACATGCAATAGTGTCGTCCACTCTTACAATGTCTGGGAATTTGGATTAGACCCAATCATATGATGTAATGCCCAATTTACATCACGGGAAAGTGACGTTTTGATGGCCCAAACATGCAATGGTGTCGTCCACTCTTACAATGTCTGGGAATTTGGATTAGACCCAATTATATGATGTAATGCTCACTTTTCATCACGTGGAAGTGAGGTTTCGATAGCCCGAACATGCAATGGTGTCGTCCACTCTTACAATGACTGTGAATTTGGATTAGACCCAATCATATGATGTAATGCCCAATTTACATCACGGGAAAGTGACGTTTTGATGGCCCAAACATGCAATGGTGTCGTCCACTCTTACAATGTCTGGGAATTTGGATTAGACCCAATTATATGATGTAATGCCTAATTTACATCACGGGGAAGTGAGGTTTCTGTAGCCCAAAAATGCAATGGTGTCGTCCACTCTTACAATGTCTGGGAATTTGCATTAGACCTAATTATATGATGTAATGCCTACTTATCATCACGGGGAAGTGAGGTTTTGATGTCCCAAACATGCAATGGTGTCGTCCACTATTACAATGTAAGGGAATTTGGATTAGACCTAATTATATGATGTAATGCCTACTTTACATCACGGGGAAGTGAGGTTTTGATGGCCCAAACATGCAGTGGTGTCGTCCAATCTTACAATGTCTGTGAATTTGGATTAGACCCAATCATATGATGTAATGGCCAATTTACATCACGGGAAATTTAGGCTTTGATGGCCCAAACATGTAATGGTGTCGTCCACTCTTACAATGTCTGGGAATTTGGATAAGTCCTAATCATATGATGTAATGCCGAATTTACATCACGGGGAAATGAGGTTTCGATGGCCCAAATTTGCAATGGTGTCGTCCACTCTTACAATGTCTGGGAATTTGAATTAGACCCCATCATATGATGTAATGCCCACTTTACATCACGGGGATGTGAGGTTTTGATGGCCCAAACATGCAATGGTGTCGTCCACTCTTACAATGTCTGGGAATTTGGATTAGACCCAATCATATGATGTAATGCCCACTTTACATCACGGGGATGTGAGGTTTTGATGGCCCAAACATGCAATGGTGTCGTCCACTCTTACAATGTCTGGGAATTTGGATTAGACCCAATCATATGATGTAATGCCCACTTTACATCACGGGGATGTGAGGTTTTGATGGCCCAAACATGCAATGGTGTCGTCCTCTCTTACAATGTCTGGAAATTTGGATTAGACCCAATCATATTATGTAATGCCCAATTTACATCACGGGGAAGTTAGGCTTTGATGGCCCAAACATGTCATGGTGTCGTCCACTCTTACAATGTCTGGGAATTTGGATTAGACCCAATCATATGATGTAATGCCCACTTTACATCACGGGCAAGTGAGGTTTTGATGGCCCAAACATGCAATGGTGTCGTCCACTCTTACAATGTCTGGGAATTAGGATTATACCCAATTATATGATGTAATGCTCAGTTTACATCACGGGAAAGTGAGGTTTTGATGGCGCAAACATGCAATGGTGTTGTCCACTCTTACAATGTCTGGCAATTTGGATTAGACCCAATCATATAATGTAATGCCCACTTTACATCACGGGGAAGTGAGGTTTCCATCGCCCAAACATGCAATGGTGTCGGCCACTCTTACAATGTCTGTGAATTTGGATTAGACCCAATCATATGATGTAATGCCCAATTTACATCACGGGGAAGTTGGGTTTAGATGGCCCAAACATGCAATGGTGTCGTCCACTCCTGCAATGTCTGTGAATTTGGATTAGACCCAATCATATAATGTAATGCCCAATTTACATCACGGGGAAGGGAGGTTTCGATTTCCCAAACATGCAATGGTGTCGTCCACTCTTACAATGTCTGTGAATTTGGAATGGACCCAATCATATGATGTAATGCCCAATTTACATCACGGGGAAGTTGGGTTTAGATGGCACAAACATGCAATGGTGTTGTCCTCTCTTACACTGTCTTTGAATTCGGATTAGACCCAATCATATGATACAATGCCCAATTTACATCACGGGGAAGTGAGGCATCGATCGCCCAAACGTGCAGTGGTCTCGTCCACTCTTACAATGTCTGGGAATTTGGATTAGACCCAATCATATGATGTAATGCCCAATTTAAATCACGGGGAAGTTGGGTTTAGATGGCCCAAACATGCAACGGTGTCGTCCACTCTTACAATGTCTGGGAATTTGGATTAGACCCAATCATATGATGTAATGCCCACTTTACATTACGGGGAAGTGAGGTTTTGATGGCCCAAACATGCAATGGTGTCGTCCACTCTTACAATGACTGGGAATTTGGATTAGACCCGAACATGCAATGGTGTCGTCCACTCTTACAATGACTGTGAATTTGGATTAGACCCAATGATATGATGTAATGCCTACTTTACATCACGGGGAAGTGAGGTTTCGGTGTCCCAAACATGCAATGGTGTCGTCCACTCATACAATGTCTGGGAATTTGCATTAGACCTAATTATATGATGTAATGCCTAATTATCATCACGGGGAAGTGAGGTTTTGATGGCCCAAACATGCAATGGTGTCGTCCAAACTTACAATGTCTGTGAATTTGGATTAGACCCAATCATATGATGTAATGCCCAATTTACATCACGGGAAAGTGACGTTTTGATGGCCCAAACATGCAATGGTGTCGTCCACTCTTACAATGTCTGGGAATTTGGATTAGACCCAATTATATGATGTAATGCTCACTTTTCATCACGTGGAAGTGAGGTTTCGATGGCCCGAACATGCAATGGTGTCGTCCACTCTTACAATGACTGTGAATTTGGATTAGACCCAATCATATGATGTAATGCCCAATTTACATCACGGGAAAGTGACGTTTTGATGGCCCAAACATGCAATGGTGTCGTCCTCTCTTACAATGTCTGGGAATTTGGATTAGACCCAATTATATGATGTAATACTCACTTTTCATCACGTGGAAGTGAGGTTTTGATGGCCCGAACATGCAATGGTGTCGTCCACTCTTACAATGACTGTGAATTTGGATTAGACCCAATCATATGATGTAATGCCTAATTTACATTACGGGGAAGTGAGGTTTCTGTAGCCCAAACATGCAATGGTGTCGTCCACTCTTACAATGTCTGGGAATTTGCATTAGACCTAATTATATGATGTAATGCCTACTTATCATCACGGGGAAGTGAGGTTTTGATGTCCCAAACATGCAATGGTGTCGTCCACTATTACAATGTAAGGGAATTTGGATTAGACCTAATTATATGATGTAATGCCTACTTTACATCACGGGGAAGTGAGGTTTTGATGGCCTAAACATGCAGTGGTGTCGTCCAATCTTACAATGTCTGTGAATTTGGATTAGACCCAATCATATGATGTAATGCCCAATTTACATCACGGGAAATTTAGGCTTTGATGGCCCAAACATGTAATGGTGTCGTCCACTCTTACAATGTCTGGGAATTTGGATAAGTCCTAATCATATGATGTAATGCCGAATTTACATCACGGGGAAATGAGGTTTCGATGGCCCAAATATGCAATGGTGTCGTCCACTCTTACAATGTCTGGGAATTTGGATTAGACCCCATCATATGATGTAATGCCCACTTTACATCACGGGGATGTGAGGTTTTGATGGACCAAACATGCAATGGTGTCGTCTACTCTTACAATGTCTGTGAATTTGGATTAGACCCAATCATATAATGTAATGCCCACTTTACATCACGGGGAAGTGAGGTTTCCATCGCCCAAACATGCAATGGTGTCGGCCACTCTTACAATGTCTGTGAATTTGGATTAGACCCAATCATATGATGTAATGCCCAATTTACATCACGGGGAAGTTGGGTTTAGATGGCCCAAACATGCAATGGTGTCGTCCACTCCTGCAATGTCTGTGAATTTGGATTAGACCCAATCATATAATGTAATGCCCAATTTACATCACGGGGAAGGGAGGTTTCGATTTCCCAAACATGCAATGGTGTCGTCCACTCTTACAATGTCTGTGAATTTGGAATGGACCCAATCATATGATGTAATGCCCAATTTACATCACGGGGAAGTTGGGTTTAGATGGCACAAACATGCAATGGTGTTGTCCTCTCTTACACTGTCTTTGAATTCGGATTAGACCCAATCATATGATACAATGCCCAATTTACATCACGGGGAAGTGAGGCATCGATCGCCCAAACGTGCAGTGGTCTCGTCCACTCTTACAATGTCTGGGAATTTGGATTAGACCCAATCATATGATGTAATGCCCAATTTAAATCACGGGGAAGTTGGGTTTAGATGGCCCAAACATGCAACGGTGTCGTCCACTCTTACAATGTCTGGGAATTTGGATTAGACCCAATCATATGATGTAATGCCCACTTTACATTACGGGGAAGTGAGGTTTTGATGGCCCAAACATGCAATGGTGTCGTCCACTCTTACAATGACTGGGAATTTGGATTAGACCCGAACATGCAATGGTGTCGTCCACTCTTACAATGACTGTGAATTTGGATTAGACCCAATGATATGATGTAATGCCTACTTTACATCACGGGGAAGTGAGGTTTCGGTGGCCCAAACATGCAATGGTGTCGTCCACTCATACAATGTCTGGGAATTTGCATTAGACCTAATTATATGATGTAATGCCTAATTATCATCACGGGGAAGTGAGGTTTTGATGGCCCAAACATGCAATGGTGTCGTCCAAACTTACAATGTCTGTGAATTTGGATTAGACCCAATCATATGATGTAATGCCCAATTTACATCACGGGAAAGTGACGTTTTGATGGCCCAAACATGCAATGGTGTCGTCCACTCTTACAATGTCTGGGAATTTGGATTAGACCCAATTATATGATGTAATGCTCACTTTTCATCACGTGGAAGTGAGGTTTCGATGGCCCGAACATGCAATGGTGTCGTCCACTCTTACAATGACTGTGAATTTGGATTAGACCCAATCATATGATGTAATGCCCAATTTACATCACGGGAAAGTGACGTTTTGATGGCCCAAACATGCAATGGTGTCGTCCACTCTTACAATGTCTGGGAATTTGGATTAGACCCAATTATATGATGTAATACTCACTTTTCATCACGTGGAAGTGAGGTTTTGATGGCCCGAACATGCAATGGTGTCGTCCACTCTTACAATGACTGTGAATTTGGATTAGACCCAATCATATGATGTAATGCCTAATTTACATTACGGGGAAGTGAGGTTTCTGTAGCCCAAACATGCAATGGTGTCGTCCACTCTTACAATGTCTGGGAATTTGCATTAGACCTAATTATATGATGTAATGCCTACTTATCATCACGGGGAAGTGAGGTTTTGATGTCCCAAACATGCAATGGTGTCGTCCACTATTACAATGTAAGGGAATTTGGATTAGACCTAATTATATGATGTAATGCCTACTTTACATCACGGGGAAGTGAGGTTTTGATGGCCTAAACATGCAGTGGTGTCGTCCAATCTTACAATGTCTGTGAATTTGGATTAGACCCAATCATATGATGTAATGCCCAATTTACATCACGGGAAATTTAGGCTTTGATGGCCCAAACATGTAATGGTGTCGTCCACTCTTACAATGTCTGGGAATTTGGATAAGTCCTAATCATATGATGTAATGCCGAATTTACATCACGGGGAAATGAGGTTTCGATGGCCCAAATATGCAATGGTGTCGTCCACTCTTACAATGTCTGGGAATTTGGATTAGACCCCATCATATGATGTAATGCCCACTTTACATCACGGGGATGTGAGGTTTTGATGGACCAAACATGCAATGGTGTCGTCCACTCTTACAATGTCTGGGAATTTGGATTAGACCCAATCATATGATGTAATGCCCACTTTACATCACGGGGATGTGAGGTTTTGATGGCCCAAACATGCAATGGTGTCGTCCACTCTAACAATGTCTGGGAATTTGGATTAGACCCAATCATATGATGTAATGCCCACTTTACATCACGGGGATGTGAGGTTTTGATGGCCCAAACATGCAATGGTGTCGTCCAATCTTACAATGTCTGTGAATTTGGATTAGACCCAATCATATGATGTAATGCCCAATTTACATCACGGGAAAGTGACGTTTTGATGGTCCAAACATGCAATGGTGTCGTCCTCTCTTACAATGTCTGGAAATTTGGATTAGACCCAATCATATTATGTAATGCCCAATTTACATCACGGGGAAGTTAGGCTTTGATGGCTCAAACATGTCATTGTGTCGTCCACTCTTACAATGTCTGGGAATTTGGATTAGACCCAATCATATAATGTAGTGCCCACTTTACATCACGGGGAAGTGAGGTTTCCATCGCCCAAACATGCAATGGTGTCGGCCACTCTTACAATGTCTGTGAATTTGGATTAGACCCAATCATATGATGTAATGCCCAATTTACATCACGGGGAAGTTGGGTTTAGATGGCCCAAACATGCAATGGTGTCGTCCACTCCTGCAATGTCTGTGAATTTGGATTAGACCCAATCATATAATGTAATGCCCAATTTACATCACGGGGAAGGGAGGTTTCGATTTCCCAAACATGCAATGGTGTCCTCCACTCTTACAATGTCTGTGAATTTGGAATAGACCCAATCATATGATGTAATGCCTAATTTACATCACGGGGAAGTTGGGTTTAGATGGCACAAACATGCAATGGCGTTGTCCTCTCTTACACTGTCTTTGAATTCGGATTAGACCCAATCATATGATACAATGCCCATTTTACATCACGGGGAAGTGAGGCTTCGATCGCCCAAACGTGCAGTGGTCTCGTCCACTCTTACAATGTCTGGGAATTTGGATTAGACCCAATCATATGATGTAATGCCCAATTTAAATCACGGGGAAGTTGGGTTTAGATGGCCCAAACATGCAACGGTGTCGTCCACTCTTACAATGTCTGGGAATTTGGATTAGACCCAATCATATGATGTAATGCCCACTTTACATTACGGGGAAGTGAGGTTTTGATGGCCTAAACATGCAATGGTGTCGTCCACTCTTACAATGTCTGGGAATTTGGATTAGACCCAATCATATGATGTAATGCCCAATTTACATCACGGGGAAGTTGGGTTTAGATGGCCCAAACATGCAAGGATGTCGCCACTCTAACAATGTCTGTGAATTTGGATTAGACCCAATCATATAATGTAATGCCCAATTTACATCACGGGGAAGTGAGGTTTCGATTTCCCAAACATGCAATGGGGTCGTCCACTCTTACAATGTCTGTGAATTTGGATTAAAGCCAATCATATGATGTAATGTTCACTTTACATCACAGGGAAGTGAGGTTTCGATGGCCCAAACATGCAATGGTGTCGTCTACTCCTGCAATGTATGTGAATTTGGATTAGACCCAATCACATAATGTAATGCCCAATTTACATCACGGGGAAGTGAGGTTTCGATTTTCCAAACATGCAATGGTGTCGTCCACTCTTACAATGTCTGTGAATTTGGATTAGACCTAATCATATGATGTAATGCCTAATTTACATCACGGGGAAGTTGGGTTCAAATGGCACAAACATGCAATGGTGTTGTCCACTCTTACAATGTCTTTGAATTCGGATTAGACCCAATCATATGATACAATGCCCAATTTACATCACGGGTAAGTGAGGCGTCGATCGCCCAAACATGCAATGGTGTCGTCCACTCTTACAATGTCTGGGAATTTGGATTAGACCCAATCATATAATGTAATGCCGAATTTACATCACGGGGAAATGAGGTTTCGATGGCCCAAATATGCAATGGTGTCGTCCACTCTTACAATGTCTGGGAATTTGGATTAGACCCCATCATATGATGTAATGCCCACTTTACATCACGGGGATGTGAGGTTTTGATGGCCCAAACATGCAATGGTGTCGTCCACTCTTACAATGTCTGGGAATTTGGATTAGACCCAATCATATGATGTAATGCCCACTTTACATCAAGGGGATGTGAGGTTTTGATGGCCCAAACATGCAATGGTGTCGTCCACTCTTACAATGTCTGGGAATTTGGATTAGACCCAATCATATGATGTAATGCCCACTTTACATCACGGGGATGTGAGGTTTTGATGGCCCAAACATGCAATGGTGTCGTCCAATCTTACAATGTCTGTGAATTTGGATTAGACCCAATCATATGATGTAATGCCCAATTTACATCACGGGAAAGTGACGTTTTGATGGTCCAAACATGCAATGGTGTCGTCCTCTCTTACAATGTCTGGAAATTTGGATTAGACCCAATCATATTATGTAATGCCCAATTTACATCACGGGGAAGTTAGGCTTTGATGGCCCAAACATGTCATTGTGTCGTCCACTCTTACAATGTTTGGGAATTTGGATTAGACCCAATCATATAATGTAATGCCCACTTTACATCACGGGGAAGTGAGGTTTCCATCGCCCAAACATGCAATGGTGTCGTCCACTCTTACAATGTCTGAGAATTTGGATTAGACCCAATCATATGATCTAATGCCCAATTTACATCAAGGGGAAGTGAGGTTTCGATTTCCCAAACATGCAATGGTGTCGGCCACTCTTACAATATCTGTGAATTTGGATTAGACCTAATCATATGATGTAATGTCCAATTTACATCACGGGGAAGTTGGGTTCAGATGGCACAAACATGCAATGGTGTTGTCCACTCTTACAATGTCATTGAATTCGGATTAGACCCAATCATATGATACAATGCCCAATTTACATCACGGGTAAGTGAGGCTTCGATCGCCCAAACATGCAATGGTGTCGTCCACTCTTACAATGTCTGGGAATTTGGATTAGACCCAATCATATAATGTAATGCCCACTTTACATCACGGGGAAGTGAGGTTTCCATCGCCCAAACATGCAATGGTGTCGTCCACTCTTACAATATCTGTGAATTTGGATTAGAACCAATCATATGATGTAATGCCCAATTTACATCACGGGGAAGTAGGGTTTAGATGGCCCAAACATGCAATGGTGTCGCCCACTCTTACACTGTCTTTGAATTCGGATTAGACCCAATCATATGATACAATGCCCAATTTACATCACCAGGAAGTGAGGCTTCGATCGCCCAAACGTGCAGTGGTCTCGTCCACTCTTACAATGTCTGGGAATTTGGATTAGACCCAATCATATGATGTAATGCCCAATTTAAATCACGGGGAAGTTGGGTTTAGATGGCCCAAACATGCAACGGTGTCGTCCACTCTTACAATGTCTGGGAATTTGGATTAGACCCAATCATATGATCTAATGCCCAATTTACATCACGGGGAAGTGAGGTTTCGATTTCCCAAACATGCAATGGTGTCGTCCTCTCTTACAATGTCTGGAAATTTGGATTAGACCCAATCATATTATGTAATGCCCAATTTACATCACGGGGAAGTTAGGCTTTGATGGCCCAAACATGTCATTGTGTCGTCCACTCTTACAATGTCTGGGAATTTGGATTAGACCCAATCATATAATGTAATGCCCACTTTACATCACGGGGAAGTGAGGTTTCCATCGCCCAAACACGCAATGGTGTCGGCCACTCTTACAATGTCTGTGAATTTGGATTAGACCCAATCATATGATGTAATGCCCAATTTACATCACGGGGAAGTTGGGTTTAGATGGCCCAAACATGCAATGGTGTCGTCCACTCCTGCAATGTCTGTGAATTTGGATTAGACCCAATCATATAATGTAATGCCCAATTTACATCACGGGGAAGGGAGGTTTCGATTTTCCAAACATGCAATGGTGTCGTCCAATCTTACAATGTCTGTGAATTTGGAATAGACCCAATCATATGATGTAATGCCTAATTTACATCACGGGGAAGTTGGGTTTAGATGGCACAAACATGCAATGGCGTTGTCCTCTCTTACACTGTCTTTGAATTCGGATTAGACCCAATCATATGATACAATGCCCAATTTACATCACGGGGAAGTGAGGCTTCGATCGCCCAAACGTGCAGTGGTCTCGTCCACTCTTACAATGTCTGGGAATTTGGATTAGACCCAATCATATGATGTAATGCCCAATTTAAATCACGGGGAAGTTGGGTTCAGATGGCACAAACATGCAATGGTGTTGTCCACTCTTACAATGTCTTTGAATTCGGATTAGACCCAATCATATGATACAATGCCCAATTTACATCACGGGTAAGTGAGGCTTCGATCGCCCAAACATGCAATGGTGTCGTCCACTCTTACAATGTCTGGGAATTTGGATTAGACCCAATCATATAATGTAATGCCCACTTTACATCACGGGGAAGTGAGGTTTCCATCGCCCAAACATGCAATGGTGTCGGCCACTCTTACAATATCTGTGAATTTGGATTAGACCCAATCATATGATGTAATGCCCAATTTACATCACGGGGAAATTGGGTTTAGATGGCCCAAACATTCAATGGTGTCGTCCACTCTTACAATGTCTGGGAATTTGGATTACACCCAATCATATGATGTAATGCCCACTTTACATCACGGGGAAGTGAGGTTTTGATGGCCCAAACATGCAATGGTGTCGTCCACTCTTACAATGTCTGAGAATTTGGATTAGACCCAATCATATGATCTAATGCCCAATTTACATCACGGGGAAGTGAGGTTTCGATTTCCCAAACATGCAATGGTGTCGGCCACTCTTACAATATCTGTGAATTTGGATTAGACCCAATCATATGATGTAATGCCCAATTTACATCACGGCGAAGTTGGGTTTAGATGGCCCAAACATGCAATGGTGTCGCCCACTCTTACACTGTCTTTGAATTCGGATTAGACCCAATCATATGATACAATGCCAAATTTACATCACGGGGAAGTGAGGTTTCGATTTCCCAAACATGCAATGGTGTCGTCCACTCTTACAATGTCTGGGAATTTGGATTAGACCCAATCATATGATCTAATGCCCAATTTACATCACGGGGAAGTGAGGTTTCGATTTCCCAAACATGCAATGGTGTCGTCCTCTCTTACAATGTCTGGAAATTTGGATTAGACCCAATCATATTATGTAATGCCCAATTTACATCACGGGGAAGTTAGGCTTTGATGGCCCAAACATGTCATTGTGTCGTCCACTCTTACAATGTCTGGGAATTTGGATTAGACCCAATCATATAATGTAATGCCCACTTTACATCACGGGGAAGTGAGGTTTCCATCGCCCAAACATGCAATGGTGTCGGCCACTCTTACAATGTCTGTGAATTTGGATTAGACCCAATCATATGATGTAATGCCCAATTTACATCACGGGGAAGTTGGGTTTAGATGGCCCAAACATGCAATGGTGTCGTCCACTCCTGCAATGTCTGTGAATTTGGATTAGACCCAATAATATAATGTAATGCCCAATTTACATCACGGGGAAGGGAGGTTTCGATTTCCCAAACATGCAATGGTGTCGTCCACTCTTACAATGTCTGTGAATTTGGAATAGACCCAATCATATGATGTAATGCCTAATTTACATCACGGGGAAGTTGGGTTTAGATGGCACAAACATGCAATGGCGTTGTCCTCTCTTACACTGTCTTTGAATTCGGATTAGACCCAATCATATGATACAATGCCCAATTTACATCACGGGGAAGTGAGGCTTCGATCGCCCAAACGTGCAGTGGTCTCGTCCACTCTTACAATGTCTGGGAATTTGGATTAGACCCAATCATATGATGTAATGCCCAATTTAAATCACGGGGAAGTTGGGTTTAGATGGCCCAAACATGCAACGGTGTCGTCCACTCTTACAATGTCTGGGAATTTGGATTAGACCCAATCATATGATGTAATGCCCACTTTACATTACGGGGAAGTGAAGTTTTGATGGCCCAAACATGCAATGGTGTCGTCCACTCTTAAAATGTCTGGGAATTTGGATTAGACCCAATCATATGATGTAATGCCCAATTTACATCACGGGGAAGTTGGGTTTAGATGGCCCAAACATGCAAGGATGTCGTCCACTCTAACAATGTCTGTGAATTTGGATTAGACCCAATCATATAATGTAATGCCCAATTTACATCACGGGGAAGTGAGGTTTCGATTTCCCAAACATGCAATGGGGTCGTCCACTCTTACAATGTCTGTGAATTTGGATTAAAGCCAATCATATGATGTAATGTTCACTTTACATCACGGGGAAGTGAGGTTTCGATGGTCCAAACATGCAATGGTGTCGTCCACTCTTACAATGTCTGTGAATTTGGAATAGACCCAATCATATGATGTAATGCCTAATTTACATCACGGGGAAGTTGGGTTTAGATGGCACAAACATGCAATGGCGTTGTCCTCTCTTACACTGTCTTTGAATTCGGATTAGACCCAATCATATGATACAATGCCCAATTTACATCACGGGGAAGTGAGGCTTCGATCGCCCAAACGTGCAGTGGTCTCGTCCACTCTTACAATGTCTGGGAATTTGGATTAGACCCAATCATATGATGTAATGCCCAATTTAAATCACGGGGAAGTTGGGTTTAGATGGCCCAAACATGCAACGGTGTCGTCCACTCTTACAATGTCTGGGAATTTGGATTAGACCCAATCATATGATGTAATGCCCACTTTACATTACGGGGAAGTGAAGTTTTGATGGCCCAAACATGCAATGGTGTCGTCCACTCTTACAATGTCTGGGAATTTGGATTAGACCCAATCATATGATGTAATGCCCAATTTACATCACGGGGAAGTTGGGTTTAGATGGCCCAAACATGCAAGGATGTCGTCCACTCTAACAATGTCTGTGAATTTGGATTAGACCCAATCATATAATGTAATGCCCAATTTACATCACGGGGAAGTGAGGTTTCGATTTCCCAAACATGCAATGGGGTCGTCCACTCTTACAATGTCTGTGAATTTGGATTAAAGCCAATCATATGATGTAATGTTCACTTTACATCACGGGGAAGTGAGGTTTCGATGGTCCAAACATGCAATGGTGTCGTCCACTCCTGCAATGTCTGTGAATTTGCATTAGACCCAATCACATAATGTAATGCCCACTTTACATCACGGGGAAGTTGGGTTCAAATGGCACAAACATGCAATGGTGTTGTCCACTCTTACAATGTCTTTGAATTCGGATTAGACCCAATCATATGATACAATGCCCAATTTACATCACGGGTAAGTGAGGCGTCGATCGCCCAAACATGCAATGGTGTCGTCCACTCTTACAATGTCTGGGAATTTGGATTAGACCCAATCATATAATGTAATGCCCACTTTACATCACGGGGAAGTGAGGTTTCCATCGCCCAAACATGCAATGGTGTCGTCCACTCTTACAATGTCTGAGAATTTGGATTAGACCCAATCATAAGATCTAATGCCCAATTTACATCAAGGGGAAGTGAGGTTTCGATTTCCCAAACATGCAATGGTGTCGGCCACTCTTACAATATCTGTGAATTTGGATTAGACCCAATCATATGATGTAATGCCCAATTTACATCACGGGGAAGTTGGGTTTAGATGGCCCAAACATTCAATGGTGTCGTCCACTCTTACAATGTCTGGGAATTTGGATTACACCCAATCATATGATGTAATGCCCACTTTACATCACGGGGAAGTGAGGTTTTGATGGCCCAAACATGCAATGGTGTCGTCCACTCTTACAATGTCTGAGAATTTGGATTAGACCCAATCATATGATCTAATGCCCAATTTACATCACGGGGAAGTGAGGTTTCGATTTCCCAAACATGCAATGGTGTCGGCCACTCTTACAATATCTGTGAATTTGGATTAGAACCAATCATATGATGTAATGCCCAATTTACATCACGGGGAAGTTGGGTTTAGATGGCCCAAACATGCAATGGTGTCGCCCACTCTTACACTGTCTTTGAATTCGGATTAGACCCAATCATATGATACAATGCCCAATTTACATCACGGGGAAGTGAGGCTTCGATCGCCCAAACGTGCAGTGGTCTCGTCCACTCTTACAATGTCTGGGAATTTGGATTAGACCCAATCATATGATGTAATGCCCAATTTACATTACGGGGAAGTGAGGTTTTGATGGCCCAAACATGCAATGGTGTCGTCCACTCTTACAATGTCTGTGAATTTGGATTAGACCTAATCATATGATGTAATACCCAATTTACATCACGGGGAAGTTGGGTTCAGATGGCACAAACATGCAATGGTGTTGTCCACTCTTACAATGTCTTTGAATTCGGATTAGACCCAATCATATGATACAATGCCCAATTTACATCACGGGTAAGTGAGGCTTCGATCGCCCAAACATGCAATGGTGTCGTCCACTCTTACAATGTCTGGGAATTTGGATTAGACCCAATCATATAATGTAATGCCCACTTTACATCACGGGGAAGTGAGGTTTCCATCGCCCAAACATGCAATGGTGTCGTCCACTCTTACAATGTCTGAGAATTTGGATTAGACCCAATCATATGATCTAATGCCCAATTTACATCAAGGGGAAGTGAGGTTTCGATTTCCCAAACATGCAATGGTGTCGGCCACTCTTACAATATCTGTGAATTTGGATTAGACCCAATCATATGATGTAATGCCCAATTTACATCACGGGGAAATTGGGTTTAGATGGCCCAAACATTCAATGGTGTCGTCCACTCTTACAATGTCTGGGAATTTGGATTACACCCAATCATATGATGTAATGCCCACTTTACATCACTGGGAAGTGAGGTTTTGATGGCCCAAACATGCAATGGTGTCGTCCACTCTTACAATGTCTGAGAATTTGGATTAGACCCAATCATATGATCTAATGCCCAATTTACATCACGGGGAAGTGAGGTTTCGATTTCCCAAACATGCAATGGTGTCGGCCACTCTTACAATATCTGTGAATTTGGATTAGAACCAATCATATGATGTAATGCCCAATTTACATCACGGGGAAGTAGGGTTTAGATGGCCCAAACATGCAATGGTGTCGCCCACTCTTACACTGTCTTTGAATTCGGATTAGACCCAATCATATGATACAATGCCCAATTTACATCACGGGGAAGTGAGGCTTCGATCGCCCAAACGTGCAGTGGTCTCGTCCACTCTTACAATGTCTGGGAATTTGGATTAGACCCAATCATATGATGTAAGGCCCAATTTAAATCACGGGGAAGTTGGGTTTAGATGGCCCAAACATGCAACGGTGTCGTCCACTCTTACAATGTCTGGGAATTTGGATTAGACCCAATCATATGATGTAATGCCCACTTTACATTACGGGGAAGTGAGGTTTTGATGGCCCAAACATGCAATGGTGTCGTCCACTCTTACAATGTCTGTGAATTTGGATTAGACCTAATCATATGATGTAATGCCCAATTTACATCACGGGGAAGTTGGGTTCAGATGGCACAAACATGCAATGGTGTTGTCCACTCTTACAATGTCTTTGAATTCGGATTAGACCCAATCATATGATACAATGCCCAATTTACATCACGGGTAAGTGAGGCTTCGATCGCCCAAACATGCAATGGTGTCGTCCACTCTTACAATGTCTGGGAATTTGGATTAGACCCAATCATATAATGTAATGCCCACTTTACATCACGGGGAAGTGAGGTTTCCATCGCCCAAACATGCAATGGTGTCGTCCACTCTTACAATGTCTAAGAATTTGGATTAGACCCAATCATATGATCTAATGCCCAATTTACATCAAGGGGAAGTGAGGTTTCGATTTCCCAAACATGCAATGGTGTCGGCCACTCTTACAATATCTGTGAATTTGGATTAGACCCAATCATATGATGTAATGCCCAATTTACATCACGGGGAAATTGGGTTTAGATGGCCCAAACATTTAATGGTGTCGTCCCCTCTTACAATGTCTGGGAATTTGGATTACACCCAATCATATGATGTAATGCCCACTTTACATCACGGGGAAGTGAGGTTTTGATGGCCCAAACATGCAATGGTGTCGTCCACTCTTACAATGTCTGAGAATTTGGATTAGACCCAATCATATGATCTAATGCCCAATTTACATCACGGGGAAGTGAGGTTTCGATTTCCCAAACATGCAATGGTGTCGGCCACTCTTACAATATCTGTGAATTTGGATTAGACCCAATCATATGATGTAATGCCCAATTTACATCACGGGGAAGTTGGGTTTAGATGGCCCAAACATGCAATGGTGTCGCCCACTCTTACACTGTCTTTGAATTCGGATTAGACCCCATCATATGATACAATGCCCAATTTACATCACGGGGAATTGAGGCTTCGATCGCCCAAACGTGCAGTGGTCTCGTCCACTCTTACAATGTCTGTGAATTTGGATTAGACCCAATCATATGATGTAATGCCCAATTTAAATCACGGGGAAGTTGGGTTTAGATGGCCCAAACATGCAACGGTGTCGTCCACTCTTACAATGTCTGGGAATTTGGATTAGACCCAATCATATGATGTAATGCCCACTTTACATTACGGGGAAGTGAGGTTTTGATGGCCCAAACATGCAATGGTGTCGTCCACTCTTACAATGTCTGGGAATTTGGATTAGACACAATCATATGATGTAATGCCCAATTTACATCACGGGGAAGTTGGGTTTAGATGGCCCAAACATGCAAGGGTGTCGTCCACTCTAACAATGTCTGTGAATTTGGATTAGACCCAATCATATAATGTAATGCCCAATTTACATCACGGGGAAGTGAGGTTTCGATTTCCCAAACATGCAATGGGGTCGTCCACTCTTACAATGTCTGTGAATTTGGATTAAAGCCAATCATATGATGTAATGTTCACTTTACATCACAGGGAAGTTGGGTTCAGATGGCACAAACATGCAATGGGGTTGTCCACTCTTACAATGTCTTTGAATTCGGATTAGACCCAATCATATAATACAATACCCAATTTACATCACGGGGAAGTGAGGCTTCGATCGCCCAAACATGCAATGGTGTCGCCCACTCTTACAATGTCTGGGAATTTGGATTAGACCCAGTCATATGATGTAATGCCCATTTTACATCACGGGGAAGTTTGGTTTCGATCGCTCAAACATGCAATGGTGTCGTCCACTCTTACAATGTCTGGGAATTTGGATTAGACCCAATCATATGATGTAATGCCCAATTTACATCACGGGGAAGTTGGGTTTAGATGGATCAAACATTCAATGGTGTCGTCCACTCTTACAATGTCTGGGAATTTGGATTACACCCAATCATATGATGTAATGCCCACTTTACATCACGGGGAAGTGAGGTTTTGATGGCCCAAACATGCAATGGTGTCGTCCACTCTTACAATGTCTGAGAATTTGGATTAGACCCAATCATATGATCTAATGCC
Source organism: Saccoglossus kowalevskii (assembly GCF_978046115.1). Lineage (NCBI taxonomy): Eukaryota > Metazoa > Hemichordata > Enteropneusta > Harrimaniidae > Saccoglossus > Saccoglossus kowalevskii. The sequence goes on along the minus strand of NC_140659.1, from coordinate 32,545,731 downwards.
CAATTTACATCACGGGGAAGTGAGGTTTCGATTTCCCAAACATGCAATGGTGTCGGCCACTCTTACAATATCTGTGAATTTGGATTAGACCCAATCATATGATGTAATGCCCAATTTACATCACGGGGAAGTTGGGTTTAGATGGCCCAAACATGCAATGGTGTCGCCCACTCTTACAATGTCTGGGAATTTGGATTAGACCCAGTCATATGATGTAATGCCCATTTTACATCACGGGGAAGTTGGGTTTAGATGGCCCAAACATGCAATGGTGTCGTCCACTCTTACAATGTTTGCGAATTTGGATTACACCCAATCATATGATGTAATGCCCACTTTACATCACGGGGAAGTGAGGTTTTGATGGCCCAAACATGCAATGGTGTCGTCAACTCATACAATGTCTGGGAATTTGGATTAGACCCAATAATATGATGTAATGCCCAATTTACATTACGGGGAGGTTGGGTTTAGATGGCCCAAACATGCAAGGGTGACGTCCGCTCTAACAATGTCTGTGAATTTGGATTAGACCCAATCATATGATGTAATGCCCAATTTACATCACGGGGAAGTGAGGTTTTGATGGCCCAAACATGCAATCGTGTCGTCCACTCTTACAATGTCTGGGAATATGGATTAGACCCAGTCATTTGATGTAATGCCCAATTTACATCACGGGGAAGTTGGGTTTCGATGGCCCAAACATGCAATGGTGTCGTCCACATTTACAATGTCTGTAAATTTGAATTAAAGCCAGTCATATGATGTAATGCCCACATTACATCACAGGGAAGTGAGGTTTCGATGGCCCAAACATGCAATGGTGTCGTCCACTCCTGCAATGTCTTTGAATTTGGATTAGACCCAATCATATAATGTAATGCCCAATTTACATCACGGGGGAGTGAGGTTTCGATTTCCCAAACATACAATGGTGTCGTCCACTCTTACAATGTCTGTGAATTTGGATTAGACCCAATCATATGATGTAATGCCCAATTTACATCACGGGGAAGTTGGGTTTAGATGGCCCAAACATGCAATGGTGTTGTCCACTCTTACAATGTCTTTGAATTCGGATTAGACCCAATCATATGATACAATGCCCAATTTACATCACGGGGAAGTGAGGCTTCGATCGCCCAAACATGCAATGATGTCGTCCACTCTTACAATGTCTGGGAATTTGGATTAGACCCAATCATATAATGCAATGCCCACTTTACATCACGGGGAAGTGAGGTTTCCATCGCCCAAACATGCAATAGTGTCGTCCACTCTTACAATGTCTGGGAATTTGGATTAGACCCAATCATATGATCTAATGCCCAATTTACATCATGGGGAAGTGAGGTTTCGATTTCCCAAACATGCAATGGTGTCGGCCACTCTTACAATGTCTGGGAATTTGGATTAGACCCAATCATATGATGTAATGCCCAATTTACATCACGGGGAAGTTGGGTTTAGATGGCCCAAACATGCAAGGGTGACGTCCACTCTTACAATGTCTGTGAATTTGGATTAGACCCAATCAGATGATGTAATGCCCAATTTACATCACGGGGAAGTGCGGTTTTGATGACCCAAACATGCAATGGTGTCGTCCACTCTTACAATGTCTGGGAATTTGGACTATACCCAATCATATGATGTAATGCCCACTTTACATCACGGGGAAGTGAGGTTTCGATCGCCCAAACATGCAATGGTGTCGTCCACTCTTACAATGTCTGGGAATTTGGATTAGACCCAATCATATGATGTAATGCCTACTTTACATCACGGGGATGTGAGGTTTTGATGGCCCATACGAGCAATGGGGTCGTCCACTCTTACAATGTCTGTGAATTTGGATTAGACCCAATCATATGATGTAATGCCCAATTTACATCACGGGGAAGTTGGGTTTAGATGGCCCAAACATGCAAGGGTGACGTCCACTCTAACAATGTCTGGGAATTTGGATTAGACCCAATAATATGATGTAATGCCCAATTTACATTACGGGGAATTTGGGTTTAGATGGCCCAAACATGCAAGAGTGACGTCCGCTCTAACAATGTCTGTGAATTTGGATTAGACACAATCATATGATGTAATGCCCAATTTACATCACGGGGAAGTGAGGTTTCCATCGCCCAAACATGCAATAGTGTCGTCCACTCTTACAATGTCTGGGAATTTGGATTAGACCCAATCATATGATCTAATGCCCAATTTACATCATGGGGAAGTGAGGTTTCGATTTCCCAAACATGCAATGGTGTCGGCCACTCTTACAATGTCTGGGAATTTGGATTAGACCCAATCATATGATGTAATGCCCAATTTACATCACGGGGAAGTTGGGTTTAGATGGCCCAAACATGCAAGGGTGACGTCCACTCTGACAATGTCTGTGAATTTGGATTAGACCCAATCAGATGATGTAATGCCCAATTTACATCACGGGGAAGTGCGGTTTTGATGGCCCATACGAGCAATGGTGTCGTCCACTCATACAATGTCTGTGAATTTGGATTAGACCCAATCATATGATGTAATGCCCAATTTACATCACGGGGAAGTTGGGTTTAGATGGTCCAAACATGCAAGGGTGACGTCCACTCTAACAATGTCTGTGAATTTGGATTAGACCCAATCATATGATGTAATGCCCAATTTACATCACGGGGAAGTGAGGTTTTGATGGCCCAAACATGCAATCGTGTCGACCACTCTTACAATGTCTGGGAATATGGATTAGACCCAATCATATGATGTAATGCCCACTTTACATCACGGGGATGTGAGGTTTTGATGGCCCATACGAGCAATGGTGTCGTCCACTCATACAATGTCTGTGAATTTGGATTAGACCCAATCATACGATGTAATGCCCAATTTACATCACGGGGAAGTTGGGTTTAGATGGCCCAAACATGCAAGGGTGACGTCCACTCTAACAATGTCTGTGAATTTGGATTAGACCCAATCATATGATGTAATGCCCAATTTACATCACGGGGAAGTGAGGTTTTGATGGCCCAAACATGCAATCGTGTCGACCACTCTTACAATGTCTGGGAATATGGATTAGACCCAATCGTATGATGTAATGCCCAATTTACATCACGGGGAAGTTGGGTTTCGATGGCCCAAACATGCAATGGTGTCGTCCACTTTTACAATGTCTGTGAATTTGAATTAAAGCCAATTATGTGATGTAATTCCCACTTTACATCACAGGGAAGTGAGGGGTCGATGGCCCAAACATGCAATGGTGTCGTCCACTCCTGCAATGTCTGTGAATTTGGATTAAACCCAATCATGTAATGTAATGCCCAATTTACATCACGGGGAAGTGAGGCTTCGATCGCCCAAACATGCAATGGTGTCGTCCACTCTTACAATGTCTGGGAATTTGGATTAGACCAATCATATAATGTAATGCCCAATTTATATCACGGGGAAGTGAGGTTTCGATTTCCCAAACATGCAATGGTGTCGGCCACTCTTACAATGTCTGTGAATTTGGATTAGACCCAATCATATGATGTAATGCCCAATTTACATCACGGGGAAGTTGGGTTTAGATGGCCCAAACATGCAATGGTGTCGCCCAATCTTACAATGTCTGGGAATTTGGATTAGACCCAGTCATATGATGTAATGCCCATTTTACATCACGGGGAAGTAGGGTTTCGATGGCTCAAACATGCAATGGTGTCGTCCACTCTTACAATGTCTGGGAATTTGGATTAGATCCAATCATATGATGTAATGCCCAATTTACATCACGGGGAAGTTGGGTTTAGATGGACCAAACATGCAATGGTGTCGTCCACTCTTACAATGTCTGGGAATTTGGATTAGAACCAATCATATGATGTAATGCTCAATTTACATCATGGGGAAGTGAGGTTTAGTTAGCCCAAACATGCAACGGTGTCGTCCACTCTTACAATATCTGGGAATGTGGATTAGACCCAATCATATGATGTAATGCTCAATTTACATCATGGGGAAGTGAGGTTTTGATGGCCCAAACATGCAACGGTGTCGTCCACTCTTACAATGTCTGGGAATTTGGATTAGACCCAATCATATGATGTAATGCCCAATTTACATCACGGGGAAGTTGGGTTTAGATGGCCCAAACATGCAAGGGTGACGTCCACTGTAACAATGTCTGTGAATTTGGATTAGACCCAATCATATGATGTAATGCCCAATTTACATCACGGGGAAGTGAGGTTTTGATGGCCCAAACATGCAATCGTGTCGTCCACTCTTACAATGTCTGGGAATATGGATTAGACCCAATCATATGATGTAATGCCCAATTTACATCACGGGGAAGTTGGGTTTCGATGGCCCAAACATGCAATGGTGTCGTCCACTTTTACAATGTCTGTGAATTTGAATTAAAGCCAATCATATGATGTAATGCCCACTTTACATCACAGGGAAGTGAGGTTTCGATGGCCCAAACATGCAATGGTGTCGTCCACTCCTGCAATGTCTGTGAATTTGGATTAGACCCAATCATATAATGTAATACCCAATTTACATCACAGGGAAGTGAGGTTTCGATTTCCCAAACATGCAATGGTGTCGTCCACTCTTACAATGTCTGTGAATTTGGATTAGACCCAATCATATGATGTAATGCCCAATTTACATCACGGGGAAGTTGGGTTTAGATGGCCCAAACATGCAATGGTGTTGTCCACTCTTACAATGTCTTTGACTTCGGGTTATACCCAATCATATGATACAATGCCCAATTTACATCACGGGGAAGTGAGGCTTCGATCGCCCAAACATGCAATGGTGTCGTCCGCTCTTACAATGTCTGGGAATTTGGATTAGATACAATCATATAATGTAATGCCCAATTTACATCACGGGGAAGTGCGGTTTCTATCGCCCAAACATGCAATGGTGTCGTCCACTCTTACAATGTCTGGGAATTTGGATTAGACCCAATCATATGATCTAATGCCCAATTTACATCACGGGGAAGTGAGGTTTCGATTTCCCAAACATGCAATGGTGTCGGCCACTCTTACAATGTCTGTGAATTTGGATTAGACCCAATCATATGATGTAATGCCCAATTTACATCACGGGGAAGTGAGGTTTTGATGGCCCAAACATGCAATCGTGTCGTCCACTCTTACAATGTCTGGGAATATGGATTAGACCCAATCATATGATGTAATGCCCAATTTACATCACGGGGAAGTTGGATTTCGATGGCCCAAACAAGCAATGGTGTCGTCCACTCTTACAATGTCTGGGAATTTGGATTAGACCCAATCATATGATGTAATGCCCATTTTACATCACGGGTATGTGAGGTTTTGATGGCCCATACGAGCAATGGTGTCGTCCACTCATACAATGTCTGTGAATTTGGATTAGACCCAATCATATGATGTAATGCCCAATTTACATCACGGGGAAGTTGGGTTTAGATGGTCCAAACATGCAAGGGTGACGTCCACTCTAACAATGTCTGTGAATTTGGATTAGACCCAATCATATGATGTAATGCCCAATTTACATCACGGGGAAGTGAGGTTTTGATGGCCCAAACATGCAATCGTGTCGACCACTCTTACAATGTCTGGGAATATGGATTAGACCCAATCATATGATGTAATGCACACTTTACATCACGGGGATGTGAGGTTTTGATGGCCCATACGAGCAATAGTGTCGTCCACTCATACAATGTCTGTGAATTTGGATTAGACCCAATCATACGATGTAATGCCCAATTTACATCACGGGGAAGTTGGGTTTAGATGGCCCAAACATGCAAGGGTGACGTCCACTGTAACAATGTCTGTGAATTTGGATTAGACCCAATCATATGATGTAATGCCCAATTTACATCACGGGGAAGTGAGGTTTTGATGGCCCAAACATGCAATCGTGTCGACCACTCTTACAATGTCTGGGAATATGGATTAGACCCAATCGTATGATGTAATGCCCAATTTACATCACGGGGAAGTTGGGTTTCGATGGCCCAAACATGCAATGGTGTCGTCCACTTTTACAATGTCTGTGAATTTGAATTAAAGCCAATTATGTGATGTAATGCCCACTTTACATCACAGGGAAGTGAGGGGTCGATGGCCCAAACATGCAATGGTGTCGTCCACTCCTGCAATGTCTGTGAATTTGGATTAAACCCAATCATGTAATGTAATGCCCAATTTACATCACGGGGAAGTGAGGCTTCGATCGCCCAAACGTGCAATGGTGTCGTCCACTCTTACAATGTCTGGGAATTTGGATTAGACCAATCATATAATGTAATGCCCAATTTACATCACGGGGAAGTGAGGTTTCGATTTCCCAAACATGCAATGGTGTCGGCCACTCTTACAATGTCTGTGAATTTGGATTAGACCCAATCATATGATGTAATGCCCAATTTACATCACGGGGAAGTTGGGTTTAGATGGCCCAAATATGCAATGGTGTCGCCCAATCTTACAATGTCTGGGAATTTGGATTAGACCCAGTCATATGATGTAATGCCCATTTTACATCACGGGGAAGTAGGGTTTCGATGGCTCAAACATGCAATGGTGTCGTCCACTCTTACAATGTCTGTGAATTTGGATTAGACCCAATCATATGATGTAATGCCCAATTTACATCACGGGGAAGTTGGGTTTAGATGGTCCAAACATGCAAGGGTGACGTCCACTCTAACAATGTCTGTGAATTTGGATTAGACCCAATCATATGATGTAATGCCCAATTTACATCACGGGGAAGTGAGGTTTTGATAGCCCAAACATGCAATCGTGTCGACCACTCTTACAATGTCTGGGAATATGGATTAGACCCAATCATATGATGTAATGCACACTTTACATCACGGGGATGTGAGGTTTTGATGGCCCATACGAGCAATGGTGTCGTCCACTCATACAATGTCTGTGAATTTGGATTAGACCCAATCATACGATGTAATGCCCAATTTACATCACGGGGAAGTTGGGTTTAGATGGCCCAAACATGCAAGGGTGACGTCCACTGTAACAATGTCTGTGAATTTGGATTAGACCCAATCATATGATGTAATGCCCAATTTACATCACGGGGAAGTGAGGTTTTGATGGCCCAAACATGCAATCGTGTCGACCACTCTTACAATGTCTGGGAATATGGATTAGACCCAATCGTATGATGTAATGCCCAATTTACATCACGGGGAAGTTGGGTTTCGATGGCCCAAACATGCAATGGTGTCGTCCACTTTTACAATGTCTGTGAATTTGAATTAAAGCCAATTATGTGATGTAATGCCCACTTTACATCACAGGGAAGTGAGGGGTCGATGGCCCAAACATGCAATGGTGTCGTCCACTCCTGCAATGTCTGTGAATTTGGATTAAACCCAATCATGTAATGTAATGCCCAATTTACATCACGGGGAAGTGAGGTTTCGATTTCCCAAACATGCAATGGTGTCGGCCACTCTTACAATGTCTGTGAATTTGGATTAGACCCAATCATATGATGTAATGCCCAATTTACATCACGGGGAAGTTGGGTTTAGATGGCCCAAACATGCAATGGTGTCGCCCAATCTTACAATGTCTGGGAATTTGGATTAGACCCAGTCATATGATGTAATGCCCATTTTACATCACGGGGAAGTAGGGTTTCGATGGCTCAAACATGCAATGGTGTCGTCCACTCTTACAATGTCTGGGAATTTGGATTAGACCCAATCATATGATGTAATGCCCAATTTACATCACGGGGAAGTTGGGTTTAGATGGACCAAACATGCAATGGTGTCGTCCACTCTTACAATGTCTGGGAATTTGGATTAGAACCAATCATATGATGTAATGCTCAATTTACATCATGGGGAAGTGAGGTTTAGTTAGCCCAAACATGCAACGGTGTCGTCCACTCTTACAATATCTGGGAATGTGGATTAGACCCAATCATATGATGTAATGCTCAATTTACATCATGGGGAAGTGAGGTTTTGATGGCCCAAACATGCAACGGTGTCGTCCACTCTTACAATGTCTGGGAATTTGGATTAGACCCAATCATATGATGTAATGCCCAATTTACATCACGGGGAAGTTGGGTTTCGATGGCCCAAACATGCAATGGTGTCGTCCACTTTTACAATGTCTGTGAATTTGAATTAAAGCCAATCATATGATGTAATGCCCACTTTACATCACAGGGAAGTGAGGTTTCGATGGCCCAAACATGCAATGGTGTCGTCCACTCCTGCAATGTCTGTGAATTTGGATTAGACCCAATCATATAATGTAATACCCAATTTACATCACAGGGAAGTGAGGTTTCGATTTCCCAAACATGCAATGGTGTCGTCCACTCTTACAATGTCTGTGAATTTGGATTAGACCCAATCATATGATGTAATGCCCAATTTACATCACGGGGAAGTTGGGTTTAGATGGCCCAAACATGCAATGGTGTTGTCCACTCTTACAATGTCTTTGAATTCGGGTTATACCCAATCATATGATACAATGCCCAATTTACATCACGGGGAAGTGAGGCTTCGATCGCCCAAACATGCAATGGTGTCGTCCGCTCTTACAATGTCTGGGAATTTGGATTAGATACAATCATATAATGTAATGCCCACTTTACATCACGGGGAAGTGCGGTTTCCATCGCCCAAACATGCAATGGTGTCGTCCACTCTTACAATGTCTGGGAATTTGGATTAGACCCAATCATATGATCTAATGCCCAATTTACATCACGGGGAAGTGAGGTTTCGATTTCCCAAACATGCAATGGTGTCGGCCACTCTTACAATGTCTGTGAATTTGGATTAGACCCAATCATATGATGTAATGCCCAATTTACATCACGGGGAAGTGAGGTTTTGATGGCCCAAACATGCAATCGTGTCGTCCACTCTTACAATGTCTGGGAATATGGATTAGACCCAATCATATGATGTAATGCCCAATTTACATCACGGGGAAGTTGGATTTCGATGGCCCAAACAAGCAATGGTGTCGTCCACTTTTACAATGTCTGTGAATTTGAATTAAAGCCAATCATATGATGTAATGCCCACTTTACATCACAGGGAAGTGAGGCTTCGATCGCCCAAACATGCAATGGTGTCGTCCGCTCTTACAATGTCTGGGAATTTGGATAAGACACAATCATATAATGTAATGCCCACTTTACATCAAGGGGAAGTGCGGTTTCCATCGCCCAAACATGCAATGGTGTCGTCCACTCTTACAATGTCTGGGAATTTGGATTAGACCCAATCATATGATCTAATGCCCAATTTACATCACGGGGAAGTGAGGTTTCGATTTCCCAAACATGCAATGGTGTCGGCCACTCTTACAATGTCTGTGAATTTGGATTAGACCCAATCATATGATGTAATGCCCAATTTACATCACGGGGAAGTGAGGTTTTGATGGCCCAAACATGCAATCGTGTCGTCCACTCTTACAATGTCTGTGAATTTGGATTAAACCCAATCATATGATGTAATGCCCAATTTACATCACGGGGAAGTTGGGTTTAGATGGCCCAAACATGCAATGGTGTTGTCCACTCCTACAATGTCTGGGAATTTGGACTAGACCCAATCATATAATGTAATGCCCACTTTACATCACGGGGAAGTGAGGTTTCGATCGCCCAAACATGCAATGGTGTCGTGCACTCTTACAATGTCTGGGAATTTGGATTAGACCCAATCATATGATGTAGTGCCCATTTTGCGTCACGGGAAAGTGTGGTTTTGATGGCCCAAACATGCGATGGTATTGTCCACTTCTACAATGTCTGGGAATATGGATTAGACCCAATCATATGATGTAATGCCCAATTTACATCACGGGGAAGTTGGGTTTCGATGGCCCAAACATGCAATGGTGTCGTCCACTTTTACAATGTCTGTGAATTTGGATTAGACCCAATCATGTAATGTAATGCCCAATTTACATCACGGGGAAGTGAGGTTTCGATTTCCCAAACATGCAATGGTGTCGTCCACTCTTACAATGTCTGTGAATTTGGATTAGAGCCAATCATATGATGTAATGCCCAATTTACATCACGGGGAAGTTGGGTTTAGATGGCACAAACATGCAATGGTGTTGTCCACTCTTACAATGTCTTTGAATTCGGATTAGACCCAATCATGTGATACAATGCCCAATTTACATCACGGGGAAGTGAGGCTTCGATTTCCCAAACATGCAATGGTGTCGGCCACTCTTACAATGTCTGTGAATTTGGATTAGACCCAATCATATGATGTAATGCCCAATTTACATCACGGGGAAGTTGGGTTTAGATGGCCCAAACATGCAATGGTGTCGCCCACTCTAACAATGTATGGGAATTTGGATTAGACAAAGTCATATGATGTAATGCCCATTTTACATCTCGGGGAAGTTGGGTTTCGATGGCTCAAACATGCAATGGTGTCGTCCACACTTACAATGTCTGGGAATTTGGATTACACCCAATCATATGATGTAATGCCCAATTTACATCACGGGGAAGTTGGGTTTAGATGGCCCAAACATGCAATGGTGTCGTCCACTCTTACAATGTCTGGGAATGGGGATTAGACCCAATCATATGATGTAATGCTCAATTTACATCATGGGGAAGTGAGGTTTAGATGGCCCAAACATGCAACGGTGTCGTCCACTCTTACAATGTCTGGGAATATGGATTAGACCCAATCGTATGATGTAATGCCCAATTTACATCACGGGGAAGTTGGGTTTCGATGGCCCAAACATGCAATGGTGTCGTCCACTTTTACAATGTCTGTGAATTTGGATTAAAGCCAATCATATGATGTAATGCCCACTTTACATCACAGGGAAGTGAGGTTTCGATGGCCCAAACATGCAATGGTGTCGTCCACTCCTGCAATGTCTGTGAATTTGGATTAGACCCAATCATATAATGTAATGCCCAATTTACATCACGGGGAAGTGAGGTTTCGATTTCCCAAACATGCAATGGTGCTGTCCACTCTTACAATGTCTTTGAATTCGGGTTAGACCCAATCATATGATACAATGCCCAATTTACATCACGGGGAAGTGAGGCTTCGATCGCCCAAACATGCAATGGTGTCGTCCGCTCTTACAATGTCTGTGAATTTGGATTAGACCCAATCATATGATGTAATGCTCAATTTACATCATGGGGAAGTTACGTTTAGATAGCCCAAACATGCAACGGTGTCGTCCACTCTTACAATGTCTGGGAATTTGGATTAGACCCAATCATATGATCTAATGCCCAATTTACATCACGGGGAAGTGAGGTTTCGATTTCCCAAACATGCAATGGTGTCGGCCACTCTTACAATGTCTGTGAATTTGGATTAGACCCAATCATATGATGTAATGTCCAATTTACATCACGGGGAAGTGAGGTTTCGATGACCCAAACATGCAATCGTGTCGTCCACTCTTACAATGTCTGGGAATATGGATTAGACCCAATCATATGATGTAATGCCCAATTTACATCACGGGGAAGTTGGATTTCGATGGCCCAAACAAGCAATGGTGTCGTCCACTTTTACAATGTCTGTGAATTTGAATTAAAGCCAATCATATGATGTAATGCCCACATTACATCACAGGGAAGTGAGGCTTCGATCGCCCAAACATGCAATGGTGTCGTCCGCTCTTACAATGTCTGGGAATTTGGATTAGACACAATCATATAATGTAATGCCCACTTTACATCAAGGGGAAGTGCGGTTTCCATCGCCCAAACATGCAATGGTGTCGTCCACTCTTACAATGTCTGGGAATTTGGATTAGACCCAATCATATGATCTAATGCCCAATTTACATCACGGGGAAGTGAGGTTTCGATTTCCCAAACATGCAATGGTGTCGGCCACTCTTACAATGTCTGTGAATTTGGATTAGACCCAATCATATGATGTAATGCCCAATTTACATCACGGGGAAGTGAGGTTTTGATGGCCCAAACATGCAATCGTGTCGTCCACTCTTACAATGTCTGTGAATTTGGATTAAACCCAATCATATGATGTAATGCCCAATTTACATCACGGGGAAGTTGGGTTTAGATGGCCCAAACATGCAATGGTGTTGTCCACTCTTACAATGTCTTTGAATTCGGATTAGACCCAATCATATGATACAATGCCCAATTTACATCACGGGGAAGTGAGGTTTTGATGGCCCAAACATGCGATGGTATTGTCCACTCCTACAATGTCTGGGAATTTGGACTTGACCCAATCATATAATGTAATGCCCACTTTACATCACGGGGAAGTGAGGTTTCGATCGCCCAAACATGCAATGGTGTCGTCCACTCTTACAATGTCTGGGAATTTGGATTAGACCCAATCATATGATGTAGTGCCCATTTTGCGTCACGGGAAAGTGTGGTTTTGATGGCCCAAACATGCGATGGTATTGTCCACTTCTACAATGTCTGGGAATATGGATTAGACCCAATCATATGATGTAATGCCCAATTTACATCACGGGGAAGTTGGGTTTCGATGGCCCAAACATGCAATGGTGTCGTCCACTTTTACAATGTCTGTGAATTTGGATTAGACCCAATCATGTAATGTAATGCCCAATTTACATCACGGGGAAGTGAGGTTTCGATTTCCCAAACATGCAATGGTGTCGTCCACTCTTACAATGTCTGTGAATTTGGATTAGAGCCAATCATATGATGTAATGCCCAATTTACATCACGGGGAAGTGAGGTTTAGATGGCACAAACATGCAATGGTGTTGTCCACTCTTACAATGTCTTTGAATTCGGATTAGACCCAATCATGTGATACAATGCCCAATTTACATCACGGGGAAGTGAGGCTTCGATTTCCCAAACATGCAATGGTGTCGGCCACTCTTACAATGTCTGTGAATTTGGATTAGACCCAATCATATGATGTAATGCCCAATTTACATCACGGGGAAGTTGGGTTTAGATGGCCCAAACATGCAATGGTGTCGCCCACTCTAACAATGTCTGGGAATTTGGATTAGACAAAGTCATATGATGTAATGCCCATTTTACATCTCGGGGAAGTTGGGTTTCGATGGCTCAAAAATGCAATGGTGTCGTCCACACTTACAATGTCTGGGAATTAGGATTAGACCCAATCATATGATGTAATGCCCAATTTACATCACGGGGAAGTTGGGTTTAGATGGCCCAAACATGCAATGGTGTCGTCCACTCTTACAATGTCTGGGAATGTGGATTAGACCCAATCATATGATGTAATGCTCAATTTACATCATGGGGAAGTGAGGTTTAGATGGCCCAAACATGCAACGGTGTCGTCCACTCTTACAATGTCTGGGAATTTGGATTAGACCCAATCATATGATGTAATGCCCAATTTACTTCACGGGGAAGTTGGGTTTAGATGGCCCAAACATGCAATGGTGTCGTCCACTCTTACAATGTCTGGGAATGTGGATTAGACCCAATCATATGATGTAATGCTCAATTTACATCATGGGGAAGTGAGGTTTAGATGGCCCAAACATGCAACGGTGTCGTCCACTCTTACAATGTCTGGGAATATGGATTATACCCAATCGTATGATGTAATGCCCAATTTACATCACGGGGAAGTTGGGTTTCGATGGCCCAAACATGCAATGGTGTCGTCCACTTTTACAATGTCTGTGAATTTGGATTAAAGCCAATCATATGATGTAATGCCCACTTTACATCACAGGGAAGTGAGGTTTCGATGGCCCAAACATGCAATGGTGTCGTCCACTCCTGCAATGTCTGTGAATTTGGATTAGACCCAATCATATAATGTAATGCCCAATTTACATCACGGGGAAGTGAGGTTTCGATTTCCCAAACATGCAATGGTGTTGTCACTCTTACAATGTCTTTGAATTCGGGTTAGACCCAATCATATGATACAATGCCCAATTTACATCACGGGGAAGTGAGGCTTCGATCGCCCAAACATGCAATGGTGTCGTCCGCTCTTACAATGTCTGTGAATTTGGATTAGACCCAATCATATGATGTAATGCTCAATTTACATCATGGGGAAGTGACGTTTAGATAGCCCAAACATGCAACGGTGTCGTCCACTCTTACAATGTCTGGGAATGTGGATTAGACCCAATCATATGATGTAATGCCCAATTTACATCACGGGGAAGTTGGGTTTAGATGGCCCAAATATGCAAGGGTGACGTCCACTCTAACAATGTCTGTGAATTTGGATTAGACCCAATCATATGATGTAATGCCCACTTTACATCACAGGGAAGTGAGGCTTCGATCGCCCAAACATGCAATGGTGTCGTCCGCTCTTACAATGTCTGGGAATTTGGATTAGACACAATCATATAATGTAATGCCCACTTTACATCAAGGGGAAGTGCGGTTTCCATCGCCCAAACATGCAATGGTGTCGTCCACTCTTACAATGTCTGGGAATTTGGATTAGACCCAATCATATGATCTAATGCCCAATTTACATCACGGGGAAGTGAGGTTTCGATTTCCCAAACATGCAATGGTGTCGGCCACTCTTACAATGTCTGTGAATTTGGATTAGACCCAATCATATGATGTAATGCCCAATTTACATCACGGGGAAGTGAGGTTTTGATGGCCCAAACATGCAATCGTGTCGTCCACTCTTACAATGTCTGTGAATTTGGATTAAACCCAATCATATGATGTAATGCCCAATTTACATCACGGGGAAGTTGGGTTTAGATGGCCCAAACATGCAATGGTGTTGTCCACTATTACAATGTCTTTGAATTCGGATTAGACCCAATCATATGATACAATGCCCAATTTACATCACGGGGAAGTGAGGTTTTGATGGCCCAAACATGCGATGGTATTGTCCACTCCTACAATGTCTGGGAATTTGGACTAGACCCAATCATATAATGTAATGCCCACTTTACATCACGGGGAAGTGAGGTTTCGATCGCCCAAACATGCAATGGTGTCGTCCACTCTTACAATGTCTGGGAATTTGGATTAGACCCAATCATATGATGTAGTGCCCATTTTGCGTCACGGGAAAGTGTGGTTTTGATGGCCCAAACATGCGATGGTATTGTCCACTTCTACAATGTCTGGGAATATGGATTAGACCCAATCATATGATGTAATGCCCAATTTACATCACGGGAAAGTTGGGTTTCGATGGCCCAAACATGCAATGGTGTCGTCCACTTTTACAATGTCTGTGAATTTGGATTAGACCCAATCATGTAATGTAATGCCCAATTTACATCACGGGGAAGTGAGGTTTCGATTTCCCAAACATGCAATGGTGTCGTCCAATCTTACAATGTCTGTGAATTTGGATTAGAGCCAATCATATGATGTAATGCCCAATTTACATCACGGGGAATTTGGGTTTAGATGGCACAAACATGCAATGGTGTTGTCCACTCTTACAATGCCTTTGAATTCGGATTAGACCCAATCATGTGATACAATGCCCAATTTACAACACGGGGAAGTGAGGCTTCGATTTCCCAAACATGCAATGGTGTCGGCCACTCTTACAATGTCTGTGAATTTGGATTAGACCCAATCATATGATGTAATGCCCAATTTACATCACGGGGAAGTTGGGTTTAGATGGCCCAAACATGCAATGGTGTCGCCCACTCTAACAATGTCTGGGAATTTGGATTAGACAAAGTCATATGATGTAATGCCCATTTTACATCTCGGGGAAGTTGGGTTTCGATGGCTCAAACATGCAATGGTGTCGTCCACGCTTACAATGTCTGGGAATTTGGATTAGACCCAATCATATGATGTAATGCCCAATTTACATCACGGGGAAGTTGGGTTTAGATGGCCCAAACATGCAACGGTGTCGTCCACTCTTACAATGTCTGGGAATATGGATTAGACCCAATCATATGATGTAATGCCCAATTTACATCATGGGGAAGTTGGGTTTCGATGGCCCAAACATGCAATGGTGTCGTCCACTTTTACAATGTCTGTGAATTTGGATTAGACCCAATCATATAATGTAATGCCCAATTTACATCACGGGGAAGTGAGGTTTCGATTTCCCAAACATGCAATGGTGTTGTCCACTCTTACAATGTCTTTGAATTCGGGTTAGACCCAATCATATGATACAATGCCCAATTTACATCACGGGGAAGTGAGGCTTCGATCGCCCAAACATGCAATGGTGTCGTCCGCTCTTACAATGTCTGTGAATTTGGATTAGACCCAATCATATGATGTAATGCTCAATTTACATCATGGGGAAGTGACGTTTAGATAGCCCAAACATGCAACGGTGTCGTCCACTCTTACAATGTCTGGGAATGTGGATTAGACCCAATCATATGATGTAATGCCCAATTTACATCACGGGGAAGTTGGGTTTAGATGGCCCAAATATGCAAGGGTGACGTCCACTCTAACAATGTCTGTGAATTTGGATTAGACCCAATCATATGATGTAATGCCCAATTTACATCACGGGGAAGTGAGGTTTTGATGGCCCAAACATGCAATCGTGTCGTCCACTCTTACATTGTCTGGGAATATGGATTAGACCCAATCATATGATGTAATGCCCAATTTACATCACGGGGAAGTTGGGTTTCGATGGCCCAAACATGCAATGGTGTCGTCCACTTTTACAATGTCTGTGAATTTGAATTAAAGCCAATCATATGATGTAATGCCCACTTTACATCACAGGGAAGTGAGGTTTCGATGGCCCAAACATGCAATGGTGTCGTCCACTCTTACAATGTCTGGGAATTTGGATTAGAACCAATCATATGATGTAATGCTCAATTTACATCATGGGGAAGTGACGTTTAGATAGCCCAAACATGCAACGGTGTCGTCCACTCTTACAATGTCTGGGAATGTGGATTAGACCCAATCATATAATGTAATGCCCAATTTACATCACGGGGAATTGAGGTTTCGATTTCCCAAACATGCAATGGTGTCGTCCACTCTTACAATGTCTGTGAATTTGGATTAGACCCAATCATATGATGTAATGCCCAATTTACATCACGGGGAAGTTGGGTTTAGATGGCCCAAACTTGCAATGGTGTTGTCCACTCTTACAATGTCTTTGAATTCGGGTTAGACCCAATCATATGATACAATGCCCAATTTACATCACGGGGAAGTGAGGCTTCGATCGCCCAAACATGCAATGGTGTCGGCCACTCTTACAATGTCTGTGAATTTGGATTAGACCCAATCATATGATGTAATGCCCAATTTACATCACGGGGAAGTGAGGTTTTGATGGCCCAAACATGCAATCGTGTCGTCCGCTCTTACAATATCTGTGAATTTGGATTAGACCCAATCATATGATGTAATGCCCAATTTACATCACGGGGAAGTGAGGTTTTGATGGCCCAAACATGCAATCGTGTCGTCCGCTCTTACAATGTCTGGGAATATGGATTAGACCCAATCATATGATGTAATGCCCAATTTACATCACGGGGAAGTTGGATTTCGATGGCCCAAACAAGCAATGGTGTCGTCCACATTTACAATGTCTGTGAATTTGAATTAAAGCCAATCATATGGTGTAATGCCCACTTTACATCACAGGGAAGTGAGGTTTCGATGGCCCAAACATGCAATGGTGTCGTCCACTCTTACAATGTCTGGGAATTTGGATTAGAACCAATCATATGATGTAATGCTCAATTTACATCATGGGGAAGTGACGTTTAGATAGCCCAAACATGCAACGGTGTCGTCCACTCTTACAATGTCTGGGAATGTGGATTAGACCCAATCATATGATGTAATGCCCAATTTACATCACGGGGAAGTTGGGTTTAGATGGCCCAAATAAGCAAGGGTGACGTCCACTCTAACAATGTCTGTGAATTTGGATTAGACCCAATCATATGATGTAATGCCCAATTTACATCACGGGGAAGTGAGGTTTTGATGGCCCAAACATGCAATCGTGTCGTCCACTCTTACAATGTCTGGGAATATGGATTAGACCCAATCATATGATGTAATGCCCAATTTACATCACGGGGAAGTTGGGTTTCGATGGCCCAAACATGCAATGGTGTCGTCCACTTGTACAATGTCTGTGAATTTGAATTAAAGCCAATCATATGATGTAATGCCCACTTTACATCACAGGGAAGTGAGGTTTCGATGGCCCAAACATGCAATGGTGTCGTCCACTCCTGCAATGTCTGTGAATTTGGATTAGACCCAATCATATAATGTAATGCCCAATTTACATCACGGGGAATTGAGGTTTCGATTTCCCAAACATGCAATGGTGTCGTCCACTCTTACAATGTCTGTGAATTTGGATTGGACCCAATCATATGATGTAATGCCCAATTTACATCACGGGGAAGTTGGGTTTAGATGGCCCAAACATGCAATGGTGTTGTCCACTCTTACAATGTCTTTGAATTCGGGTTAGACCCAATCATATGATACAATGCCCAATTTACATCACGGGGAAGTGAGGCTTCGGTCGCCCAAACATGCAATGGTGTCGTCCGCTCTTACAATGTCTGGGAATTTGGATTAGACACAATCATATAATGTAATGCCCACTTTACATCACGGGGAAGTGCGGTTTCCATCGCCCAAACATGCAATGGTGTCGTCCACTCTTACAATGTCTGGGAATTTGGATTAGACCCAATCATATGATCTAATGCCCAATTTACATCACGGGGAAGTGAGGTTTAGATGGCCCAAACATGCAACGGTGTCGTCCACTCTTACAATGTCTGGGAATTTGGATTAGACCCAATCATATGATGTAATGCCCAATTTACTTCACGGGGAAGTTGGGTTTAGATGGCCCAAACATGCAAGGGTGACGTCCACTCTAACAATGTATGTGAATTTGGATTAGACCCAATCATATGATGTAATGCCCAATTTACATCACGGGGAAGTGAGGTTTTGATGGCCCAAACATGCAATCGTGTCGTCCACTCTTACAATGTCTGGGAATATGGATTAGACCCAATCATATGATGTAATGCCCAATTTACATCACGGGGAAGTTGGGTTTCGATGGCCCAAACATGCAATGGTGTCGTCCACTTTTACAATGTCTGTGAATTTGAATTAAAGCCAATCATATGATGTAATGCCCACTTTACATCACAGGGAAGTGAGGTTTCGATGGCCCAAACATGCAATGGTGTCGTCCACTCCTGCAATGCCTGTGAATTCGGATTAGACCCAATCATATAATGTAATGCCCAATTTACATCACGGGGAAGTGAGGTTTCGATTTCCCAAACATGCAATGGTGTCGTCCACTCTTACAATGTCTGTGAATTTGGATTAGACCCAATCATATGATGTAATGCTCAATTTACATCACGGGGAAGTTGTGTTTAGATGGCCCAAACATGCAATGGTGTTGTCCACTCTTACAATGTCTTTGAATTCGGGTTAGACCCAATCATATGATACAATGCCCAATTTACATCACGGGGAAGTGAGGCTTCGATCGCCCAAACATGCAATGGTGTCGTCCGCTCTTACAATGTCTGGGAATTTGGATTAGACACAATCATATAATGTAATGCCCACTTTACATCACGGGGAAGTGCGGTTTCCATCGCCCAAACATGCAATGGTGTCGTCCACTCTTACAATGTCTGCGAATTTGGATTAGACCCAATCACATGATCTAATGCCCAATTTACATCACGGGGAAGTGAGGTTTCGATTTCCCAAACATGCAATGGTGTCGGCCACTCTTACAATGTCTGTGAATTTGGATTAGACCCAATCATATGATGTAATGCCCAATTTACATCACGGGGAAGTGAGGTTTTGACGGCCCAAACATGCAATCGTGTCGTCCACTCTTACAATGTCTGGGAATATGGATTAGACCCAATCATATGATGTAATGCCCAATTTACATCACGGGGAAGTTGGATTTCGATGGCCCAAACAAGCAATGGTGTCGTCCACTTTTACAATGTCTGTGAATTTGGATTAAAGCCAATCATATGATGTAATGCCCACTTTATATCACAGGGAAGTGAGGTTTCGATGGCCCAAACATGCAATGGTGTCGTCCACTCCTGCAATGTCTGTGAATTTGGATTAGACCCAATCATATAATGTAATGCCCAATTTACATCACGGGGAAGAGAGGTTTTGATTTCCCAAACATGCAGTGGTGTCGTCCACTCTTACAATGTCTGTGAATTTGGATTAAACCCAATCATATGATGTAATGCCCAATTTACATCACGGGGAAGTTGGGTTTAGATGGCCCAAACATGCAATGGTGTTGTCCACTCTTACAATGTCTTTGAATTCGGATTAGACCCAATCATATGATACAATGCCCAATTTACATCACGGGGAAGTGAGGTTTTGATGGCCCAAACATGCGATGTTATTGTCCACTTCTACAATGTCTGGGAATTTGGACTAGACCCAATCATATAATGTAATGCCCACTTTACATCACGGGGAAGTGAGGTTTCGATCGCCCAAACATGCAATGGTGTCGTCCACTCTTACAATGTCTGGGAATTTGGATTAGACCCAATCATATGATGTAGTGCCCATTTTGCGTCACGGGAAAGTGTGGTTTTGATGGCCCAAACATGCAATGGTGTCGTCCACTCCTGCAATGTCTGTGAATTTGGATTAGACCCAATCATATAATGTAATGCCCAATTTACATCACGGGGAAGTGAGGTTTCGATTTCCCAAACATGCAATGGTGTTGTCCACTCTTACAATGTCTTTGAATTCGGGTTAGACCCAATCATATGATACAATGCCCAATTTACATCACGGGGAAGTGAGGCTTCGATCGCCCAAACATGCAATGGTGTCGTCCGCTCTTACAATGTCTGGGAATTTGGATTAGACACAATCATATAATGTTATGCCCACTTTACATCACGGGGAAGTGCGGTTTCCATCGCCCAAACATGCAATGGTGTCGTCCACTCTTACAATGTCTGTGAATTTGGATGAGACCCAATCATATGATCTAATGCCCAATTTACATCACAGGGAAGTGAGGTTTCGATTTCCCAAACATGCAATGGTGTCGGCCACTCTTACAATGTCTGTGAATTTGGATTAGACCCAATCATATGATGTAATGCCCAATTTACATCACGGGGAAGTGAGGTTTTGATGGCCCAAACATGCAATCGTGTCGTCCACTCTTACAATGTCTGGGAATATGGATTAGACCCAATCATATGATGTAATGCCCAATTTACATCACGGGGAAGTTGGATTTCGATGGCCCAAACAAGCAATGGTGTCGCCAACTTTTACAATGTCTGTGAATTTGGATTAAAGCCAATCATATGATGTAATGCCCACTTTACATCACAGGGAAGTGAGGTTTCGATGGCCCAAACATGCAATGGTGTCGTCCACTCCTGCAATGTCTGTGAATTTGGATTAGACCCAATCATATAATGTAATGCCCAATTTACATCACGGGGAAGTGAGGTTTCGATTTCCCAAACATGCAATGGTGTCTTCCACTCTTACAATGTCTGTGAATTTGGATTAGACCCAATCATATGATGTAATGCCCAATTTACATCACGGGGAAGTTGGGTTTAGATGGCCCAAACATGCAATGGTGTTGTCCACTCTTACAATGTCTTTGAATTCGGATTAGACCCAATCATATGATACAATGCCCAATTTACATCACGGGGAAGTGAGGTTTTGATGGCCCAAACATGCGATGGTATTGTCCACTCCTACAATGTCTGGAAATTTGGACTAGACCCAATCATATAATGTAATGCCCACTTTACATCACGGGGAAGTGCGGTTTCCATCGCCCAAACATGCAATGGTGTCGTCCACTCTTACAATGTCTGCGAATTTGGATTAGACCCAATCACATGATCTAATGCCCAATTTACATCACGGGGAAGTTGGTTTTCGATGGCCCAAACATGCAATGATGTCGCCCACTCTTATAATGTCTGGGAATTTGGATTAGACCCAGTCATATGATGTAATGCCCATTTTACATCACTTGCAATCAGTTAAAAATATGGGCGACTGTTACAACCCCGGGAAAGCAGAGGTTATACATCGGTGATTGTGCTAATCCAAAGTGAGTTATAATGCGCGAAAATGGAGGAGGGATTTGTGTTACTGACATCACACATGTATAGTTCGCACAATGGCCAGGTATTTGAATCTTCATTTATTAGGATCAATATCACATATGTTGGTTACAATGTCATTATCTGGTTTCACTTATCATGGAATTTCAAATATGAATATGAACATTTTTATGAACATGAGCATTTAATGTATAAACATAGTCATATAAAATGAGAACATTTACAGTTAAGTCAATAAACTCATGTTTAAATTGAAATCCGAACGAGATGATTTAATTGGTACGGTAATTGCTCCGTCACGCATAAATTAAAGCAACCGATTTCCAGCTGATACCAAAGTACCTACAGGAAATATTAGACCCAACGAAATGACTAACATTAATAGCTTAATTGTATTGCATTTTCATGCTCAAATTAGTTTGTTTAAATGTACAACCGCTATGCGACCTATGGTGATTTGTGATTTGTCGAAATTTCCTCCTCGTCATGTTCTAATTCATTAATCCGCCATATTTGTGACGGGCTGTTGTTAGCTGATACAAATATATGTACCGTCATCTCAGAGTATGGATATTTAGGTTTAAAAGTAATGTTTAACGTACATGATTTGTTGACTAAATATAACTATAAAGAAATAAAGTGTGAGTGCGAATATTTAATATGATCATCCCGGTATATATTACGTACGTTGTCATTTAATACGATCATACACATTACAAATTAGAATGAAAGCATTTAAATATTAACTTTAATCTTTTTTCAAATGTAACTATGAATATTTAAAATATGAATTTGATCATAAGCAATGTTTGACATTGGTAAAGCGATGTTATATGATGGCCACCGGTAGTGGTGCTTTATATATCTTATGTACATTCAAGACCATGTGCATATGAGTTGGCGTTATTCGTTCGAACATACTAGTAGTCGACTGTGTATGCTATGTATGTATACTGGGACATCCACAGAGCATTGCGAGGTACTAGTATTCATTGCATCAATTTACGATTTTCAGGACAAATTGTCATATTCTTCTTGCTTTCATTATTATGGTTTATTACTATTTAGGATATCAAAAATGAGGATATGGTGAAATTAGGTTTTCATATCTAGAAATGTTAAATTATTGAAAGCCACGCGAAATAAATAAATATATGAGCGACATGCACATAGACAATATTATATAGACAATTTGGCGCTAAAGAAGATAAAGTGGTGACGAAAAGACAGAGAGATGGTTGTTACAATCAATCAGGATTCTCAGTACTCATTTGTTGACTAGAAGAGTGTCTATTGTCGCCTGACTGTGTTTGAAAGTATGTTACGTCATCTGCTACGTCATATCTCAGAGTCCAGTGGACCGACCACTGTTTCAGTTCAGCTTTGTGAAACCACAGGATAAATATGGCTAAGCTCATATGTTTTATTATTATAATCATAATTTAGGGAATATATATGAGCTAAAATACCAGTAATATATACTAATGAAATATATATAGAAATACTGACACTCTCTGGAAACTGGTCATTTTACCATGAAGGTAAAAAAATGTGATTTCACTAATGCTATCATTTATTTAGATGCCCTTGACTTAGTTAAAAGTTTTATTATTTTGGAAAATAGAATCAAATTCACATATTTTATTTTATTTTTACTATTTTGTTTATTATGTTCTGTTGTTTTAACTTTTAACGGCGTGTTGACATTGCAGAACAGAAGGTCTATATTTGTTTACACGATTCCAAAATGTTTTATTCCAACGTTGAAAATTGTTTGTAGGCAATGGAATGAAGACGATGGAATGTCTAAATATTTGTGCAAACCGCATTTTAGTAAACTGACAAAACTGTCGAAACTGATAACATATCAACTTGCTCGATCTGATTTCGTTGCAACAAATCTCAAACTAGTATATTAGTCTGAGAACAAATACATCATTTCCTTCAGATACAGCACTAAGTCAGTAAGCTCGTTCACAGAGCAAAAGGCTTGCAACACGTTGATTTCTATGTTCCAAGATTTTAATTTTACCAAGTAATGTGTCGTTTCTATCATTAGTTCTGATTGGGTAATGCAAATGAGCCCAAGTGAATATTATAATCGTTTGAGGGCGTGTGCATACAAATAGAAAACAATGGACATGGAGAAAAATCCAATCATATATAAATATAAAATAAAATATCTCTTGTCGGAAATCAACTCTTGAGCCTTGACATCGCTTGTATCAACAAATCAAGTCATAGAAATCTCTACCATAAATTGGTACATATTGAGTGGAATTTTCTTATTGGAGTATTGATGGCTTTCAATTTTAAGGATTTATTTATGTCACGGCACTGTATTCTGGCATGTCCAGCTGTGCTATGAACTATGGGATAGGCACAGGGAGATCCTGTGTCACCTCTTATTTTTGTCATAGGAATAAAAAATCAATCTACTTCAACTCCGATCCTTAGACAACATAAAAGTGACTGAAATTGAAAACTATTTTGCAGTATGATCTTACATGTCTTTTAGAGAAGTCAAATTAGCAAAAAACTTGAATGTATCACTGATATTTGAGGAAATGTGAAGATACGTGGCTGGGAAGTTGGGTGGGTCCCATGAAACTGGTCCTTCGAAGGTCGTAGGCATATATTTCTCATATGGCAAATCGGTATGAACATGAAAAGAGCAATACAGAACTGAATTGCATACGCTCCTGACAAATGTGACATTTAACTTTATCATGGAAAACTCAAATTGTAAAAACATATTACGGTAAGGTTCGATTACGTAATGAGTGCAACCGTCATTTAAATCTACTATTTGAAAGATAGAAAAATAAATTTCCGTGGAATGTGGTCAATGTATTTGGAGCAATTGTAGGAGATAAAAGCTTCTTGCAGAGAGAGATGTACTTGGGTCAGTTGTTCTAAAATGACATATTCCATGGAAGTATGGTAATGGAGTAAGGTAATAGATCTGACCAAATATAAAAACTTTTACAAAGTATTTCACACTTCAACGCTTTGGAATATATTTTACCACGATACTTGTTGTGGTAATCGTGGACAACATGTTCACTTACAATTGATACCAGTGGAAATTACTACATAATATGTTATATACAAATGAAAAGTTGTATAAACTCACAAAGATCTGAATCAAATTTATGCACATTATGTGATGGAGAAGTGTCTGTGAATGTCCTCATATCAGTCATTTACTGAGACTTCCCGATATTACTGATTTCCCTCATTGTTTTTATACTGAGACAATAACAATAACAAAACACTAATATATTGATATTTAAAATTAGCTTCTTGACTGGGTTTAGTTATACATATGATACCGAAATGATGGATGGAATGTGCGTGCGAGTTCGTTGGTGTGTGTGTGTGTATTATATGTCCTTACACATACACGTCATACCATCGTTGTAACGACACACAATGGATAAACTTTTAATATGGTTATATGGTTTTGTTTGGATGAAAAAGCGACTCTATATAGTGTTGCGTTTTAGTTGGAGTTTACTGTAACAATGCAAACATAGAACATAATTCAAGTTAGACTACATGTAAATAAAAGTAGAACTTAATATAGAAATGTTTGCGATGTTTAGGTTTAGTAAAGGGGTAGGTATGGTACATAATGAATTGTACAATACCTTTACTTAATTATGAATTATGACTTACAGTGAGGCGGGGTCGTGACTTGGTAAGTCTGACGTCACTTAAAGTTTAAATGAAAGTCGTCATAACGTTGACACAACAAACGTACAGTGGCTAGGCGCCTTGCTGTAGTCGTGAGTTCTCATGTGTGCGTGTTTATAAGTTCGTAACATTCCTCTACTTATATACATATCAAATTTCGTGTGCAACTTTAAAACTAGTACACTACCTCCTATCAATATCCAACACAGCAATATGCTTTAGAAAAATATTGTTACTCAAACATGTTTCACATGTCACTTTCTGACGCCGGTACATTTACCAAACAAACATTTTACCAAATAAAATCAGTATGATTTTACCAAAGCGTTCTACGCATACACTGTTTCTATGGTAACGAGAAGGCAATACATTGTTAATCTAGTAAACTCAGTACAATCTAGTCGTTCAATGCAAAGTGAGGTCTCTGTTTTGTAGGATCGTCTAGTTCAGTTTTGTAACAATGAAATGAACATCCATACGACCACATTTATATGCAATACGACAGCAAGAGAGACCCTCATATTTACAATTACATAGACTTGACGCCATTTAACAAATTTATAGACATCAAGGGAATGTTTTTGGTCGCTATAGTAACATCTGTCCTATTCATTGATCGTTTTGCTGATAGTCTTCAATAGCGAGAAATTAAAATTCGACATGTGTAGCTACAATGCTCTGTTTAATCAATCGATCTAGTTTTTGAACACTATTTTTTGACCGCATAATATATATCACTTCGGCATCCGCCATTCATAATTTCATACAACGGGTGCCAAAATAAACTGATCGTGAAAGCCACTATCTCCATATCAATTTCCCTTGCAACATTGCGAGAGCCCATTCTTAGCGGTATTTTGTTATGACAAGCCCACGCTCATATTACCATTTTCACGAGGAATGCTGCGTCGTAAAACGACAAAAATATAATTGTATCTACTAGTAGTTTCGCGATGAGTGGCTTTCGCAATGAATAGGGCTTTGTCGTAGTAATCGGTCTTCTCATCAATTTGGGAATTACAGTTTACTGTGTCATTAACAACTGGTGTTGTTAATTTTTCCTTGTACTGTAACTTGTGCAGTTGTTTTGCTAGGAGTTCCTAAATAAGACCCATGCTCTGA
This sequence comes from Saccoglossus kowalevskii, assembly GCF_978046115.1. NCBI lineage: Eukaryota > Metazoa > Hemichordata > Enteropneusta > Harrimaniidae > Saccoglossus > Saccoglossus kowalevskii. The sequence continues at coordinate 32,518,717 of NC_140659.1, read as the reverse complement.
TATTGCCCCCCTAGTTTCTAACTTAGACCGATAAATATTTGATCATTTATAGCATTCTTGTCAAACTGCTTAGTGACAGGTAATGATCTTATTGCTGTTGCAGAGGAATAGTTGAATACAGTTTATTGAAATTAATAATCTCCAGAACAACTTTCCAATACAGGTTAGAAATTAAAGTTTGAAACATATATATATATATAATTAGTTCTCATTAGTTATATAATTAATATAATTCTGCTGTTTTTCGTTGCATCTTGTATTTAATTGGCCGTCAAAGGGCTGGAGGAAACAACTTAACACTCACTGTCCGTCAATTACGGAGATACAAAGTGTGACGGCCGCCTGACTCAAGGTGTTGAGGGGGTGTCAAGTCGCGACTTTACGTACTTCTTGGCCTTTGATATAGATCTATAAAATTCACCACAATAAGTTGAATCCATGTGGGCATGGAAGCTGTGATGTTTTTAATAAAGAAAACTTACTACAAACCCATGTGTATATATGTGCTTTTTATCCGTTTTCAAGTCACGGTTTTTGTTTGGATCCCGACACCCGCGATTTGATATTCTATCAGTGACAATGATGGGTGTATTTCACGGTTATTGTTAGTTACGAAAATATTTGTTCACAATTTTATAAACTGGCTTAGCAATTCCCACCAGAATTATATATAATGTCAAAGCATTTTGGCAAAAATTTAAGTAATCCAAATCACTCTTGATAATTTTATTTACTTTGTATGTGTACTACGGTTGCATTTGAGGTTTATGTCATTTTAATGGTGTGCATATTTTACCGGTAATACATAACGGTACACTTTACAAAAATACCCATGACATAGTAATTATAGAATGCATTATATAACCTGGACAAAAGAAAATATTATTTTTCCTTGCTATGATGATAACGTGTAACTTCATGCAAAAATCCTTATAAATGAGATTTAAAAAAAAGGATTGTCACTTGTCCGTGGGGCTGCAAGTTTAAAAAAAATATATTCACTGATATTTATTTTGTTGTAACATGTTCATGTATACCATAGGGTCCACAGTACATTTTGCTTACTGACTTGACTACACTTTGTACTTGGCAGTTTCCAGCATAAATATAGATTACATTAAAGACGCGTTGAACCGGAAGTCCATTTTGGGCTAGTATTGTCAAATTTTGGAGAGTAAGACGACTATTTTTTAAATTCAAATAACATCCTTTTCGGTTTGGATTTAAGCATGATTGTCGAACTACAGACAATCTCTTCATATTAAAAACACTGGTAAATAAATATCGCTACAGTGGTAATTCGGAGAATAAATAAAATAAGCCAAATATTAAAAAATCAAGTAAATGATATGCCTGCTTTATTGATCTTATAAAGGCCTTTGACAATATCTGGCATATTGGTCTACCCACGTGTTATGTTGAGAAGAAAAAAAACTCAATTATGACTGCAGATGTGTATGATATCATAAGACGTTGTTTGAATTTTCTTGTCAATATTCAAATTACAGCATTACAAATGTGGATTAGCTAGTTCCCTTCGCCAATATTTCTGAATCACGTTGCCGATGGCGCGCTATGGGCGGCTAATTTTCTCGGCGACGTTTTCTCTGTGGTGGACTTACAATAGAAAGAGACCGATGCTTGAGCGGACTTCTCTTGCTTTTCTGGTCGGTTTGGGAAGCGAACAACGTTTACATACATATCTAGACTTGTATACGCTTTTTTGGTATTTTTTTCAATAACATATGGGAGTGTAAAAATAGCAAAAGCTGGGTTACCGCGAAATAAACAAGTTCGCAATAACCCTGCTTTCGCCATTTAGAAAAAAACACCAACAAAATAAACAATAGACTGTATGCAAATCCAAGGAATGTGCAGTTAGTAACACCGTGACAAATTAGGAAAATGTTAGGGTAATTTATAGCTCGATGAGAAGCATGGCCGTTAATCGCTATCTATAGCTAACACAACAACGTTTTATGATAAATTTTGTACATGTTTTCATATACAGTAGTCACCGAGTAGTATATATAGTAGCAGGTATATAGAAAATATCAAATAGAAATGCATCTATGAATAAAAAACAAACAGAAACAAATATTTTATATTAATCTTAATAATGATGACCTCGTTTGTTCAAGAAGTGTAACTCACTTCCTACGTTATATTCATATGCCAATTTACGAGTCTTACAAAATTGTCATTACTAAGTAATATACACAAAAACTACACGGATATTTTCCAGGCCACAAAACAAACTTTTAGTAACAATCAAAAAACATAAAACAACAAAATTACAAATCAATAAAATGTATAATTTTCATGCAGAGGCTATTGCATCGTGATATCGTTGAAATACGTAGCTCTTTTGACCATGACATTTGTCAAACACTGATACCGGATATACTGTCTCGGTTCAAAACAATGTTTTTAAAATATGGCAGATTATTAATATATATGAAAGCATCAGGCTGGATAATCTGGTTGCCCAAGTTCTCAGATGGAAATAACTAAAATCAAGATGAACGTGCAGGGCAATTGAAAAAAGATATACAATCATTATAATATTACTGTGTGAATTATTCATGATCTGCCGAGCGTCGTCAATATGTCCTCTATTGTGATTGGTTGATGGTTGTTTATGGAGGACATGTTGCCAAGTGCCCGTGTTTTCTAGGGAAACGCGCCTGTACACACACACAAAACACCGCAAAGCTACTGTTGTATTCTTGTCCGATACGGACGATTTGAAAGACGATACTCACGGATTATACATCATGTCTGTTCATTATTTTTGGAGATATGACGGAGTAACAGTTTAAGTGTCATCTCAGCTGTTTTACTGCGAAACTCATACACGGTAAGGTCGAAAACAGATGCGATAAAACGACTACTTCAATTGAGATTTTAGAGCCGCATCGCGCGTTTTTCTCTGTTCATATGTTGCTGGGATATGTTCGCGACAAAATCACAATATAACTAAGCAACTATCCTACCTAATTCAGCATATCATATGTAAATATTATCTGTAGATAGAACTGGTACACGGTGGCAATTCCATCGTCTATTCTATAATTACATTGGTTTTCCGAAATCCGACAGCGACATTACACTCGACTGAAAAGTGATAGGTTATGTATCGGGCACATTATTCTAAAATCCAATTTACGTTTAGCGTGTCTCTCCAGACTAATACATGATCTACAATAATGTGGATCGTGTTACATAAGAGTTCTGTTACGTTTTAGGACGTGGTTTGACAGCCGCAGTCGCATTGCAAGTTTAAGTCTCGATCCTGGTACGGTTTAGAGAGTTTCCACAAACATGATGACACATTTACATTTAATAAATTTCCTCAAATTTATTTTAAAAACTAACAGAATATTATTAACATTACTGAATCACACGTCATTAATATGTGTTCTGTGACACTGAGCATGACATTTGTGGTACCAAAAGAACTTCCATAGGGTGGGGTGTAAAAATGGAAACAGCATCCAGACAGCTGGAAAATGCTGTTATTATAAAATATAAACCATGTTACACAACATATTACACTGTATCATAACCAATTCTGGCTTTGTATTATATGGATTAATAATATAAAAAATGGTGAAAAAAGTTTACTACAGTATTGAAAATTAAAACAGGCTGGCATATGGGATTGGATATTAAAGACAGAATCTGCAAATTTATATGTGCGACAATGACCATGTTGAAGATGAACAACATTTTGTCTTAAATTATACTCGTTACAATGAAATAAGGTTAAAACTTTACACTGTAGCTAATAATTGTATACCAAATTTTGACAAACTTAGTAATGAAAATAAATTCATATCATTACTAAGTGACGAGAACATGTCAATTCCTTTAGCACAATATTTAAAAAACTGTTTTAATATAAGACAGCAGCACCACATAAACTAAGCCAGTAACACATTACTTGTATACAAATTATTATCATTTTTTTTCTTCTTCATGCTTTATGTTCTTTACTTTTCATGTAGTTATTTTTCTTTTACTAATATCTGATTTGTAACCCTTTTCATCCTCTCCGGGGGATGTTATGTGTTAATAAATAAATGTTAAATATTATACAAATAGTTAAGCATAGGAAGACATCAAAAATATTTTATTAGATATCATACTAAAGCAACTGAAATTTCATTTGATAGACAGATGATTGCTATCAAAACTATGACTATAATGTCAGACAATTACGAGTTGTGTTGATGTGCTATATCTTAACACTCAGCTTCTAAAACCCTTTTAACCTGACATGTGTGTTCTAATCATCTCATTTTCATACAAAATCAATATTTCTTTGAACATTAGTACCCCGTCAAGACAACATTGCTTGCAAGATACAGCATGTGAAAAAATAGGAAAGACAATGGAAAGATGAATTGAATCTAGCACTTCTAATATACTAGGGCAAATGTGGTAACAATGGTGTTAGGCAATTTGTTTTATGCATCATCAATTAATAAAGTCTTAACACTGTGTCATATGCTGGTGCTCAGACTTATTTATGAAATTGGTTTGAAAGCTGAAACATGGCCAAGTTTGAAGATTAAATCACCAAAACTGCATATTTTAGTTTTCAAGCAGTTTAAAAGACTTCGATGTGACTTATTTCTATGGGATAAAATATAATTCATAAAATAGCAGTTGATCAATTTCATAGTTTTGTTTGTCCTTGAAGTATTGAATTTAATTGAATATGTTTTTACAGGAGTATTGTATTTGAAAGTCAAATTTCACTTTTGTTTTTCACAAAATAAACCCACGTAACTTTACCCAGATTTTTAGCTCCGCTGTTGACTTTGTCGAGCGGAGCTTATCATATGAGTGATTGTCCGTCGTCGTCCGTGTCAATGTTTTACTTTTTCGTCTTCTTCTTGAAAACTACAAGCCTGAATGCTTTGATACTTGGTGTATATGTACCTTGGGTAGACCTCTCTCAGATTTGTTCATTTCATGATGATATCTTCAATTCTCTAATTTTGGTGAATATTTTTGTCATTTTTGGTAAAAAGTGATATTTTCAACTTCTTGTTAAAAACCGCGAGTCCAATTGCTTTGATATTACATATATAGGTACTACATGTGGACCTCTCTCAGATTTGTTCATTTCATAATGATATCTTTAATTCTCTAATTTTGGTGAATATTTTTGTCATTTTTGGTAAAAAGTGATATTTTCAACTTCTTGTTAAAAACCGCGAGTCCAATTGCTTTGATATTACATATATAGGTACTACATGTGGACCTCTCTCAGATTTGTTCATTTCATAATGATATCTTTAATTCTCTAATTTTGGTGAATATTTTTGTCATTTTTGGTAAAAAGTGATATTTTCGACTTCTTGTTGAAAACCGCAAGTCCAATTGCTTTGATATTACATATATAGGTACTACATGTGGATCTCTCTCAGATTTGTTCATTTCATGATGATATCTTCAATTCTCTAATTTTGGTGAATATTTTTGTCATTTTTGGTAAAAAGTGATATTTTCAACTTCTTGTTGAAAACCGCAAGTCCAATTGCTTTGATATTATAGGTACTACATGTGGACCTCTCTCAGATTTGTTCATTTTGTAATGATATCTTTAATTTTCTAATTTTGGTGAATATTTTTGTCATTTTTGGTAAAAAGTGATATTTTCAACTCCTTGTTAAAAACCGCAAGTCCAATTGCTTTGATATTACATATATAGGTACTACATGTGGACCTCTCTCAGATTTGTTCATGTTGTAATGATATCTTTAATTTTCTAATTTTGGTGAATATTTTTGTCATTTTTGGTAAAAAGTGATATTTTCGACTTCTTGTTAAAAACTGCAAGTCCAATTGCTTTGATATATTATACATATAGGTACTACATGTGGACCTCTCTCAGAATTGTTCATTTTCTAATGATATCTTCTATTCTTTAATTGAAATGTGCATTGCTAACAGCGGAGCTATCTCAGCCGACAGGCTGCTTGTTTATGGAATGTTATCAGCATTTGGTTCATAATTAAAAATAATATTAAAAAATACATAATATTCTTAAAGAAATTAACAGTGATTACCAAAACTTAAACAAAATAGAACAATTTAAACTTGTACTACTGTCACCAAATACAAACCATCTTATCACTCTCTGCAAATAGTTAGTTAAATATAAACAAGACTAATTCTTTTATTTTGTTATGTTCTTTTATATTTTATACATATTCTGTGCTGCATACAGATATACTTACATATTACAGTATTTTAATATTTCTTATATTATAAATAATTGACTGTAGTTTTTTGTTGTTCATCAATTTTGAATTCTTTTTTAAATCAATTTTTACATTTCTTGTACTTTTATTATTTACTTTATTAATCTGAAAACCTAAAAAGAAATGTTAACTCTTTCTTTACGGTATTAATAAAGCATTATTCTATTCTATAATAATATTCAAAATGTTGCATGAAAGTTTGAGTTGGGAAATGATGGTACAATAGCTCTTTTGAAATGTTTGTTTTACATAAAAAATAGTAATTAAAACCCGTCAACTAAACGTGGTGCTCAACACGGAAATTCAACAAAATAAAAATTGAGAATCACGCAATGTGTAACGATACCGGTAATTAACAAAAAAATAGACAGCTATTGTTGCTCTAATAAAGCTATATGTAATGTTAAGCTGATAGATAAGCACTGCAGCATGCTTCTGAGTGGTCAGAGTCAGGTGACCTTGATAATGGCAAACTGCACAACTGAAGACAGTAAATATTGATATCAAAACAATAATACTATAGATGAAATATTTATTAGGTTTTAATCTAGTGGATACTCACTAGGTTTTATTTTTTGTACAGAATTCTGAAATCAAATTGAGAAGACTTCCTAAAATAACTAAAATGACCTGATAAACAGATGTTGTACTTGTTTTTTTTTAACTTTGACATGTTATGAATTAAGGTTTGGTTAATACTGGGTGTATGTAGCAAGTACCATAGTTGTAATGAATTAAGACAGGTTTGGTTAATACTAGGTGTATGTAGCAAGCACCATAGTTATAATGAATTAAGACAGGTTTGGTTAATACTGGGTGTATGTAGCAAGCACCATAGTTGTTATGAATTAAGACAGGTTTGGTTAATACTGGGTGTATGTAGCAAGTACCATAGTTGTTATGAATTAAGACAGGTTTAGTTAATACTGGGTGTATGTAGCAAGCACCATAGTTGTTATGAATTAAGACAGGTTTAGTTAATACTAGGTGTATGTAGCTAGCACCATAGTTGTTATGAATTAAGACAGGTTTAGTTAATACTAGGTGTATGTAGCAAGTACCATAGTTGTTATGAATTAAGACAGGTTTGGTTAATACTAGGTGTATGTAGCAAGTACCATAGTTGTTATGAATTAAGACAGGTTTAGTTAATACTGGGTGTATGTAGCAAGCACCATAGTTGTTATGAATTAAGACAGGTTTGGTTAATACTAGGTGTATGTAGCAAGCACCATAGTTATAATGAATTAAGACAGGTTTGGTTAATACTGGGTGTATGTAGCAAGTACCATAGTTGTAATGAATTAAGACAGGTTTGGTTAATACTGGGTGTATGTAGCAAGCACCATAGTTGTAATGAATTAAGACAGGTTTGGTTAATACTGGGTGTATGTAGCAAGTACCATAGTTGTAATGAATTAAGACAGGTTTGGTTAATACTGGGTGTATGTAGCAAGTACCATAGTTGTAATGAATTAAGACAGGTTTGGTTAATACTGGGTGTATGTAGCAAGTACCATAGTTGTAATGAATTAAGACAGGTTTGGTTAATACTGGGTGTATGTAGCAAGTACCATAGTTGTTATGAATTAAGACAGGTTTGGTTAATACTGGGTGTATGTAGCAAGCACCATAGTTGTAATGAATTAAGACAGGTTTGGTTAATACTAGGTGTATGTAGCAAGTACCATAGTTGTAATGAATTAAGACAGGTTTGGTTAATACTAGGTGTATGTAGCAAGCACCATATAGTTATAATGAATTAAGACAGGTTTGGTTAATACTGGGTGTATGTAGCAAGCACCATAGTTATAATGAATTAAGACAGGTTTGGTTAATACTGGGTGTATGTAGCAAGTACCATAGTTGTTATGAATTAAGACAGGTTTGGTTAATACTGGGTGTATGTAGCAAGCACCATAGTTGTTATGAATTAAGACAGGTTTGGTTAATACTGGGTGTATGTAGCAAGCACCATAGTTATAATGAATTAAGACAGGTTTGGTTAATACTGGGTGTATGTAGCAAGTACCATAGTTGTTATGAATTAAGACAGGTTTGGTTAATACTGGGTGTATGTAGCAAGCACCATAGTTGTTATGAATTAAGACAGGTTTGGTTAATACTAGGTGTATGTAGCAAGCACCATAGTTGTTATGAATTAAGACAGGTTTGGTTAATACTGGGTGTATGTAGCAAGTACCATAGTTGTTATGAATTAAGACAGGTTTGGTTAATACTAGGTGTATGTAGCAAGTACCATAGTTGTTATGAATTAAGACAGGTTTGGTTAATACTAGGTGTATGTAGCAAGTACCATAGTTGTTATGAATTAAGACAGGTTTGGTTAATACTGGGTGTATGTAGCAAGCACCATAGTTGTTATGAATTAAGACAGGTTTGGTTAATACTGGGTGTATGTAGCAAGCACCATAGTTGTTATGAATTAAGATAGGTTTGGTTAATACTAGGTGTATGTAGCAAGCACCATAGTTGTTATGAATTAAGACAGGTTTGGTTAATACTGGGTGTATGTAGCAAGCACCATAGTTATAATGAATTAAGACAGGTTTGGTTAATACTAGGTGTATGTAGCAAGTACCATAGTTGTTATGAATTAAGACAGGTTTGGTTAATACTAGGTGTATGTAGCAAGTACCATAGTTGTTATGAATTAAGACAGGTTTAGTTAATACTGGGTGTATGTAGCAAGTACCATAGTTGTTATGAATTAAGACAGGTTTGGTTAATACTAGGTGTATGTAGCAAGTACCATAGTTGTAATGAATTAAGACAGGTTTAGTTAATACTAGGTGTATGTAGCAAGTACCATAGTTGTTATGAATTAAGACAGGTTTAGTTAATACTAGGTGTATGTAGCAAGCACCATAGTTGTTATGAATTAAGACAGGTTTAGTTAATACTAGGTGTATGTAGCAAGTACCATAGTTGTAATGAATTAAGACAGGTTTAGTTAATACTAGGTGTATGTAGCAAGTACCATAGTTGTTATGAATTAAGACAGGTTTAGTTAATACTAGGTGTATGTAGCAAGCACCATAGTTGTTATGAATTAAGACAGGTTTAGTTAATACTAGGTGTATGTAGCAAGTACCATAGTTGTAATGAATTAAGACAGGTTTGGTTAATACTAGGTGTATGTAGCAAGTACCATAGTTGTTATGAATTAAGACAGGTTTAGTTAATACTGGGTGTATGTAGCAAGTACCATAGTTGTTATGAATTAAGACAGGTTTGGTTAATACTAGGTGTATGTAGCAAGTACCATAGTTGTAATGAATTAAGACAGGTTTGGTTAATACTAGGTGTATGTAGCAAGTACCATAGTTGTAATGAATTAAGACAGGTTTAGTTAATACTGGGTGTATGTAGCAAGCACCATAGTTATAATGAATTAAGACAGGTTTAGTTAATACTGGGTGTATGTAGCAAGCACCATAGTTGTTATGAATTAAGACAGGTTTAGTTAATACTAGGTGTATGTAGCAAGTACCATAGTTGTAATGAATTAAGACAGGTTTAGTTAATACTGGGTGTATGTAGCAAGCACCATAGTTATAATGAATTAAGACAGGTTTAGTTAATACTGGGTGTATGTAGCAAGCACCATAGTTGTTATGAATTAAGACAGGTTTAGTTAATACTAGGTGTATGTAGCAAGTACCATAGTTGTAATGAATTAAGACAGGTTTGGTTAATACTAGGTGTATGTAGCAAGTACCATAGTTGTTATGAATTAAGACAGGTTTGGTTAATACTAGGTGTATGTAGCAAGTACCATAGTTGTTATGAATTAAGACAGGTTTGGTTAATACTGGGTGTATGTAGCAAGCACCATAGTTGTAATGAATTAAGACAGGTTTGGTTAATACTAGGTGTATGTAGCAAGCACCATAGTTGTAATGAATTAAGACAGGTTTGGTTAATACTGGGTGTATGTAGCAAGCACCATAGTTGTAATGAATTAAGACAGGTTTGGTTAATACTAGGTGTATGTAGCAAGCACCATAGTTGTAATGAATTAAGACAGGTTTGGTTAATACTAGGTGTATGTAGCAAGTACCATAGTTGTAATGAATTAAGACAGGTTTGGTTAATACTAGGTGTATGTAGCAAGCACCATAGTTGTAATGAATTAAGACAGGTTTGGTTAATACTAGGTGTATGTAGCAAGCACCATAGTTGTAATGAATTAAGACAGGTTTGGTTAATACTGGGTGTATGTAGCAAGCACCATAGTTGTAATGAATTAAGACAGGTTTGGTTAATACTAGGTGTATGTAGCAAGCACCATAGTTGTAATGAATTAAGACAGGTTTGGTTAATACTGGGTGTATGTAGCAAGCACCATAGTTGTAATGAATTAAGACAGGTTTGGTTAATACTAGGTGTATGTAGCAAGCACCATAGTTGTAATGAATTAAGACAGGTTTGGTTAATACTGGGTGTATGTAGCAAGCACCATAGTTGTTATGAATTAAGACAGGTTTGGTTAATACTGGGTGTATGTAGCAAGTACCATAGTTGTTATGAATTAAGACAGGTTTGGTTAATACTAGGTGTATGTAGCAAGTACCATAGTTGTTATGAATTAAGACAGGTTTGGTTAATACTGGGTGTATGTAGCAAGCACCATAGTTGTTATGAATTAAGACAGGTTTGGTTAATACTAGGTGTATGTAGCAAGTACCATAGTTGTTATGAATTAAGACAGGTTTGGTTAATACTGGGTGTATGTAGCAAGTACCATAGTTGTTATGAATTAAGACAGGTTTGGTTAATACTAGGTGTATGTAGCAAGTACCATAGTTGTAATGAATTAAGACAGGTTTGGTTAATACTAGGTGTATGTAGCAAGTACCATAGTTGTTATGAATTAAGACAGGTTTGGTTAATACTGGGTGTATGTAGCAAGCACCATAGTTGTTATGAATTAAGACAGGTTTGGTTAATACTGGGTGTATGTAGCAAGCACCATAGTTGTTATGAATTAAGACAGGTTTGGTTAATACTAGGTGTATGTAGCAAGCACCATAGTTGTTATGAATTAAGACAGGTTTGGTTAATACTGGGTGTATGTAGCAAGTACCATAGTTGTTATGAATTAAGACAGGTTTGGTTAATACTAGGTGTATGTAGCAAGTACCATAGTTGTAATGAATTAAGACAGGTTTGGTTAATACTGGGTGTATGTAGCAAGTACCATAGTTGTTATGAATTAAGACAGGTTTGGTTAATACTAGGTGTATGTAGCAAGTACCATAGTTGTAATGAATTAAGACAGGTTTGGTTAATACTAGGTGTATGTAGCAAGTACCATAGTTGTAATGAATTAAGACAGGTTTGGTTAATACTGGGTGTATGTAGCAAGTACCATAGTTGTTATGAATTAAGACAGGTTTGGTTAATACTAGGTGTATGTAGCAAGTACCATAGTTGTAATGAATTAAGACAGGTTTGGTTAATACTAGGTGTATGTAGCAAGTACCATAGTTGTAATGAATTAAGACAGGTTTGGTTAATACTAGGTGTATGTAGCAAGTACCATAGTTGTAATGAATTAAGACAGGTTTGGTTAATACTGGGTGTATGTAGCAAGCACCATAGTTGTAATGAATTAAGACAGGTTTAGTTAATACTGGGTGTATGTAGCAAGTACCATAGTTGTTATGAATTAAGACAGGTTTAGTTAATACTGGGTGTATGTAGCAAGCACCATAGTTGTTATGAATTAAGACAGGTTTAGTTAATACTGGGTGTATGTAGCAAGCACCATAGTTGTTATGAATTAAGACAGGTTTAGTTAATACTGGGTGTATGTAGCAAGTACCATAGTTGTTATGAATTAAGACAGGTTTGGTTAATAATAATAACTTTATTACACTACTAAAAAACCTTCAGAGGGTTTTTGTATGGTAAGGAACATAAATACATACAATACATAAGAGATAAAAAAATAAAATGTTAGTAAAATAAAATAAATTAATTACTTTCTGTGGTTTTAAAAATTGTGCTCTTTAAGTATTTTGCTAAAGCTATATTATTCTCCATAATCTTTTTAAATATGGAATTCACATCCATTGTGTAAATATTTATTGAACACTCATCAAACAGTTTTTTTCTTTGTTCTATATAGCCAGTACAAAATAGCAGGAAATGTTTTTCATCTCCTAATGCTTTAGTGTTACATTTATTACAGTGTCTATTTTCTAATTCTATTTTGGGCTTTGTTCTTCTACCTAATTCTATTTCTAAGTTGTGGTCACTCAGACGGAATTTTGAAAGCATTTTCCTGAGACTGAAATTTGAAATGTTTTGCAAATAATTTTCCATATTATAGCTTACTTTGAATAGTTTGTATGTTCTCAGTTTTGTTCCCCTATTTTCATTGGTTTCACTGAAATTTAGTTTTTCTCTCCATCTTTGAATATAAAACTCAGATAGTCTGAGTTTTACTTTTTTTAGTATTTGATTCCAATTTTCCATATTGTGATCATTTTTTATTTTAATTAGATCATGTCCCAGTGTAGCATTAATAGTCCTTACCCAGTTTGAATTAATTTTTATCATTTCATCCAGGGCTAATTTTAAAATGTGATTATCTGGCAGACTATATAGTCTATGGCAGTATTTAATTTGAGCCAAATTAATTTTTAATTTTACTGGTAACCTACCAAGTTCTGCTTTCAAACCACTAATTGGCGTCATTTTACTCACTCCTAGGATAAACCTGTAAAAATGACTGCAAACTTGCTCTAAACTGTTACTGTCAGTTGTGATTTCATTGGCCCAGATTTCTGCACCATACATGAGTATAGGTGAAATTAATTGGTCGAAAATTTTCAAACTAAGTGCTGGTGAAATTATTTTGTGGTTTAAGACTGTTTGTCTGATGCTGAAAAGAGCCTTCATTGATTTATTTTTTAACATAGATAAGTTTGTTTTAAATTTCCCATTTGGAGTAAATATTGCCCCTAAATAGCAAAACTCGCTAACAGCTGTTATGTCTTGGTTGTTGATTTTAAAATTCATGTTTTTAATCAGTCTGTTGCTGCAATTAAATACCATGACTTTAGTTTTCTTTACGTTTACTTCTAAATTCCAATTTATACAATAGTCATTTAATTTGTTCAGACAGCTTTGTAGGCCGTCTTCCGTTTCTGAAATAAGTGCAAGGTCATCTGCATATTGGATGCAATTTATAGGTTTCTCGCCCATTAGAACTGGTTTATCAATTTGATCCCCAAATAATTCTGGCAGATCGTTCAGAAAAATGTTAAATAAAGTTGGTGATAAATTGCAGCCTTGCTTAACTCCACAGGTAGACTGAAATCCATCAGTTATACCCTCTGACAATTTAATTTTATATTTAATATCCTTATACATAGATTTTATTATTTCATAAAAGTTCCCCGTGATACCACTGTTTTGTAACTTCAGAAAGAGTGCATCCCTCCAGATGCTGTCGAAAGCCTTTCTAAAGTCAACAAAACATGTGTATAACCGTCTTCCAGAACTGCTGCTTTTATTTTTATTATAAATTGTTTTTTCAACTGCTGTTTTTAACAGGAAAATTGCGTCTGTCGTTCTCCTGTCTTTCCTAAAGCCAAACTGCATGTCGGTAAATAAATTATTTTCTTCCAAGTATGTGGTCAATCTTTGATTCATTATGCCAGTAAATAGTTTTGAGAGACAACTTGTTAATGCAATAGCTCTATAATTACCAAGATTTAATTTGTCGCCTGATTTGTGTAGTGGAACAAGAATCGTAGATTTCCAGGTTGCAGGAAATTTTCCACTATCTAGAATACAGTTGAAAAGTTTCTGTAAACATCTTATCATTAACTTATTTAATACTAGGTGTATGTAGCAAGTACCATAGTTGTTATGAATTAAGACAGGTTTGGTTAATACTGGGTGTATGTAGCAAGCACCATAGTTGTAATGAATTAAGACAGGTTTGGTTAATACTAGGTGTATGTAGCAAGTACCATAGTTGTTATGAATTAAGACAGGTTTGGTTAATACTGGGTGTATGTAGCAAGCACCATAGTTGTAATGAATTAAGACAGGTTTGGTTAATACTGGGTGTATGTAGCAAGCACCATAGTTGTTATGAATTAAGACAGGTTTAGTTAATACTAGGTGTATGTAGCAAGCACCATAGTTGTAATGAATTAAGACAGGTTTGGTTAATACTAGGTGTATGTAGCAAGCACCATAGTTGTAATGAATTAAGACAGGTTTGGTTAATACTAGGTGTATGTAGCAAGCACCATAGTTGTAATGAATTAAGACAGGTTTGGTTAATACTGGGTGTATGTAGCAAGCACCATAGTTGTAATGAATTAAGACAGGTTTGGTTAATACTAGGTGTATGTAGCAAGCACCATAGTTGTAATGAATTAAGACAGGTTTGGTTAATACTAGGTGTATGTAGCAAGTACCATAGTTGTAATGAATTAAGACAGGTTTGGTTAATACTGGGTGTATGTAGCAAGCACCATAGTTGTAATGAATTAAGACAGGTTTGGTTAATACTAGGTGTATGTAGCAAGCACCATAGTTGTAATGAATTAAGACAGGTTTGGTTAATACTGGGTGTATGTAGCAAGTACCATAGTTGTTATGAATTAAGACAGGTTTGGTTAATACTGGGTGTATGTAGCAAGCACCATAGTTGTTATGAATTAAGACAGGTTTGGTTAATACTAGGTGTATGTAGCAAGTACCATAGTTGTTATGAATTAAGACAGGTTTGGTTAATACTAGGTGTATGTAGCAAGCACCATAGTTGTAATGAATTAAGACAGGTTTGGTTAATACTGGGTGTATGTAGCAAGTACCATAGTTGTAATGAATTAAGACAGGTTTGGTTAATACTAGGTGTATGTAGCAAGCACCATAGTTATAATGAATTAAGACAGGTTTGGTTAATACTGGGTGTATGTAGCAAGTACCATAGTTGTTATGAATTAAGACAGGTTTGGTTAATACTGGGTGTATGTAGCAAGCACCATAGTTATAATGAATTAAGACAGGTTTGGTTAATACTGGGTGTATGTAGCAAGCACCATAGTTATAATGAATTAAGACAGGTTTGGTTAATACTGGGTGTATGTAGCAAGTACCATAGTTGTAATGAATTAAGACAGGTTTGGTTAATACTAGGTGTATGTAGCAAGCACCATAGTTATAATGAATTAAGACAGGTTTGGTTAATACTGGGTGTATGTAGCAAGTACCATAGTTGTAATGAATTAAGACAGGTTTGGTTAATACTAGGTGTATGTAGCAAGCACCATATAGTTATAATGAATTAAGACAGGTTTGGTTAATACTGGGTGTATGTAGCAAGCACCATAGTTATAATGAATTAAGACAGGTTTGGTTAATACTAGGTGTATGTAGCAAGTACCATAGTTGTTATGAATTAAGACAGGTTTGTTTAATACTGGGTGTATGTAGCACGCACCATAGTTGTAATGAATTAAGACAGGTTTGGTTAATACTAGGTGTATGTAGCAAGTACCATAGTTATAATGAATTAAGACAGGTTTAGTTAATACTGGGTGTATGTAGCAAGTACCATAGTTGTTATGAATTAAGACAGGTTTGGTTAATACTGGGTGTATGTAGCTAGCACCATAGTTGTTATGAATTAAGACAGGTTTGGTTAATACTAGGTGTATGTAGCAAGTACCATAGTTGTTATGAATTAAGACAGGTTTGGTTAATACTAGGTGTATGTAGCAAGTACCATAGTTGTTATGAATTAAGACAGGTTTGGTTAATACTAGGTGTATGTAGCAAGTACCATAGTTGTAATGAATTAAGACAGGTTTGGTTAATACTAGGTGTATGTAGCAAGCACCATAGTTATAATGAATTAAGACAGGTTTGGTTAATACTGGGTGTATGTAGCAAGCACCATAGTTGTTATGAATTAAGACAGGTTTGGTTAATACTGGGTGTATGTAGCAAGCACCATAGTTATAATGAATTAAGACAGGTTTGGTTAATACTAGGTGTATGTAGCAAGTACCATAGTTGTTATGAATTAAGACAGGTTTGGTTAATACTAGGTGTATGTAGCAAGTACCATAGTTGTTATGAATTAAGACAGGTTTAGTTAATACTGGGTGTATGTAGCAAGCACCATAGTTGTTATGAATTAAGACAGGTTTAGTTAATACTAGGTGTATGTAGCAAGTACCATAGTTGTAATGAATTAAGACAGGTTTGGTTAATACTAGGTGTATGTAGCAAGTACCATAGTTGTTATGAATTAAGACAGGTTTAGTTAATACTGGGTGTATGTAGCAAGTACCATAGTTGTTATGAATTAAGACAGGTTTAGTTAATACTGGGTGTATGTAGCAAGCACCATAGTTGTTATGAATTAAGACAGGTTTAGTTAATACTAGGTGTATGTAGCAAGTACCATAGTTGTAATGAATTAAGACAGGTTTGGTTAATACTAGGTGTATGTAGCAAGTACCATAGTTGTTATGAATTAAGACAGGTTTGGTTAATACTAGGTGTATGTAGCAAGTACCATAGTTGTTATGAATTAAGACAGGTTTGGTTAATACTGGGTGTATGTAGCAAGCACCATAGTTGTAATGAATTAAGACAGGTTTGGTTAATACTAGGTGTATGTAGCAAGCACCATAGTTGTAATGAATTAAGACAGGTTTGGTTAATACTAGGTGTATGTAGCAAGCACCATAGTTGTAATGAATTAAGACAGGTTTGGTTAATACTGGGTGTATGTAGCAAGTACCATAGTTGTTATGAATTAAGACAGGTTTGGTTAATACTAGGTGTATGTAGCAAGTACCATAGTTGTTATGAATTAAGACAGGTTTGGTTAATACTGGGTGTATGTAGCAAGTACCATAGTTGTTATGAATTAAGACAGGTTTGGTTAATACTAGGTGTATGTAGCAAGTACCATAGTTGTTATGAATTAAGACAGGTTTGGTTAATACTGGGTGTATGTAGCAAGTACCATAGTTGTTATGAATTAAGACAGGTTTAGTTAATACTAGGTGTATGTAGCAAGTACCATAGTTGTTATGAATTAAGACAGGTTTGGTTAATACTGGGTGTATGTAGCAAGTACCATAGTTGTTATGAATTAAGACAGGTTTAGTTAATACTGGGTGTATGTAGCAAGTACCATAGTTGTTATGAATTAAGACAGGTTTGGTTAATACTAGGTGTATGTAGCAAGTACCATAGTTGTTATGAATTAAGACAGGTTTGGTTAATACTAGGTGTATGTAGCAAGCACCATAGTTGTAATGAATTAAGACAGGTTTAGTTAATACTAGGTGTATGTAGCAAGTACCATAGTTGTTATGAATTAAGACAGGTTTGGTTAATACTAGGTGTATGTAGCAAGCACCATAGTTGTAATGAATTAAGACAGGTTTGGTTAATACTAGGTGTATGTAGCAAGCACCATAGTTGTAATGAATTAAGACAGGTTTGGTTAATACTAGGTGTATGTAGCAAGTACCATAGTTGTAATGAATTAAGACAGGTTTGGTTAATACTAGGTGTATGTAGCAAGCACCATAGTTGTAATGAATTAAGACAGGTTTGGTTAATACTAGGTGTATGTAGCAAGCACCATAGTTGTAATGAATTAAGACAGGTTTGGTTAATACTAGGTGTATGTAGCAAGCACCATAGTTGTAATGAATTAAGACAGGTTTGGTTAATACTAGGTGTATGTAGCAAGCACCATAGTTGTAATGAATTAAGACAGGTTTGGTTAATACTGGGTGTATGTAGCAAGTACCATAGTTGTTATGAATTAAGACAGGTTTGGTTAATACTGGGTGTATGTAGCAAGTACCATAGTTGTTATGAATTAAGACAGGTTTGGTTAATACTGGGTGTATGTAGCAAGCACCATAGTTGTAATGAATTAAGACAGGTTTGGTTAATACTAGGTGTATGTAGCAAGCACCATAGTTGTAATGAATTAAGACAGGTTTGGTTAATACTAGGTGTATGTAGCAAGCACCATAGTTGTAATGAATTAAGACAGGTTTGGTAGTGGCATGAGTTCACCTTGAACTTTATTTAGGAGACTGTTCAGTTTCGATATTAGCAGTGTCTCTTTTGATATGATTATGACAAAAATGTGCAACCATTTTATTCTGTGTTGTAAGTAACCTGATACTATTGCAGCTCATCCGGATTCAACATCAAAAGTGTATTACTTTATTATCTGTACTTTCATTTATAATCCAATAAGATCACAACTTACCGGGTATATATCACGTGACTAAAAAGATACTGAAGTATGTCATGCTTATAAATGTAATGTTTCCATGGTAACTAGAGAAAAAACTAATCTTCGTCTATTTAAAACACAATTTGATTTCACATGTAATGTTGAGATGGTGTGTCAGGTTGCTATAGAAACAACTGTTTAAACGTAATTCTCCTGTGAGTTCTACCAATTCATTTTTTGTTTTTTTTGGAAAACCTGCCTCTTGTAGCCTATTCATAACTGATACTCTCATGACCACAAGTCCATTCCCTTAATTTTTATAAATATTTATAAATTTCAATGGCAGTTGAATCCAGCCAGCCAATCAATAAGTGCAGTGCGCAATGTTTGAAAATGTTGCAATAGGCCAATAAAAACCACAGTTTGAATTGTGAAATTTATGAATATCTATAAAAATGGGTTTGTGGTCACAATAGTACTATTGTTAACCCTTTAATATACTGGAAAACATTGCTTCATTGTTGATGACCATGCAATGCATTGTGGGATATTTGTAGTTCACTCAGTAGCATTTTTATCAAGATATGAACAAATTACAATTTATTTCATTCAAAATCCTTTTACTTTATTTAATATTTTATGGATAATTTTTATCATAATATTATTGAACCACATCTTATGCGCATGCATGTCAGTTAATTTTATTACAAAGACCAAAAATAAATTAAAAATATTTGATGTATTTTGTTGACCTTGCAAGCTTAGTGAACGTGAAGTCATGCAATAACCAATCAAAACTATCTTTGTCCTGTCCAGTAGTTTGTAAATAACAAATTATTAATTATTATATTCAATTAATGTATTAATGGGAGTCTTTGCAGTTAGCCTGTCTGTATGTGTGTATGCGCGTGTGGTAGCAACGTTATGATAACTTCAATTTAACTTTACACTGACTTTGTGACGACCCTCACTATTTTCATAATTTATATTAATATTTAATTGAATTTAAGTCATGTTTGCGTAGCTTAGGTTTAGTAAAGAGGGAAGGTATGGTTCAATTAATATTAATATTAATATAATTATAATTATACCATACCCACTCCTTTACCAAACCTAAGCTTTGCAAACATTTTTATGTTAAGTCACAAGGTATTCAACTTATTTAATTAAAACGCAATTCTACGTTGAATTTCATTGTAATTGAGTTTATATCTAGGAAGGATAGGATATAGGAGCACATTATGTAGTGCAAAGTGTGCTTGAGTTCATTAAGAGCCACCGGGGAGTACATAATTGTCATTATTTTGTTGCATTGACAATGCCAGTGAATTTTCACATGTTTAAACTAGGATAATTTGGAGGAAACGGCCGAAAAATTCAACAGAATCGTGTCTACTTTATATGAGCCTTGTAATCTGTATACTGTATATAACATCAACACATTCACGCAATGATTCCCATTCACATACACAAGCACAATATAGTGTGTAGACTGGCAATGTCGGGACTTCTTTTTTGTTTTAGAAAAAAAATAATTTCAATTTAGCCTTTTTAACGTGATCGCAAAAACTAGCGTGACTGTGAATGAAATCCCGACTGGACGCATCTGCAGGCGACCCCCTGAATTGGAGTGAAAACCGAAGCGGATTCACTCCAGTGATTATGCTAATTAAAGTATGTTGACTAGCATTAACAGTCAGGATTTCTTTAGTGGTCAGGTTAGTTTTCGCGATCACACTGAAAAGACTAAAAGAACAATTATTGCTGGGAAAAGATTGACCAGCTTTGTTATTAGTCCAAAAAAATTGTTCAGTTTGGAATGTGTCTGAACCCCTCATTAGTATGCAAGAATGTAGGAATATACCAGGAAAATTGTTTTTCTGGAGTAAATTGTAGTGTATTTTACTTATGAAAGATTAAAAAGTGCATGGAGATTTTATGAAAATGTGTGGATGTTAACAGAATGATGTCGTTTGGTCACAGTTGCGCAATAAATGATAGACTATTTTGGGCTTAGCTATAAAATGTGTCACTGAAGTACTCACACGTGTGCATGATTCCAATAGTTTGTGGTGTGAAGAAACACCATTAGAAAATAAGTATTGTGTAATTTGTAGTGTATTTATATGATAAAAATTGTTTATGAAAATGTTTTTAGTTCCTGTTCGGATGCAGTCCGAAAACGGGGACTTATGTTTTGACCTCCGTGTGTCCGCGCGTGTGTGCATGCGTATGTGCGTGCGTCCGAGCCTGTATCTTAGAAATGCCTGTACCAATCACAATCAAACTTCACACATAAATCATACATGATATTATACATATGCACGTCAATTTGTTTCACAATCTTATTCAAGATGGCTGAATGGCGGCCATTTTGGTGCTAAAAAATCCTAAAAATCAAGCATTTTTCAGTTGTTAACAGATGGATTTCGTTCAAACTTGGTATATACATTAGACATTATGGGACCTTGATGCAAATAATGTTGTTTTTCAGATAAGATTCAAAATGGACGACTGGCGGCCATTTTGTATTAATGAATGTGGTTCTCGTGCCATATCTCTGACTTGCTTTCACTGATTATGTTCAAATTTTAAATATTCATTATACATCATGTTATAGATAGACAAATATATTTGTTTGACAATTCTATTCAAAATGGCCAAATGGTGGCCATTTTTGTGCTAAAAAACATCAAATATCAAGCATTTCTGGCATTTATGGATGGATTTCGTTCAAACTTGGTACATATATTAGACATTACAGGTTCCTGATGCACATCATTTATTTTTCAGACCGGATTCAAAATGGCTGTCTGGCCGCCGTTTTGTTTTAATGAATGGGCTTCTAGACCCATATCTCCGACTTGTTTTGACTGATTATATTCAAATTTTAAATATTCATTATACATCATGTCATAGATAAACAGATATATTGGTTGGACGATCCTATTCAAAATGGCCGAATGGTGGTCATTTTTGTGCTAAAAAATCATCAAATATCAAGCATTTAAGTATTTATGGATGGATTTCATTCAAACTTGGTACATACATTGGACATTACGGGTTCCTGATGCACATCATTGACTCCCATGTGCGAAGCACAAAATGGGAGTCTTTGCAGTTAGTGTGTCTGTATGTGTGTGTGTGTGTGTATGTGTGTATGTGTGTATGTGTGTCCGACTGTTCCACTGCTATCTCAAGAACCATACATCTGTTTTTGATGAAACTTGGTGCATAGATGCTCTGGGCCAATGCGCAGATTTGATTAGGTTTTGGTAAAAATCCATGCTCGTTAATTACCTAATTTGCATGATAATTAACTATTTTTTAGCTGTTCTATGACTGTTCCACTGATATCTAAAGAACCACTCATTGGATTTTGATGAAACTTGGTACATAGATGCTCTGAACATATGCGCAGATTTGATCAGTTTTTGGTAAAAATCTGTGCATATTAATTACCTAATTTGCATGATAATTAGCTATTTTTTAGTGGTTCCATGACTGTTCCACTGATATCTAAACAACCACTCATTGGATTTTGATGAAACTTGGTACATAGATGCTCTGAACTAATGCTAGGTTTTGATTAGGTTTTGGTAAAAATCCATGCTCGTTAATTACTTAATTTGCATGATAATTAGCTAATTTTTAGCTGTTCTATGACTGTTCCACTGATATCTAAAGAACCACTCAATGGATTTTGATGAAACTTGGTACATAGATGCTCTGAACATATGCGCAGATTTGAATAGTTATTGGTAAAAATCCGTGCAGTTTAATTACCTAATTTGCATGATAATTAGCTATTTTTTAGTGGTTCCATGACTGTTCCACTGATATCTAAACAACCACTCATTGTATTTTGATGAAACTTGGTACATAGATGCTCTGAACTAATGCTAGGTTTTGATTAGTTTTTGGTAATAATCCGTGGATACTAATTACCTAATTTGCATAATGATTAGTCAATTTTCGGTTTTTCCACTGATATCTCAAGTACTAATCATCACATTTCAATGAAACTTGGTACATAGATGTCATATGACACTGCACAGACCTGATAGTTTTTATGGTAATATCAGTACATATAATTACCTAATTTGCATAATTAATTAATTTTCAGCTTTTGATATAAGTAGTGAGCATTACATTTCACTGAAACTTGGTACTTACATACTCAAGGACTATGCAGAGATTGATTGTTTCGGATAAATATTTGTGGATATTAATCACCTAATTTGCATAATTTTCAGCTTTTCCACAGGTATCTCAAGTACTAATCATCGCATTTCAATGAAACTTGGTACATAGATCCTTTAGGACTATGCAGAGACCTGATTAGTTTCAGGGTAAATAATTATGCATGTTAATTACCTAATTTGCATAATTAATTTTCAGCTTTTCTACTGATATCTAAAGTACTAATCATCACATTTCAATGAATCTAGAATTATGCAGAGACCCAATTAGTTTTTGGTAAATATTTGTGCATATTAATCACCTAATTTGCATAATTAACCAATTTCCAACTTTCACACTGATATCTCAGGTACTAATGATCACATATCAATGAATGTTTATACATGGATGCTGTAGGACAATGGACAGACCTGGATAATTGTGGGTTAAAATCTGTACATATTAATTACCCAATTTGCATAATTAACCAATTTTAAGCTTTCACACTGATATCTAAAGTACTAATTTCCATTTTAATGAAACTTAGTACAAAGATGCTCTAGGACAATGTACAAACCTAATTAGTTTGGGGTAAAACTCTGTTCATATTATTTCCCTAATTAGCATAATAATTCATAATTTTTTGGTTCTAATCACATTTCAATTAAACTTGGTACATAGAGTTTTTGTTACATTGCGCAGACCTCATTAGTTTTACAATCAAATCTGTTGATGTTAATTTTCTGATTTGCATAATTAGTTTTCAGCTAAGTAATTTCAAATTATATTTAATGTGTCTCCAATACTCTCAGCACATGGGAGTTCTTTCTAAGCTTTCTTTGATTTTATTTTTCAGATTGGATTCAAAATGGCTGATTGGCGGCCATTTTGTTTTAATGATTGGGCTTTTAGAGCCATATCTCTTAAATTCTTTGACTGATTATATTCAAACTTTATATATTTGTTATACATCATGTTATATATATACATGTATTCAAAATGGCTGATTTTGAATGCTGTTCCAGAGCAATATCTCTCAATATGGACAAGTACTTGTTTGATGATCAGATACAAATGTCAATCATTTTAATGTTAAAAAATCATATTCCTGACATGGTTATATTCCAGCTATATTACTATAAACAAAACTATATATCTTAAATTTGATAGCTAACAGGGACTGTGCCATGCATGGCTTGTTTATATTTTTTCGATGGATTGAATTTACAAATGATGAGTTATTTTGTTATACTATCACTCCAATTATGTGTTACAAATTTCGGATAGTTTAGACTTTGTGTTCATGCGAACGGGAAGACATTTACTGGTGTACAGTGGACATCGATAAAAGCGAACGTATTTCGAAAGTTGTGAAATCATAGTACTGTTTTGGCATTATACGACTTGCAGTTCCCTGTTGATGGATTTTGTGTGACCTGTCGTGTTATCGAACTGTAGTATTATGTAAATCTGCCCGGGAAAATCTGCAAGCAAAGTTTAAATTGTCATTTTTCCCGCTGGGTCATAACGTGGAGTATGCACAATTGTTCATCTTGTGTTCCCCAATGCATTTAAAATTCCTTTGGATTTGGGGGACTTTGTGTGACTGACCGTGGTGTTTGTAAGCATTATAACTCCCTATCCTACATGATGTTAGTTTTTCGATGATCGGGAGGACCAGTGATGTGTCGATGGATCGAAGCTCGTAAACCAGACTGCGACGGCTTGCTGTACTGCACCCCATCTTGCTTGTGAGCTGAAGGGTAAAATTCCTGCAGCAAATCGGTGAGCTCAGCGACAGGAAGGTCTTCAAAATTGGTGGCGCATGCTTCTTGTATTCTACGAAGAAAACACATACATGTACTCCCCATTTAGTCTGCTGTGAAGTTTTTTTCTCATTTCTTTGCATTTTTGAGCACATTTAACTGTAATTCGTCGACATCGATAAAATGGGCCATCGTGTTTGCTGTTGGATGTTGGTACCGGGTGTTTCTCGCGAAGTTGGGATTGGCCTGACGACGATTTGTGTTTGTCGTTATGGCGGGAATAACATTTTTCATGTAAACTAAGTACAAATAATTATTTTTCATATAGCTCAGAGTTATTTATTTTCAGTTTTGATTTTAATCATTTTCACCCCATAATTTCCCTTATTATTAAATGATCGTCTCTTTATTTGTTTTCGAACTCAACATTCTATTCCTATGCATGGTACGGGGCCTTGATGCTCAATAATGCAATACATTATTGCGATGTGGCAATGACGTCATAAAATTCGCTAGTATTGACAATGCTATAATAATATAATAAAGGTTAATCAAATGAGTGTCATTATAACGACGGTAAGACCTGTATGTATATGTGTGTGTGTGTTTGTGTCCGTCTGTTCCACTGATATCTAAAGAATCATATGTTAGTGTTTGATGAAACTTGATACATACTAGTAGTTGCTCTGAGCTGATGTGCAGATTTGATTAGGTTTTGGTTAAAATCCATGCTTATTAATTACAATTGCATGATAATTAGCTGATTTTTAGCTGTTCCATGATTGTTCCAGTATGAAGAACCACTCATTGGATTTTGAAACTTGGTGCATAGATGCTCTGGAACAATGATTAGTTTTGGGTAGAAATCCGATGCATAATAATTACCTAATATGCATAATGATTTGTCAATTTTCGACTTATCTACTGATATCTCAAGTTCTAATCATCACATTACAATGAAACGTGGTACATAGATATAATAGATCAATGCACAGACATAATAAGTATTGGATTAATATTTGTGCATATTAATTAACTAATTTGTATAATTAGTAAATTTTTAGCTTTTCTGCTGCTGTTTCAAGTACTAATTTTTAAATTTCAACTTGGTACATAGATGCTCCACGACTATTAATTCACAGACCTGATTAGTTTTGGGTTAAAAATCATTGGATATTAATAACCTAATTTGCATATTTATAAGCACATTTTAGGCATTTTCATTTGTTTCTCAAGTACCATTCAACAGATTTTGATGAAACGTGGTACCCCTCCCCCAGATCTTTGCAGTTATATTTTTAAATGCTGTATTTGCTCTAATAGAAGCATGTGTGCTAACTTCATGGCTCCAATATCTTCAGCACACAGGAGTTCTTTCTGAGCTTTCTTTGATTTTGTTCATTCCATCCTGAAACCAGCTGTACATGATGTGAGTATATCAAAGCCAAGTGTGGGTAAAATATTTGTATCACAGCATTGTGGGTAAAATATTTGTATCACAGCATTGTGGGTAAAATATTTGTATCACAGCATTGTGGGTAAAATATTTGTATCACAGCATTGTGGGTGAAATATTTGTATCACAGCATTGTGGGTGAAATATTTGTATCACACCATTGTGGGTAAAATATTTGTATCACAGCATTGTGGGTAAAATATTTGTATCACAGCATTGTGGGTAAAATATTTGTATCACAGCATTGTGGGTGAAATATTTGTATCACACCATTGTGGGTAAAATATTTGTATCACAGCATTGTGGGTAAAATATTTGTATCATAGCATTCTGGGTAAAAAATTTGTATCACAGCATTGTGGGTAAAATATTTGTATCACAGTATTGTGGGTAAAATATTTGTATCACCGCATTGTGGGTAAAATATTTGTATCACAGCATTGTGGGTGAAATATTTGTATCACACCATTGTGGATAAAATATTTGTATCACAGCATTGTGGGTAAAATATTTGTATCATAGCATTCTGGGTAAAAAATTTGTATCACAGCATTGTGGGTAAAATATTTGTATCACAGCATTGTGGGTAAAATATTTGTATCACAGCATTGTGGGTAAAGTATTTGTATCACAGCATTATGGGTAAAACATTTGTATCACAGCATTGTGGGTAAAATATTGTATCACAGCATTGTGGGTAAAATATTTGTATCACAGCATTGTGGGTAAAATATTCATATCACAGCATTGTGGGTAAAATATTTGTTTCACAGCATTGTGGATAAAATATTTGTATCACAGCATTGTGGGTAAAATATTCATATCACAGCATTGTGGGTAAAATATTTGTATCACAGCATTGTGGGTAAAATATTCATATCACAGCATTGTGGGTAAAATATTTGTTTCACAGCATTGTGGGTAAAATATTTGTATCACAGCATTGTGGGTAAAATATTCATATCACAGCATTGTGGGTAAAATATTTGTATCACAGCATTGTGGGTAAAATATTTGTATCACAGCATTGTGAGTAAAATATTTGTATCACAGCATTGTGAGTAAAATATTTGTATCACAGCATTGTTGTTGATGTATCTCATGTGTGTCACATGTCAACTATTCCCCAATTCTCAAGGCAATCATTAAACCTCAACATTTCCATCTCATGAATTTAACAAACTTGGATACTTTTTTAAAAAAACTAAAGAGGAAGTTATAACCGAGAGGAAAGATCAAGTTTGTTGATAAACATTTTAAAAACATACATAAATTATATTGTCTTAATGAATTTCATTGGCAGTTGAATTCAACCAACCAATCAATGAGTACAGCACTATGATGTCATTTGAAAATGTCCCCTTGGCCAATACAGTGAAGGGCTGAGGTCGTTATAAACATTTATAATTATTATCATATGAGTGATGCCGTCCGTGTCAATGTTTTACTTTTTCGAATTCTTCTTGAAAACTACAAGCCTGAATGATTTGATACTTGGTGTTCATTTCATGATGATATCTTCAATTTTGGTGAATATTTTTGTCATTTTCTTGTTAAAAACTGCAAGTCTGATTGCTTTGATATTACATATATAGGTACTACATGTGGACCTCTCTTAGATTTGTTCATTTTGTGATGATATCTTTAATTTTCTAATTTTGATGAATATTTTTGTTATTTTTGGTAAAAGTGATATTTTCGACTTCTTATTGGAAACAGCAAGTCCAATTGATTTCATACTATACATAGTGTTCATTTTCTAATAATATCTTCAGCTCTTTAATTGGAATGTGCATTGCTGACAGCGGAGCTATCTCAGCCAACAGGCTGCTCGTTTATAAATCAAAATTGCTGTTAGAGTTCCAATTGACCATCCAGAAATGATAATGTGACAACATCGTTAGTTCTAATTAATATTAAATGAGTTAGTTCAACATTATTGGCAAGCACTTCATTTTTGGGGTGGTGTTTGCTGCTATATCATCTGAAGGCATGGACACGCATAGTTGAAATAAACAATATTCAGCTCTGTAGCCAATCACTATTAAATATTTGAATTTGAATGAGCAATGTTGATTTGTATTTAAAAATTGGTAAAAATATGTTTATAAACTAAGGTTTAGCTATTTACCTTTCACTGTGTGTTTTTAATTTATGCATGATTTCATTATCAGCAGGGTATCTATACATATTCAATAATAACTTTGGTTGTGAACACATTGATCTTGATAATCTAAAATCTAATTCTGTGATAATCACACTATTCATGGTTGCTTCACTGGCTGCTGTCAATATATTATCATCATTACAATGACTAATCCTTGAAATCAAAAAGACTATAAAAACACTTTTTCTCTGGATTTAGTTGTGTCTCCTTGAAGTAATGGTATCTATTTGTTATATACTGTTAAATACTTTATTTTTTAATTTTCACTGAATATACTTTTTGGGAGTTTTGTTTGGAATTAATTTTCACTGATTTTTGACGAGTTGAATGTAAAATATAGAAAAAAAAGGTAATATTTGCTGGGTGTTATTTTCACTGAATCATTCCTACAGCAAAAATAGCGAAAATCAATTCCAAGCGAAAATTAAGCATTTGGCTAGTTAATTTGGGTACTAGAATTGTTTTTTGCATTACAAAAATTTTGTTTCCATTTTGACTGATTTCCAATGTCGTGTTTTTAAAGTACTTTTTTTTTGTTATTTTTCACTGACGGGATGATTCAGTGAAAATAATATCCAGCAAATATACCTTTTTTTTACTATAGTTTACATTAAACTCATAAAAAAATCAGTGAAAATAAATTGCATACAAAACTGGCAAAAAGTCTCATTGCTCAATTCATTGATTCCTTCTTCCACTGACCTAAATCTAAGGTGCTAACATTTTGCACATTTTTCTGTAATATCTGGAATAATATATGAAAATCAGTTTACAACAACAACTGATACGACAATCATACATAATTTTCTGTTTTGATTAGAGCTCATCATTCACTAGAAACAGTTTGTGTTGCCTTGGTAACCATGACAGCAGCAACAACTAATAGCTCACATGAGAATGAACTGCTTAAAGTGAAACTCATTGGTTGCTATGACAGCAGACGCAATGACTTGAAAAATAAATTATGTTGATCATAAGTGTATGCATATTATTTTTGTTGCATTATCAAACATTTCACATCACTTTTTGCAATGAATAATTTATTACTGATATCGTGGATTCTAAATATTAAATAAAAACGATCCCATGTGTCTACCTCATTTTCAATAGAGAAAAGCAAAGCAATATTCTAACTTGATTAAAGTAACTTTATCACACCCAAAACGACAGCTACAATATTATGAATAACCGTTGCTAAATCAATAATGCCATACTGTATGTTTTATTGCTAGCAAGATGAATCATTCTCAGAAAGATGCTGACTTACATATTCCATACAAAATAACACAATTCTTCTCAAAATCAGTGTGTGAATATTTTGAAGAGTCTTTAAATAAGGAAACTGATATCTTCCATATACATATCTTATAATTTATAGCATACATGCTATCTTACAGTAAGTTTTCTGGTTAGGTCACTAACACACATTGTAATGTAAGCCTTAAATGAATAATAAGTCAAGTCACTATTTGTCACCCTTCACAAAATAAACCTGAATAAATTTGATCATAAATTTAGCCAATAAAATAGTATATCCAAATTAATAAAAAGATTGTGTAAAAGTACATAACATACAGAAAATGTTAAGATAAAATTATGGGATAACATAGATGTGTAGCTCCAGAAACGCTCAGTAATAGTTATGTAAATCTAATTATTGTTCATTGAACATTCTATTCTATTTTTTTCTGAACATGTTGTTTGCATTTCAACACAATCGATTAAATTGTTTGATCAGAATAATGTATGTTTTTCTTTGTATGATTAAAATGAATGATTTGCTGTATTATGGCCACATTCCTACAATGACCAGTAAATCACTCTTACAATCACAAATGCAATCAGTCAAGACTGGTAATTCGAATCAGTGTTTTTTTCATGATTCGTTCAACACCTGATATTAGCACTATATCACACCTGATATTAGCACTATTCTACACCTGATATTAGCACCATATCACACCTGATATTAGCACTATTCTACACCTGATATTAGCACTATAGTACACCTGATATTAGCACCATATCACACCTGATATTAGCACTATTCTACACCTGATATTAGCACTATTCTACACCTGATATTAGCACCATATCACACCTGATATTAGCACTATTCTACACCTGATATTAGCACTATAGTACACCTGATATTAGCACCATATCACACCTGATATTAGCACTATTCTACACCTGATATTAGCACTATAGTACACCTGATATTAGCACCATATCACACCTGATATTAACACCATATCACACCTGATACTAGCACTATTCTACACCTGATATTAGCACTATAGCACACCTGATATTAACACTATTCTACACCTGATATTAGCACCATATCACACCTGATATTAGCACTATTCTACACCTGATATTAGCACTATTCTACACCTGATATTAGCACCATATCACACCTGATACTAGCACTATTCTACACCTGATATTAGCACTATAGCACACCTGATATTAGCACTATAGCACACCTGATATTAGCACTATTCTACACCTGATATTAGCACCATATCACACCTGATATTAGCACTATTATACACCTGATATTAGCACTATTCTACACCTGATATTAGCACTATTGTACACCTGATATTAGCACTATTGTATACCAGATATTAGCACTATTCTACACCTGATATTAGCACCATGGCACACCTGATATTAGCACCATGGCACACCTGATATTAGCACCATGGCACACCTGATATTAGCA
Source organism: Saccoglossus kowalevskii (assembly GCF_978046115.1). Classification (NCBI taxonomy): domain Eukaryota; kingdom Metazoa; phylum Hemichordata; class Enteropneusta; family Harrimaniidae; genus Saccoglossus; species Saccoglossus kowalevskii. Next base: position 32,487,860 of record NC_140659.1, on the reverse strand, counting down.
CCATGGCACACCTGATATTAGCACCATGGCACACCTGATATTAGCACTATTCTACACCTGATATTAGCACTATTGTACACCTGATATTAGCACTATAATACACCTGATATTAGCACTATTGTACACCTGATATTAGCACTACTCTATACCTGATAATAGCACTATTCTACACCTGATATTAGCACTATTCTACACCTGATATTAGCACCATGGCACACCATATATTAGCACTATGGCACACCTGATATTAGCACCATGCACACCTGATATTAGCACTATTCTACACCTGATATTAGCACTATTCTACACCTGATATTAGCACTATTCTACTCCTGATATTAGCAGTATTGTACACCTGATATTAGCACTATAGTACACCTGATATTAGCACTATTCTACACCTGATATTAGCACCATGGCACACCTGATATTAGCACTATTGTACACCTGATATTAGCACTATTGTACACCTGATATTAGCACTATTGTACACCTGATATTAGCACTATTGTACACCTGATATTAGCACTATTGTATACCAGATATTAGCACTATTCTGCACCTGATATTAGCACCATGGCACACCTGATATTAGCACCATGGCACACCTGATATTAGCACTATAGTACACCTGATATTAGCACTATTGTACACCTAATATTAGCACTATTGTACATCTGATATTAGCACTATTCTATACCAGATATTAGCACTATTGCACACCTGATATTAGCACTATTGTACACCTGATATTAGCACTATTCTACACCTGATATTAGCACCATATCACACCTGATACTAGCACTATTCTACACCTGATATTAGCACTATTCTACACGTGATATTAACACTATTGTACACCTGATATTAGCACTATTGTACACCTGATATTAGCACCATGGCACACCTGATATTAGCACTATTGTACACCTGATATTAGCACTATAGTACACCTGGTATTAGCACTATTCTACACCTGATATTAGCACTATTCTACACCTGATATTTTAGCACTATTATACACCTGATATTAGCACTATTCTACACCTGATATTAGCACTATTCTACACCTGATATTTTAGCACTATTCTACACCTGATATTAGCACTATTGTACACCTGATATTAGCACTATAGTACACCAGATATTAGCACTATAGTACACCAGATATTAGCAATATTCTACACCTGATATTAGCACTATAGTACACCAGATATTAGCACTATTGTACACTTGATATTAGCACTATTCTATACCTGATATTAGCACTATAGTACACCAGATATTAGCACTATAGTACACCTGATATTAGCACTATAGTACACCAGATATTAGCACTATTGTACACTTGATATTAGCACTATTCTACACCTGATATTAGCACCATGGCACACCTGATATTAGTACCATGGCACACCTGATATTAGCACTATTCTACACCTGATATTAGCACTATAGTACACCTGATATTAGCACTATTCTACACCTGATATTAGCACTATAGCACACCTGATATTTTAGCACTATTATACACCTGATATTAGCACTATTCTACACCTGATATTAACAATATTCTACACCTGATATTTTAGCACTATTCTACACCTGATATTAGCACTATTGTACACCTGATATTAGCACTATAGTACACCAGATATTAGCACTATTCTACACCTGATATTAGCACTATTGTACACTTGATATTAGCACTATTCTACACCTGATATTAGCACTATAGTACAGCTGATATTAGCACTATAGTACACCTGATATTAGCACTATTCTACACCTGATATTAGCACTATTCTACACCTGATATTAGCACTATTCTACACCTGATATTAGCACCGTGGCACACCTGATATTAGCACTATAGCACACCTGATATTAGCACTATAGTACACCAGATATTAGCACTATTCTACACCTGATATTAGCACTATAGTACACCTGATATTATCACTATAGTACACCTGATATTAGCACTGTAGTACACCTGATATTAGCACCATAGCATACCTTCAAATTTGTGAATCTTATCAATCTTTATCAAATATCTACCAAGTTCAATGCTGGTGTAACTAGCTAGTGCAGTTTCCAAGATATTCTGAGCAAATTTGGCTGAAATAAAACATAGAGATAAGTGGATGGAATAAAGACATTTATACTGCTGATACATGTATGTTTTTTATTAATATTAGTTTCTATCCATACGTTATATAATCTAAATTCTCAATGACCAAAGATTCATATTTTTTTTAAATTTTGTTAGAGCCTGTAGTCAATAGAAAATTATGTCCCTCTGGTGAAAAGAAAAATCATTAACAAAAATTGTAAAAAAAAAAGCAAAATGTTTCAAAAAAATTCTGGCTGAAAAGTCAAGGCACTGAAAGGGTTTACAACAGAATATCTAAAAATACATGTAGACTTATAAACTCATCAATTTTTATCAGCTTTGAAAATAAATTCCGCTATCTGTTTACATGGATACCTGATTTATTGTAATATTTTAATTAAAAATGAAAGTGGGGGTTCTTAGTGTTATCTTCTTAGATAATTAACATATATATCTTTTTTGTCACATTGAATTGCATTGCATTGCATTGAATTACATTATCTATGGGCAATAAACATACAACAACAACAAATAACAAATAAAACAATAAGTAACAAAGAAATATAAAAATGTTAAAAGGTTATATTCATTCATACCTAATGCACAAGTCAATTAATTTATGCACTGCTAAATCAAGGATTATTCATTGATATTTAATTGTAATATATTATTTCACTGAGGGTGGACATCAAGGTTGCCTAAAGTATCCATCATATTTCTGACGACCTGAAAATATTGAAATAAATAACATAATTACGATGCATATTTAAAATCAGTATGATATATTTTACTACTGCTCCAATGACAATATTTCATATTAGATCCAATATTTAAAATACATATTATTACCAGGTTATTGCATGAGGGAATCTCAATTACAATGTGCATGGCATATCTGTGTATGTTAATGAATTTATGGATTGTGTGTGGGTCAACTGATCTTGACATCAACAAAACAGCTTTTTTTAAGGCCACCACATCCTTTCTTAGGAGCTCATAACATTAATATGTATTTGTTCATAGCTATTTCTATTTAAAGATTATAATTGCATTATATTGGGAGACACACGAATTGCACACTGCTATGTTATGAACAGACTCACACAATTTGTGTGTCTTAATTTCTATCCCAAACAATATCATTAGTAATAATGATTACAAAACCATGTTTTGATTTTTCATGTTGAATGATCACCTTATGAAAACGGGGACTTATAATTCGGTCTCCGTCCGTGCGTCCGTCTGTGCATCCGTGCGTCCGTCCAGAGTCATATCTCAGAATCCCTTGGACCGATTCCGTTCATTCTTTGCATGTGTCTAGTACCTTATGTGGGACATATGCACATGCAGTGGTTTAGCGATTCGATTCAAAATGGCTGACTGGCAGCCATCTTGTTTTTTTAAAATGTTGTATTTTGGACATGCTTTGTCAGTTGTCATTCAAACTTAGTACATAGATTATACATGTTAGGATACATGTCCATGATGATTTATTTCACAATTGGATCAAAGATGGTCGACTGGCAGGCATCTTGTTTTTGTTTTTTTATGCGGTATCTTGGACGTGCTCTGTCAGTTTTCATTCAAATTTGGCACATACATGTACTTTATACATGTTAAGATGCATGTCCATGACAATTTGTTTCAAATTCTGGTCAAGGATGGCCGATTGACAGCCATCTGACCTTTTTGGCCTTATTACTATATTTCCACAATTTATGTACCATTTTCATTCGTATTTGGGACATACATCATACATATCAAAGATGGCTGAATAACGGCTGTTTTTATTTTGGCCATATTACTACTAAATGGAACACGTGTTTTGATGTAAATAAACAATCTGTTGTATACGCCACTTGGAACTCAAGTTTCAAGGACACTCTCGCGACAACCCCTCCACTTTAATATGACAAGCACAAAGAGAACTTAACGGGGACTGTGTCATTTTGACTTATGTCATGACTTGTGATTTTTCATGTCATGCCATTCATGGCAAATCTGACTACCAAACAGGCGTATGGCACAGGCCTAAGTGAGCATACTACTTTTTGGTGAATCCGACCCTCTGCATGAGTGTAATTTGGCATATGCTTTGATCCACCTCAATCAGATATGCTAATCACATACAGGTACAAAGAAAACTGGCTTTGTATATTATTAGTCCCTGTTTGAACAAAGTGTGGTATCTTATGCATGCTTTGTCAGTATTTGTTCATATTTGGTACATACATTATACATGTTAGGATACATGTCTATGACGATTTGTTTCACAATCAGATCAAAGATGGCCTACTGGCAGACATTTTCTCCCCTAATTCCAACAGGGACTATGTCATTAACAATGTTATTAAGTGGTCCTTATTGACAGGCGTACAATAGTGTTGAATATAAAAAAACAGTTAACTACGTAGTCCAACAATTTATAAAATATCTTTCTGCTACGTTTGTGTATGTGTGGTTGCTAATTGTCCATGCAGTCACATTTTAGACTAGCATATAGCATATAATCAGCCAGCATGAATTCAATTTTAACCATGTTGAATTTTAAACATCTCACAGAATCACCATGGGGACAGGAGCAAGCACATCAACACCCGCAGGATCTCCTGAACCAGTTGTTTCAAGAAAAATCTCACCAAAAACACAGGAACATAATCAGAAAAACCACTTCAAACAACAGGATAAAGGGAAAAATGTAATTATGAATGAAGTTGCACCAATTATCATCAAAGATAATCTTGAAGAATATCAATGTGCAGCTCCAAGTAAGAAAACAATTGCGAAAGGACGGATTAAAGAAGGAATGCCGGAACATCATCTTGTTCAAGTGAGTGATCTCATCTGCATACAGCTCATCTGCATATAGCTCATCTGCATACAGCTCATCTGCATGTAGCTCATCTGCATACAGCTCATCTGCATGTAGCTCATCTGCATACAGCTCATCTGCATACAGCTCATCTGCATATAGCTAATCTGCATAAAGAGAAACTGCATACAGCTCATCTTATTAGTATTATTATTTGATTTAATCATTAAGTTTGTTTATTTCCCACTGTAGATAAATGGCTCCGTTCAAGTTTTAAAGAGGGCTAAAATAGCTGGAATCTGCAATTCATTATTATTTTCATTGTTTGAAAACTTAATCAATTTTGTGGGAGTATTATCTGTGTATATACACAGATTACTATCTCTGTATTGACATTCTGACAATTTTGAATTCTGATTGACATTCTGACATGCAGGCATTCTGATTGACATTTTAACATGCTTGCATTCTGATTGACATTCTGACATGCTTGCATTCCCATTTACATTTTTACATGCTTGCATTCTGATTGACATTTTTACATGCTTGCATTCTGATTGACAATTTTACATGCTTGCATTCTGATTGACATTCTGACATGCTTGCATTCTGATTGACATTCTGACATTTTTGCATTCTGATTGGCATTCTGACATGCTTGCATTCTGATTTACATCTTTACATGCTTGCATTCTGATTGACATTTTACATGCTTGCATTCTGATTGACATTTTTACATGCTTGCATTCTGATTGACATTCTGACATTCTTGCATTCTGATTGACATTCTGGCATTCTGATTGACATTTTACATGCTTGCATTTTGATTGACATTTTTACATGCTTACATTCTGATTGACATTCTGGCATTCTTGCATTCTGATTGACATTCTGGCATTCTTGCATTCTGATTGACATTTTGGTATTCTTGCATTCTGATTGACATTCTGACAGTCTTGCATTCTGATTGACATTTTGACATTCTTGCATTCTGATTGACATTCTGACAATATTGCATTCTGATTGACATTTTGACATTCTTGCATATTGACATTTTGACATGTTTGCATTCTGATTGACATTTTGACATGTTTGCATTCTGATTGATATACTGACATTCTTGCATTCTGATTGACATTCTGACATTCTTGCATTCTAATTGACATTTTGACATTCTTGCATTCTGATTGACATGTTGACATTCTTGCATTCTGATTGACATTTTGACATTCTTGCATTCTGATTGACATTCTGACATGCTTGCATTCTGATTGACATTTTGACATTCTTGCATTGTGATTGACATTCTGACATGCTTGCATTGTGATTGACATTCTGATGTGCTTGCATTCTGATTGACATTCTGAAATTTTTGAATTCTGATTGACATTTTACATGCTTGCATTCTGATTGACATTCTGACATGCTTGCATTCTGATTGACATTTGTACATGCTTGTATTCTGATTGACATTTTTACATGCTTGCATTCTGATTGACATTCTGACATGCTTGCATTCTGATTGACATTATGACATGCTTGCACTCTGATTGATATTTTTACATGCTTGCATTCTGATTGACATTCTGACATGCTTGCATTCTGATTGACATTATGACATGCTTGCACTCTGACATTCTCTGACATGATTGCATTCTGATTGACATTTTTACATGCTTGCATTCTGATTTACATTCTGACGTGATTGCATTCTGATTGACATTCTGGCATTCTTGCATTCTGATTGACATTCTGACATTCTTGCATTCTGATTGACATTCTGACATGCTTGCATTCTGATTGAAATTCTGGCATGCTTGCATTCTGATTTACATTTGTACATGCTTGCATTCTGATTGACATTCTGACATGCTTGCATTCTGATTTACATTTTTACATGCTTGCATTATGATTTACATTCTGACATGCTTGCATTCTGATTGACATTCTGACAAGCTTGCATTCTGATTCACATTCTAACAGTCTTGCATTCTGATTCACATTTTTACACGCTTGCATTCTGATTTACATTTTTACATGCTTGCATTCTGATTGACATTCTGACATGCTTGCAGTCTGATTTACATTTTTACATGCTTGCATTCTGATTGACATTCTGACATTCTTGCATTCTGATTTACATCCTGACATTCATGCATTCTGATTTACATTTTTACATGCTTGCATTCTGATTTACATTCTGACATGCTTGCATTCTGATTGACATTCTGACATTCTTGCACTCTGATTTACATTCTGACATGCTTGCATTCTGATTGACATTGTGACATTCTTGCACTCTGATTGACATTTTGACATGCTTGCATTCTGATTTACATTCTGACATGCTTGCATTCTGATTTACATTTGTACATGCTTGCATTCTGATTTACATTCTGACATGCTTGCATTCTGATTTACATTCTGACATGCTTGCATTCTGATTTACATTCTGACATGCTTGCATTCTGATTTACATTCTGACATGCATTCTGATTCACATTCTGACATGCTTGCATTCTGATTCACATTCTGACATGCTTGCATTCTGATTGACATTTTTACATTCTTGCATTCTGATTGACATTCTGACATTCTTGCTTTCTGATTGACTTTCTGACATGCTTGCATTCTGATTTACATTTTTACAAGCTTGCATTCTGATTTACATTCTGACATGCTTACATTCTGATTGACATTTGAACATTCATGCATTCTGATTGACATTCTGACATTCTTGCATTCTGATTGACATTCTGACATGCTTGCATTCTGATTGACATTTGTACATGCTTGCATTCTGATTTACATTCTTACATGCTTGCATTCTGATTTACATTTTTACATGCTTGCATTCTGATTTACATTTTTACATGCTTGCATTCTGATTTACATTTTTACATGCTTGCATTCTGATTGACATTCTGACATGCTTGCATTCTGATTGACATTCTTGCACTCTGATTTACATTCTGACATGCTTGCATTCTGATTTACATTTGTACATGCTTGCACTCTGATTTACATTCTGACATGCTTGCCTTCTGATTTACCTTTGTACATGCTTGCATTCTGATTTACATTCTGACATGCTTGCATTCTGATTCACATTTTTACATGCTTGCATTCTGATTGACATTCTGACATGCTTGCATTTTGATTGACATTTTTACATGCTTGCATTCTGATTTACATTCTGACATTCTTGCATTCTGATTGACATTCTGACATGCTTGCATTCTGATTGACATTTTTACATTCTTGCATTCTGATTTACATTCTGACATTCTTGCATTCTGATTGACATCCTGACATTCTTGCATTCTGATTGACATGGCATCGCATGGCAATTCAAGTAGCTGATGTAGTAATGCATTATGGTCTACCAATTCAGTGTGTTTTTTTAAACTAGATTATCATAATGTGAGATAGAAAGGCACAACCATGCATTTCATGATCATCAAGTTCTTCAGTTTTGTTTACAATTGAACCAACTGGCACTTTTTAGTGATATAGCCAAATTAGAAATTTCAACATAACTGAACAGTACAAATAAATTTAATTTAAAATTAAAGTATTTTTTTTTATCTTTATGCACATACTCTCCTGTAATGATACAGGGTCTGTGTCATGTAGGTCATGACTTAATTGTGTTTTTTTAGAAGCAGTACAAATGCAGTATATGAGCAGATTAAATTTAATTCCACTTAATTACACAAATTTTAAGGCTAAATCATAAGTACAATGAGGGGTTAGTATGACCCAAATATAATAAATCAAACAAGAGCCAAGTGTGATGGTATGAGTGATTTTCTCTTCTGGTCCGATAACTGCTTCACAAATTTGAGTCTACGCTTATTAGATTATTAAAAGCAGTCAGCTCTTACTGAGTTATTTCAGTCAATTATGTTGGCTATACATGTATGAGAATATCACGTGACTCACATATCAGTCAATTACAATGTATTCAATTGATGTGACCACCCAGAGAAAATAAACACCATGTGACTTCACATCATTTAGTAATTGGGCATGTGATATAAATCACACACAATTATAAATTGTTCCGAATTCGACCAAACTCTTTGTAGTTATTGAGGCAATTATTGTGGCAGAAATTAGAAAAATAACACTTCTGCCATGCTCATGCATAAAAATAGCCTGCAGTGAATTATAAAATGTTTAAATTATGGATCGTCAAAATTGCTAGTAGGAGAATTATATTTCCCTTTTTGCAAATAAAGGCACGGTTGTGTCATTTAACATGCAGAATATTGAAATGCAAGTGTTTGTCATTTTTATTATTGTTTGCATTAACTGTTGTATAGTTGGCAAACTAACAGGATTGATCAAGTGATCAGTTTGTTGTTACACTGTATTATTATGTTATTATTGTACAAAAAGAATATATACCATAATGTGTAGACTTTGTTATAATTTTATTGCTACAAGTAAATCAAAATCAAGGATCTACATTTCTAGAACTGGATCTCAAACATGCATAGACAGATTTAATTCAAATTTAGTACATTTCATAGGATCTTGATCCATGTGATTTCATTTTACAAATAAGATCTAAATGACTGACTACTGACCATGTTGTTTTAAAGAATTCTGTTCTGGAATCACTGACATGACTTAATTAATTGCTGCCAAACTTCACTCATAGTATGTTAAATGTCGTATGTCAAATATATTGACATGCATTTCTTTTGTTCTGATTCATAATTTTGTCCACTATTGCATTTTACCTTTGTAAATACTTATTTTTTTCAGTTCGCTAAATGTTATTGTTTACACTGCCAAATGTATCAATAAATTGTTTTATTTGCAATACAGGGGAAATATTTCATGGTTAAAGATCATTTCCATGGCATTGATGAATTAAGCACAATTAAAAGATTTTCTACACCTAATTTACATCGAGCGCATGGAGGTTATCCTATCTATGGCATGGGACAACCGACAAAAGAAGGACTACAACAGATTCTTGACATGTTACTTGATGATGGATATTCGGTAAGATCAAATGTACATTTTTAGAAATTATATACACATTTTCATTTATATATATAAAATATACTCTGTTTTTATTAGTTTTTATTTGATTATTTGCTATTTCAGTGTTTGTTTACTCGTGTGTTTTTCTGAATCTTTGTGAATAATTATTGACATGATGTCATGATTATTGACCAAACCATGTGCATTTAATATAAAAAAAAACATTATTATTCAAAAACATGAACTAGCAGTTTTGCTAGAAAAGGACATGGTTTGCATCCAAGAAAATAAGCAAACTAAAATAATTTGAAATTTACAACAAATAAAATTCACAAATAAGAAACAAAAGAACACAAAACAACAGAGAATAGAAAAATGTTGGGAGAAATTATAAAAAACATTGGCAGATAGAAAGATGAATATTCAAATTAGGTTCAATTTTCTGTTGATAAGGTTCACTGAAACTACAAATATTACAATGTTATGTACTGTTTAATGACAGACCCACAGAGTTCTAAAATTGGAATTGGAGTTCTAAATAATGAAGCAGTGATGTCTGTTTTTCTCCAAGTATCTCATTACTTTTCAATTATAGGATATCGTTATTTGCAATGTACGAGAAGAACCAGTTATTTTTATTCAAGATAAAGATGATATAATACCATATACCCCAAGGGAAGCTGATAATCTGGGTGAAAACATATCAACAGAGGGGATAACAGCTCATGAAATAGGAGATCTTGAAATTACAATAAGGAAAGAGGTAAATCATTCCTCAGTATCAAGCTTCCACCCCTACACTTTGTTGACACATATTGTGAGATTTAATTGTGTTGACAAAAAACGTGCCCAAATGCCTTACAGTTGTAAGCATGATTGCAAGTTTTGTTCTGATCGTGATGTGCCCTAAATAAAAACTCCTTATCGTTATTGATTTGGCCTAATTCTAACTTTGATGAAAATGTCATGCTATATATCATTTCAATATGATACTGGAGGGAATATATCATTTCAATATGATACTGTAGGGAATATATCATTTCAATATGATACTGGTGGGAATATATCATTTCAATTTGATATAGCAGGGAATATATCATTTCAATATGATATAGCAGGGAATATATCATTTCAATATGATACTGGAGGGAATATATCATTTCAATTTGATACTGGAGGGAATATATCATTTCAATATGATATAGCAGGGAATATATCATTTCAATATGATACTGGAGGGAATATATCATTTCAATATGATATAGCAGGGAATATATCATTTCAATATGATACTGGAGGGAATATATCATTTCAATATGATACTGGTGGGAATATATCATTTCAATATGATATAGCAGGGAATATATCATTTCAATATGAAACTGGAGGGAATATATCATTTCACTTTGATACTGGAGGGAATATATCATTTCAATATGATACTGGAGGGAATATATCATTTCAATATGATACTGGTGGGAATATATCATTTCAATATGATATAGCAGGGAATATATCATTTCAATATGAAACTGGAGGGAATATATCATTTCACTTTGATACTGGAGGGAATATATCATTTCAATATGATACTGGTGGGAATATATCATTTCAATATGATATAGCAGGGAATATATCATTTCAATATGATACTGGTGGGAATATATCATTTCAATATGATATAGCAGGGAATATATCATTTCAATATGATACTGGAGGGAATATATCATTTCAATATGATACTGGTGGGAATATATCATTTCAATATGATATAGCAGGGAATATATCATTTCAATATGAAACTGGAGGGAATATATCATTTCACTTTGATACTGGAGGGAATATATCATTTCAATATGATACTGGAGGGAATATATCATTTCAATTTGATACTGGAGGGAATATATCATTTCAATATGATATAGCAGGGAATATATCATTTCAATATGATACTGGAGGGAATATATCATTTCAATTTGATACTGGAGGGAATATATCATTTCAATATAATACTGGAGGGAATATATCATTTCAATTTGACATAGAAGGGAATATATCATTTCAATATGATACTGGAGGGAATATATCATTTCAATATGATACTGGAGGGAATATATCATTTCAATATGACATAGCAGGGAATATATCATTTCAATATGATATAGCAGGGAATATATCATTTCAATATGATACTGGAGGGAATATATCATTTCAATATGATACTGGAGGGAATATATCATTTCAATATGATACTGGAGGGAATATATCATTTCAATATGATACTGGAGGGAATATATCATTTCAATATGACATAGCAGGGAATATATCATTTCAATTTGATACTGGAGGGAATATATCATTTCAATTTGATACTGGGGGGAATATATCATTTCAATATGATATAGCAGGGAATATATCATTTCAATATGATGCTGGAGGGAATATATCATTTCAATATGACATAGCAGGGAATATATCATTTCAATATGATACTGGAGGGAATATATCATTTCAATAAGATACTGGAGGGAACATATCATTTCAATATGACATAGCAGGGAATATATCATTTCAATTTGATACTGGAGGGATTATATCATTTCAATATGATATAGCAGGGAATATATCATTTCAATTTGATATAGCAGGGAATATATCATTTCGATATGATACTGGAGGGAATATATCATTTCAATATGACATAGCAGGGAATATATCATTTCAATTTGATATAGCAGGGAATATATCATTTCGATATGATACTGGAGGGAATATATCATTTCAATATGATCCTGCAGGGAATATATCATTTCGATATGATACTGGAGGGAATATATCATTTCAATATGATACTGGAGGGAATATATCATTTCAATATGACATAGCAGGGAATATATCATTTCAATTTAATATAGCAGGGAATATATCATTTCGATATGATACTGGAGGGAATATATCATTTCAATATGATACTGGAGGGAATATATCATTTCAATATGATATAGCAGGGAATATATCATTTTGATATGATATTGGAGGGAATATATCATTTCAATATGATACTGGAGGGAATATATCATTTCAATATGACATAGCAGGGAATATATCATTTCAATTTGATACTGGAGGGAATATATCATTTCAATATGACATAGCAGGGAATATATCATTTCAATTTGATACTGGAGGGAATATATCATTTCAATATGATATAGCAGGGAATATATCATTTCAATATGATACTGCAGGGAATATATCATTTCGATATGATACTGGAGGGAATATATCATTTCAATTTGATACTGGAGGGAATATATCATTTTAATATGATATAGCAGGGAATACATGTATATCATTTCAATTTGATACTGGAGGGAATATATCATTTCAATTTGATATAGCAGGGAATATATCATTTCAATTTGATACTGTAGGGAATATATCATTTCAATATGAAACTGGAGGGAATATATCATTTCAATTTGATATAGCAGGGAATATATCATTTCAATATGATACTGGAGGGAATATATCATTTCAATATGATATAGCAGGGAATATATCATTTCAATATGATACTGGAGGGAATATATCATTTCAATATGATACTGGAGGGAATATATCATTTCAATATGAAACTGGAGGGAATATATCATTTCAATTTGATACTGGAGGGAATATATCATTTCAATTTGATATAGCAGGGAATATATAATTTCAATATGATATAGCAGGGAATATATCATTTCAATATGATACTGGAGGGAATATATCATTTCAATATGATACTGGAGGGAATATATCATTTCAATATGAAACTGGAGGGAATATATCATTTCAATTTGATACTGGAGGGAATATATCATTTCAATATGAAACTGGAGGGAATATATCATTTCAATTTGATATAGCAGGGAATACATGTATATCATTTCAATATGAAACTGTAGGGAATATATCATTTCAATTTGATACTGGAGGGAATATATCATTTCAATATGATACTGGAGGGAACATATCATTTCAATATGATACTGCAGGGAATATATCATTTCAATTTGATACTGGAGGGAATATATCATTTCAATATGAAACTGGAGGGAATATATCATTTCAATTTGATATAGCAGGGAATACATGTATATCATTTCAATATGATACTGGAGGGAATATATCATTTCAATTTGATACTGGAGGGAATATATCATTTCACTATGAAACTGTAGGGAATATATCATTTCAATATGATACTGGAGGGAATATATCATTTCAATTTGATATAGCAGGGAATACATGTATATCATTTCAATATGATACTGGAGGGAATATATCATTTCAATTTGATACTGGAGGGAATATATCATTTCACTATGAAACTGTAGGGAATATATCATTTCAATATGATACTGGAGGGAATATATCATTTCAATATGATACTGGAGGGAACATATCATTTCAATATGATACTGCAGGGAATATATCATTTCAATTTGATACTGGAGGGAATATATCATTTCAATATGAAACTGGAGGGAATATATCATTTCAATTTGATATAGCAGGGAATACATGTATATCATTTCAATATGATACTGGAGGGAATATATCATTTCAATTTGATACTGGAGGGAATATATCATTTCACTATGAAACTGTAGGGAATATATCATTTCAATTTGATACTGGAGTGAATATGTCATTTCAATATGAAACTGGAGGGAATATATCATTTCAATATGATACTGGAGGGAATATATCATTTCAATTTGATACTGGAGGGAATATATCATTTCAATATGATATAGCAGGGAATATATCATTTCAATATGATATAGCAGGGAATATATCATTTCAATATGACATAGCAGGGAATATATCATTTCAATATGATACAGTTATGTCATTTACACCATCACAGTGGTAATTGAATATCAGATTTGATGATCTGTGGATGTACTGGACTATAGGCAAGTTGCTATGAAATGTGCTTTTTAGTGGAACAGATTAGTGTCCTCAGCCATATTATAATACAAGGATTGTCACTGAATTCTTGTCATTTGAACCTCCATAAAATGTTACAAATAATACAAATTGACAACAAACACCGTGATAAAAAATGAGCCTTGGGGAACATCAGTTGCTATGGTATAAAATCCAAACATTGATAATGCAATAGAAAAAAAAATTGGTGAAATGGGTTGTTGTCATGACAACAATACCGACACATTGTTCCATTATGAATGATTAAGCTTATTGAGTGTTTGATTTTTTCAAAGGATTTTTTAAAATTCTGTCATATGCTAGTAAGATTAGAATTATGTGTATCATGTGATCAAATGCTTTTATTTATTGATAGTTTTGATGATTCATCAACAATTCGTGTGGAATATCACGAGTTCCCATTTCTTTCATATTTTGTAATATGTATAGAGTAATTACCAAAAAAATTAATGATTTTTAAAACCATTATACCTAATTCTGTGATTGATTACAATAATATAATATTGATATTAATGTCTGTATTGATGTCTGTATTTTCAAATGAATTTGTTGTATTTTATTTGTGTTCATATAAATTGTGTTGCCTTTTCACACAGGAATTTATGCAAATTAGGGACAGTTTCACAGAAATGCCAAAAGACAAAATTGAACAAATAATAGTAATTATATTTACACTGTACATAATTATATGAGGTCATTACGAGAATAGCATAAAATATACACAAAGGCATTACACTGATTATATCAACTGACACCTAGTAAAGGCCAGTATGACCTTGTCCTGCATATGATAACCTTGTGA
The DNA here is from genome assembly GCF_978046115.1 of Saccoglossus kowalevskii. Classification (NCBI taxonomy): domain Eukaryota; kingdom Metazoa; phylum Hemichordata; class Enteropneusta; family Harrimaniidae; genus Saccoglossus; species Saccoglossus kowalevskii. Next base: position 32,472,128 of record NC_140659.1, on the reverse strand, counting down.
TGACATTAGTATTTGTTGCTATAGCACTTCTGCATTCAATGTAAACTAAAGAAACCAATGAGTTCTGATATGTTTTTGCAATGAGTGCTAATATGACTTTCTATGGAACAACAAATTCTATGTTTTTTGTATCAGAGGTACCTCTGGTAATATATAATATTTAATTTTTTTAATGTGATAGAAGGGCAAATATATAAATAAATATGAGAGAGTCATCATTAAAATGTAAGAAATTAATACATGAAATGTTTCCCTAATAAAATAAAAAAATGTAATTTATTTCTATTGTTGAAGAATCAGGAATAAACATAAATAACCAAATTTCAGTTAGAATGAATGGTGGCCCTTGTTGCCATGGCTACAGTCACTTTTTGAGATGTGATTCACCTTTTTCTAGCATATATAGAGACAATTTATGTGATGGTTGTCTATGTGTAAAATGATAAAAAACAAATAGTAAGACGAACAATATTTCTAGGAATACTAAATGTAAATGAGTGTGAAAGAAACGTTGTTTGACTCAGAGTGTTGCTGAGTATGTATGGTTCTATATTCTAACATACAAATGTACATCACCCATTTCCAAAAACAAACAAATCTGTTGCTATAGGGTCACAAATTGATTGCAAAAAATGTGAGAAGACAAATGCATCTCTCTGAGAGTCTCTTTTTTACAGGTATGAATTCTAGATAAGTTGTTCAATATTAGCCTCATGTGCAATTCTTAAATTAATGACGATACAAGACTAATGTGATTGACTAGAACAAATATGCAAAAGATTTCATTAAAGAAGGCTGAATAAAAAGTGATGATACCTGAACTTTTTTTTCCAGGGAAACAATAATGTGATTCCCTCATAACGTTTAATAATGTTGTCAGCCATTTTAAATTGAAAATTTATCAAAAATACATAAAATTTTGGGTTCATAATTCGGAATTATTCGGAATTGTTCGCAGAATTCCTGTAAAAAAAATGTTTTACTGTGTCAAATCATTAACAAATTTGGCTTAATTCCCTCAGACAGATTAGCATGTGGTGATGAATGTGTACTCAGTAATTTCATCATTGATTGTCCCAATTTTCATTGGTGTTAAATGAAGCATGAAATTAATCTATGAATGAGAAATGGTTTCAGTGATAACAATTCATGTCTTAGTAACTCATTTAAATTTAGGTATGTGTAAGTTTTGCTATTTTGTTTGCTGTCCATCGTTTACTCAACAGCATTTTATTCCTACGGCTCAGCCAGCAAAAACGGCTGTGTATACGCATTCGACTTGAGCCGCCTCGAGCCAAGTTTGGCGCCAATAAACTCCGATAGGATAGAAATCACGCCCTCAATCATCTTCTTTCTCATTTCAATTATGGAAGAGACAACTTCGTTTGCAATTTCGCATTTGACAAAAACTTGATTGAACTTGGGCTGATCTTGGCTCTCATTCGGCCCAACCATATAAACGCATTGCAGATAATCTCCTGTTAATCTGTGGGAGGAGCAGTAGTTTGGTTTTGATAGAATGCTGTTTTGTAAATGTAGCAAATATCACAAAACCCCACACTATCTACCGTATCATTACTAATCTGTCGTTATCGCTCACATCCAAATATTATATAATCATATTTCACTCACTTGGTTTAAAATAAAATCTGATCAACATCTGATTATAGTGTAGCTAGGATAGATTCCATGACAACAATATAATTAGTACTGGTATCTATAATTTAGGTGTAATTTTCTGTTTCGTTTTCACTAAATCTATTTTTAGAACCATGTTGCTATGGTGCCAGTGTACCAGATTTGAACTGTGGAATATCATTTGGTCGGCAACGAAATTTGAACTTTTTGTTCTTGTAGATAAATAAATTAACTATTAACAATACATGTATTTATTTCAACACTGAATTTAAAAATGTAAAAAGTTCTCAACCTTAACAGAGGTTACCCAGTTCTAACCATATGTGAAACAAGTTCTTAACCTTAACAGAGGTTACCCAGTTCTAACCATATGTGAAACAAGTTCTTAACCTTAACAGAGGTTACCCAGTTCTAACCATATGTGAAACAAGTTCTTAACCTTAACAGAGGTTATCCAGTTCTAACCATATGTGGAACAAGTTCTTAACATTAACAGAGGTTACCCAGTTCTAACCATATGTGAAACAAGTTCTTAACCTTAACAGAGGTTACCCAGTTCTAACCATATGTGGAACAAGTTCTTAACCTTAACAGAGGTTACCCAGTTCTAACCATATGTGGAACAAGTTCTTAACATTAACAGAGGTTACCCAGTTCTAACCATATGTGAAACAAGTTCTTAACCTTAACAGAGGTTACCCAGTTCTAACCATATGTGAAACAAGTTCTTAACCTTAACAGAGGTTACCCAGTTCTAACCATATGTGGAACAAGTTCTTAACCTTAACAGAGGTTACCCAGTTCTAACCATATGTGAAACAAGTTCTTAACCTTAACAGAGGTTACCCAGTTCTAACCATATGTGAAACAAGTTCTTAACCTTAACAGAGGTTATCCAGTTCTAACCATATGTGGAACAAGTTCTTAACATTAACAGAGGTTACCCAGTTCTAACCATATGTGAAAAAAGTTCTTAACCTTAACAGAGGTTACCCAGTTCTAACCATATGTGGAACAAGTTCTTAACCTTAACAGAGGTTACCCAGTTCTAACCATATGTGGAACAAGTTCTTAACATTAACAGAGGTTACCCAGTTCTAACCATATGTGAAACAAGTTCTTAACCTTAACAGAGGTTACCCAGTTCTAACCATATGTGAAACAAGTTCTTAACCTTAACAGAGGTTACCCAGTTCTAACCATATGTGGAACAAGTTCTTAACCTTAACAGAGATTACCCAGTTCTAACCATATGTGAAACAAGTTCTTAACCTTAACAGAGGTTACCCAGTTCTAACCATATGTGAAACAAGTTCTTAACCTTAACAGAGGTTATCCAGTTCTAACCATATGTGAAACAAGTTCTTAACCTTAACAGAGGTTACCCAGTTCTAACCATATGTGAAACAAGTTCTTAACCTCAACAGAGGTTACCCAGTTCTAACCATATGTGAAACAAGTTCTTAACCTTAACAGAGGTTACCCAGTTCTAACCATATGTGAAACAAGTTCGTAACCTCAACAGAGGTTACCCAGTTCTAACCATATGTGAAACAAGTTCTTAACCTTAACAGAGGTTACCCAGTTCTAACCATATGTGAAACAAGTTCTTAACCTCAACAGAGGTTACCCAGTTCTAACCATATGTGAAACAAGTTCTTAACATTAACAGAGGTTACCCAGTTCTAACCATATGTGAAACAAGTTCTTAACCTTAACAGAGGTTATCCAGTTCTAACCATATGTGAAACAAGTTCTTAACCTTAACAGAGGTTACCCAGTTCTAACCATATGTGAAACAAGTTCTTAACCTCAACAGAGGTTACCCAGTTCTAACCACATGTGAAACAAGTTCTTAACCTTAACAGAGGTTACCCAGTTCTAACCATATGTGAAACAAGTTCTTAACCTCAACTGAGGTTACCCAGTTCTAACCATATGTGAAATAAGTTCTTAACCTTAACAGAGGTTACCCAGTTCTAACCATATGTGAAACAAGTTCTTAACCTCAACAGAGGTTACCCAGTTCTAACCATATGTGGAACAAGTTCTTAACCTCAACTGAGGTTACCCAGTTCTAACCATATGTGAAACAAGTTCTTAACCTCAACTGAGGTTACCCAGTTCTAACCATATGTGAAACAAGTTCTTAACCTCAACTGAGGTTACCCAGTTCTAACCATATGTGAAACAAGTTCTTAACCTCAACAGAGGTTACCCAGTTCTAACCATATGTGAAACAAGTTCTTAACCTTAACAGAGGTTATCCAGTTCTAACCATATGTGAAACAAGTTCTTAACCTTAACAGAGGTTACCCAGTTCTAACCATATGTGAAACAAGTTCTTAACCTCAACTGAGGTTACCCAGTTCTAACCATATGTGAAATAAGTTCTTAACCTTAACAGAGGTTACCCAGTTCTAACCATATGTGAAACAAGTTCTTAACATTAACAGAGGTTACCCAGTTCTAACCATATGTGAAACAAGTTCTTAACATTAACAGAGGTTACCCAGTTCTAACCATATGTGAAACAAGTTCTTAACCTTAACAGAGGTTACCCAGTTCTAACCATATGTGAAACAAGTTCTTAACCTTAACAGAGGTTACCCAGTTCTAACCATATGTGGAACAAGTTCTTAACCTTAACAGAGATTACCCAGTTCTAACCATATGTGAAACAAGTTCTTAACCTTAACAGAGGTTACCCAGTTCTAACCATATGTGAAACAAGTTCTTAACCTTAACAGAGGTTACCCAGTTCTAACCATATGTGAAACAAGTTCTTAACCTTAACAGAGGTTACCCAGTTCTAACCATATGTGGAACAAGTTCTTAACATTAACAGAGGTTACCCAGTTCTAACCATATGTGAAACAAGTTCTTAACATTAACAGAGGTTACCCAGTTCTAACCACATGCGAAATAAGTTCTTAACATTAACAGAGGTTACCCAGTTCTAACCATATGTGAAACAAGTTCTTAACATTAACAGAGGTTACCCAGTTCTAACCACATGCGAAATAAGTTCTTAACATTAACAGAGGTTACCCAGTTCTAACCACATGTGAAACAAGTTCTTAACCTTAACAGAGGTTACCCAGTTCTAACCATATGTGAAACAAGTTCTTAACATTAACAGAGGTTACCCAGTTCTAACCATATGTGAAACAAGTTCTTAACCTTAACAGAGGTTACCCAGTTCTAACCATATGTGAAACAAGTTCTTAACCTTAACAGAGGTTACCCAGTTCTAACCATATGTGAAACAAGTTCTTAACCTTAACAGAGGTTACCCAGTTCTAACCATATGTGGAACAAGTTCTTAACATTAACAGAGGTTACCCAGTTCTAACCATATGTGAAACAAGTTCTTAACATTAACAGAGGTTACCCAGTTCTAACCACATGCGAAATAAGTTCTTAACATTAACAGAGGTTACCCAGTTCTAACCATATGTGAAACAAGTTCTTAACATTAACAGAGGTTACCCAGTTCTAACCACATGCGAAATAAGTTCTTAACATTAACAGAGGTTACCCAGTTCTAACCACATGTGAAATAAGTTCTTAACCTTAACAGAGGTTACCCAGTTCTAACCATATGTGAAACAAGTTCTTAACATTAACAGAGGTTACCCAGTTCTAACCACATGCGAAATAAGTTCTTAACATTAACAGAGGTTACCCAGTTCTAACCACATGTGAAACAAGTTCTTAACCTTAACAGAGGTTACCCAGTTCTAACCATATGTCATGCCGTGCAATGTTTTTTGGGGAATGCATGTAATTAGTTGACAACCAAACTATTTTTGTGTTATATACAAATTAGAATTCTGTATTTTTCATTTTAGATTTTAGAATTTGCAACAAGAGAAGAGAATAATCAATTTTATTTTTATGATGACATTGATGACTTTGCTGATGATCCTCACATGTATCATATTGAATATGAAGAAGAGTTAACTGTTGTGGAAGAGATGTATTGTCGTTACACAATTCCTGTACCAGGAGCTCAGTATCTACGGTTACCAATGCCTACAGAAGGGTTTCTAGAGGAAAGAGATGTTGATCTGTTTATTGACACATTAAAGGTGAGCTGTTTCTATATTTTTGAACATTGAAGTAGTTTCAGGGGGTAACGTTATCTTTTCTAGTGCTAAAGTTGATGCAGAAGTACCATTTTTGCCTTTAAACACTAATAGTCACATTTCACAAAAGACTTTTTTTATAATTTTCTCATATGTTCTATTAAATTTATTCCAATTTGTAGCCAATTGAAAATAATTTGGTTCACAGTTAAAACAAGTCATATAATTAAAATGTGCAAAATATTGCACCAGAATCATTCAAACAGTTAAACCATCATATTCAGATTTTGTCATCTTATATAACTGTATTATTGTCAATCTGTTTTATTCCAGCAATGATATTGATCAACATTTTTTTCAAATTATATTTTAACAGTTTTGTCTAATGTTTACATAAAAATAGACCCAAATATTAAAGTGAAAAATGTTGTTATCACAAATACAATGTACTATGGCACATTAATTTGTGATTTGATTTAATTTGTCATTCGTTGTGAATATTTTTTTCAATTTTAATCAACCAGTAGCTTCGCTGTAAGTGGGTTTTGTATCTGGTGGGTTTTACGGGGAGTAGGGCTTTGTCTCAGTAACTGGTCCTTTCATCTTTGTTGAGAATTAAAGTTTTATGTTCTTTAACAACTGGCATTATTCTGGGAATACCATCCTGGCAGGAGTTCCAAAATAACCCCATGCTCTGATAATACCCCTAGTTTCAAAGACCAATAAACATTACTATTATGATCTTATTAGTATTGCTAAGGATAGTTGAATATTGTTTATTGAAATTAATAACTGTTTTCAAATATAAATAAATTGTAGTATGTAACAAACTGTATAACAAACAATGAAATAAAGGAATATATATATGTATATATATTTACATTATTACTAATGCATTGCAATAAAACTAATTCAAATTGAAAGAAATTGCAATATGAAATATTCCATCAGTACTACTTCTCAAAGGCGTATTTTGCGGTAAGTGTTATTAAATTTTATAAACTTGTTTGGCAATACCCACCCCAATTAGATATAATGTGTACATATGTCTTAATAAATATAGATGTACTAACAAAAATGAGATATAAATTATTTTATTATATAACCTGCACAATATTGATTTGATTACCAAACGTTTTCTGGGTCCATGCACTGCAAGTTACAGAAATAATTAAGACAAGGCAGTTTCGATATCAAAATCGAGAAACTCGACATACATCAACCTATAGTGACCTAAAATGACATACATCAACCTATAGAGACCTACAATGACATACATCAACCTATAGAGACCTACAATGACATACATCAACCTATAGAGACCTACAATGACATACATCAACCTATAGAGACCTACAATGACGTACATCAACCTATAGAGACCTACAATGACATACATCAACCTATAGTGACCTACAATGACATACATCAACCTATAGAGACCTACAATGACATACATCAACCTGTAGAGACCTACAATGACATACATCAACCTATAGTGACCTACAATGACATACATCAACCTATAGAGACCTACAATGACATACATCAACCTATAGTGACCTACAATGACATACATCAATCTATAGAGACCTACAATGACATACATTAACCTATAGTTACCTATAATGACATACAATGACTTACGTCAACCTATAGTGACCTACAATGAAATACATCAATCTATAGAGACCTACAATGAAATACATCAACCTATAGAGACCTACAATGACATACATCAACCTATAGAGACCTACAATGACATACATCAGCCTATAGTTACCTACAATGACATACATCAACCTATAGAGACCTACAATGACATACATCAACCTATAGTTACCTACAATGACATACATCAACCTATAGTTACCTACAATGACATACATCAACCTATAGTGACCTACAATGACATACATCAACCTATAGAGACCTACAATGAAATACATCAACCTATAGAGACCTACAATGACATACATCAACCTATAGTGACCTACAATGACATGCATCAACCTATAGAGACCTATAAAATGACATACATCAACCTATAGAGACCTACAATGACATACATCAACCTATAGAGACCTACAATGAAATACATCAACCTATAGAGACCTACAATGACATACATCAGCCTATACATTGTAGTTACCTACAATGACATACATCAACCTATAGTGACCTACAATGACATACATCAACCTATAGAGACCTACAATGATATACATCAACCTATAGAGACCTACAATGAAATACATCAACCTATAGAGACCTACACTGACATACATCAACCTATAGAGACCTACAATGACATACATCAACCCATAGAGACGTACAATGAAATACATCAACCTATAGTGACCTATATACACTGACATACATCAATCTATAGAGACCTACAATGACATACATCAACCTATAGTGACCTACAATGACATACATCAACCTATAGAGACCTACAATTACATACATCAACCTATAGAGACCTACAATGAAATACATCAACCTATAGAGACCTACAATGAAATACATCAACCTATAGAGACCTACAATGACATACATCAACCTATAGAGACCTACAATGAAATACATCAACCTATAGTGACCTACAATGACATACATCAACCTATAGTGACCTACACTGACACATTTATACTTGCTTTATGCTTAGGGAGCAAAAAATCAAACAATAACTTCAGTACCAGCTGCCTCAAAAAAAAAAAATACAATGACATACATCAACCTATAGTGACCTACAATGACATGCATCAACCTATAGAGACCTACAATGACATACATCAACCTATAGAGACCTACAATGACATGCATCAACCTATAGAGACCTACAATGACATACATCAACCTATAGAGACCTACAATGACATACATCAACCTATAGAGACCTACAATGACATACATCAACCTATAGAGACCTACAATGACATACATCAACCTATAGAGACCTACAATGAAATACATCAACCTATAGAGACCTACAATGACATACATCAGCCTATACATTGTAGTTACCTACAATGACATACATCAACCTATAGTGACCTACAATGACATACATCAACCTATAGAGACCTACAATGATATACATCAACCTATAGAGACCTACAATGAAATACATCAACCTATAGAGACCTACACTGACATACATCAACCTATAGAGACCTACAATGACATACATCAACCCATAGAGACGTACAATGAAATACATCAACCTATAGTGACCTATATACACTGACATACATCAATCTATAGAGACCTACAATGACATACATCAACCTATAGTGACCTACAATGACATACATCAACCTATAGAGACCTACAATGACATACATCAACCTATAGAGACCTACAACGAAATACATCAACCTATAGAGACCTACAATGAAATACATCAACCTATAGAGACCTACAATGACATACATCAACCTATAGAGACCTACAATGAAATACATCAACCTATAGTGACCTACAATGACATACATCAACCTATAGTGACCTACACTGACATATATCAACCTATAGTGACCTACACTGACATACATCAATCTATAGAGACCTACAATGACAATGACATACATCAACCTATAGTGACCTACAATGAAATACATCAACCTATAGAGACCTACACTGACACATTTATACTTGCTTTATGCTTAGGGAGCAAAAAATCAAACAATAACTTCAGTACCAGCTGCCTCAAAAAAAAAAAAAACCCACAAAACACAGATTTACATTTATTTACATTATATTACAATTATTCATTTATCTCTTATTGTGAGATGTGTATTTATTTCATTCATTTACTGTATTTTTAGTATTTCCTTTTATTTTCATTTTTTTTTTATTACATGTTTTTGACTTTATTGTACTTTTTGTCAAGATCTCAAATGGGATACGATAGCAATAAAGAATTACTTACTTACTTACTTACATCAACCTATAGAGACCTACAATGACATACATCAATCTATAGAGACGTACAATGAAATACATCAACCTATAGTGACCTATATACACTGACATACATCAACCTATAGAGACCTACAATGACATACATCAACCTATAGTGACCTACAATGACATACATCAACCTATAGTGACCTACACTGACATATATCAACCTATAGTGACCTACACTGACATACATCAATCTATAGAGACCTACAATGACATACATCAACCTATAGTGACCTACAATGAAATACATCAACCTATAGAGACCTACAATGACTTACATCAACCTATAGTGACCTACAATGACATACATTAACATACATTAACCTATAATGACCTACAATGACAAACATTAACCTATAGTGACCTATATATTATATTGACATGTGAAATGAAAATATTGTTTATCTCCTCTCTAGGAATATCCACGACTTTTTGAGAAGGATGATCCGTCATTACCAGCTTTTGTGTTCAATGGACATGTAGGAGTGTGCAGAACAACTGTTGGCATGGTTATGGGGTGTCTTGTACTTTCTCACAAAAGAGGATTTCCACAAGATGCTCTGTGAGTATGCAATCATATTTCATGCAATATAAGTCTTTATGCATGATGTTTATTACAAGTTGATGGCAATTTTGTTGTCAACATAAGGTGAAAGGGGAGATTACATTTGGTTATTTATATATAAATGCATACAGTATTTACTCTAGACTATGCATAGTACTGTGGAATACTTTATTTTCGCTGGACTTAATTTTCGCTAAGAAGGCTTTTTGGGCGTTTTGTATGGAATTTATTTTTCGCTGATTTTTGATGAGTTTAATGTGAAATATAGGAAAAAAAGTATATTCGCTGGATTTTATTTTCACGGAGTCTTCCCTTCAGCGAAAATAGCGAAAATAAAGTATTCTACAGTATTATACAATAGTTTAATGAATATTATGTGTATATATTTGGTATTGGGTTTAGCTATAGTATAATTATAGTAAGTAGTAGTAATAGTAGTAAGGATATTGAAGTATAATAAAGTTGTAACACATAAACTAAAGGCATAATGTTCAAATTGGGAAATATCATATATTTGCTCTATTACTAAAGTGTAAGTACCGTAAAATCTGTATTAGAAGCTGCATCTCTAATAGATGCCGCACCCATTCTTTTTGAACAATTTAGAACCAAAAAATTCACAATTTCTCATATGTGTAGATGCTCTAATAGAAGCCGCATCCCCTCTGTTGCATTGTACCATTTCAATAGAAGCCGCAGATTTTAATACAGATTTTACAGTACTTTAATACACTGTCATCCTCCCCTTTTTAGCTCCACTGTCATCATCCCCTTTTTAGCTCTACTGTTATCCTCCCCTTTTTAGCTCCACTGTCATCATCCCCTTTTTAGCTCCACTGTCATCATCCCCTTTTTAGCTCTACTGTCATCCTCCCCTTTTTAGCTCCACTGTCATCATCCCCTTTTTAGCTCTACTGTCATCCTCCCCTTTTTAGCTCCACTGTCATCATCCCCTTTTTAGTCCCCGTTCGGACGCAGGCCGAAAACGGGGACTTATGTTTTGCCCTGTGTGTGTCCGTCCGTGCGTCCGTGTGTCTGTGCGTCCGTGATCACCTGTATCTCGAACATGCATGGACCGATTAAGTTCAAACTTCACTCATACATTACACATTATATGGGACATATGCACATGCATTTTTTTCATGATCCGATTAACGATAGCCGAATAGTGGCCATTTTAATGCCGAAAATGCATCAAAATCGCACATTTTCACCATTCCGGACCCGGATCTCAGTTATGCATGGACGGATTTTGTTCAAATTTGGTACATACATTAAACATAATAGGACCTTGATGCACGTCATTTTTTTTTTTCGGATCAAGTTCGAAATAGCCGACTGGCGGCCATTTTGTTTTAAAGAATTCAGTTCTGGATCCGTATCCGAGACATGTCTGGATTGATCAAGTTCAAACTTCACACACACAAGGTACATCATGTCACAAATATGTATGTGCATTTGTTTCATGATCTCATTAACGATAGCCAAATGGGGGCCGCTTTAAGGCCGAAAATGCATTGAAATCGCACATTTTCACCATTCCGGACCCAGATCTCAGTTATGCATGGACGGATTTCATTCAAATTTGGTACATACATTAAACATAATAGGACCTTGATGCACGTCATTTTTTTTTTCGGATCAAGTTTGAAATAGCCGACTGGCGGCCATTTTGTTTTAAAGAATTCAGTTCTGGATCCGTATCCGAGACATGTCTGGATTGATCAAGTTCAAACTTCACACACACAAGGTACATCATGTCACAAATATGTATGTGCATTTGTTTCATGATCTCATTAACGATAGCCAAATGGGGGCCGCTTTAAGGCCGAAAATGCATTGAAATCGCACATTTTCACCATTCCGGACCCGTATCTCAGTTATGCATGGATGGATTTTGTTCAAATTTGGTACATACATTAAACATAATAGGACCTTGATGCACGTCTTTTTTTTTCGCATCAAGTTCGAAATGGCCGACTGGCGGCCATTTTGTTAAAGAATTCAGTTCTGGATCCGTATCCAAGACATGTCTGGATTGATCAAGTTCAAACTTCACACACACATGGTACATCATGTCACAAATAGATATGTGCATTTGTTTCATGATCTGCTTAACAATAGTGGAATGATGGCCATTTTAAGGCCGAAAATGCATCAAAATCACATATTTTCACAATTCCAGAACCAGATCTCAGTCATGCATGGATGGATTTTGTTCAGATTTAGCACAATGTGTTGTACATATGCAGGTGCATTTCGGTCATGATCTGCTTTGAATGTATATGTCACTCAAATATGAACGGAACGGGGACGTGTCATTGACAATGACTTGTTAGCTCTACTGTCATCCTCCCCTTTTAGCTCCAAAGTCATCCTCCCTTTTTAGCTCTACTGTCATCCTCCCCTTTTTAGCCCCACTGTCATCATCCTCTTTTTAGCTCTACTGTCATCCTCCCCTTTTTAGCTCCACTGTCATCATCCCCTTTTTAGCTCTACTGTCATCCTCCCCTTTTTAGCTCCACTGTCATCATCCCCTTTTTAGCTCTACTGTCATCCTCCCCTTTTTAGCTCCACTGTCATCCCCTTTTTAGCTCTACTGTCATCATCCCCTTTTTAGCTCTACTGTCATCATCCCCTTTTTAGCTCTACTGTCATCATCCCCTTTTTAGCTCTACTGTCATCATCCCCTTTTTAGCTCTACTGTCATTCTCCCCTTTTTAGCTCTACTGTCATTCTCCCCTTTTTAGCTCTACTGTCATCATCCCCTTTTTAGCTCTACTGTCATCCCTTTTAGCTCTACTGTCATCATCCCTTTTTAGCTCTACTGTCATCATCCCCTTTTTAGCTCTACTGTCATTCTCCCCTTTTTAGCTCTACTGTCATTCTCCCCTTTTTAGCTCTACTGTCATTCTCCCCTTTTTAGCTCTACTGTCATCATCCCCTTTTTAGCTCTACTGTCATCATCCCCTTTTTAGCTCTACTGTCATCATCCCCTTTTTAGCTCTACTGTCATTCTCTCCTTTTTAGCTCTACTGTCATCCTACCCTTTTTAGCTCTACTGTCATCCTACCCTTTTTAGCTCTACTGTCATTCTCCCCTTTTTAGCTCTACTGTCATTCTCCCCTTTTTAGCTCTACTGTCATCCTACCCTTTTTAGCTCAACTGTCATCCTCCCTTTTTTAGCTCCGAAGTCATCTTCCCTTTTTACCTTGCCCGTACCATCAAAGATGGAAGGGAAAGGTATATAAGGGAAAGATTTTGTCTGGCGTTGTCGGTGTTGTTGTTGTCATTGTTGTCGTCGTCGTCGTTAATAATTGTTATTGTGTGCATAATAACTTTTCTAATTCTATTCCAAACTTCATCAAACTTGGTCACCTTATTCATTAGTATAATGTCTTCCCTGAGTTTGAACAACAGATGTCCTGTATGAAAATATCATGCAAAAATAGAGAAAATCTGATAAAATATTTTGACTGTTTCTAATTGACTGATCACTGGTGATACACATCAAAGGTCACTGATCTCAGTGGAATTATGCATTGTTGTATGTGTTCAATGAAGCAAATGATTTATCTTGTAATAATATCCTTGGTAATGTATCCCAGAATCCCATACTGGGTTTCAAAACCAACTCATGGAGAGATTGCACAGTCTGATACACATTTGCAAACCTACCAATAAAATCTTTACAGAAAACGAGATGTCAGAAAATCAATATAAGCACTCCTATGAACTGGGTGCCAAACTTTGATCAAGATCTGAAGCTAATAGAAAATCTGTTTAGTTCAAAGTTATCAAATCAAAAACAATACATAAAAAATACATAAAAAGCAAAACATTTCATCCACATTTTTAAAAGAAAATTGTTCTAAAATATATGTATTCTGTATTTGACAAACAGTTCATTCGACAAATGAAAACTCACAGGAATATGTTTCAGCTATTAGAACAGAATGATAGAGTTTTCATAATACTAGTTTAAAAACGCACTTCAAAGATTGCAGTGTTTGAAGATGTAGATTCTTAGGAGGCAACAGTACTGTTGACTTCTCCCTCCACTGGACACCAACTATTTAAGTTGATTTGCATACAAAGCAGAGCTTGCAACAGCTATTCATAAAGGGTGTTTTTTTTTTACTTTTCATATAATACAGTAGTCACACAATGAGGCAGTTCATATTTGTCTCAGTAAATCATTAATTTTTGACAGACACCTGTACAAAATACTTGGACAAAAGCCAGCTAAGATTTTCTGTTATTTTGCATGTTTTATGAATCTATTCACATCTAAGTGCAGAACTTTTTTTTTTGTGATGAGGCATGTATTTTCATACTAAAATATCTGAATTACTTTGAATAAAACTGGAAATTATGTCCCTTAAAATAATTAAACAAATAAGGCACCAATGTTTTTGTAAGATATTTACATCTTTTAAGGACATTCGGTAGACTGATATCCCATTGTTGGTTCAACCCCAAAACTTGTTTGTATTCAAAATTAATTATGACAATGCATATTTATATTGAAACAAACTATGATAAAGGAAACTATATTATATAACAAAGGGCAAGGTCACCAGAGTTCAACTATGTTTTAGCTCTACCGTCATCCTCCCCTTTTTAGCTCAAGTCATCATCCCCCTTTTAGCTCTACTGCCATCATATCCTTTTTAGCTCTATAGTCATCCTACCCTTTTTAGCTCTACTGTCATCCTCCCCTTTTTAGCTCTACTGTCATCCTCCCCTTTTTAGCTCTACTGTCATCCTACCCTTTTTAGCTCTACTGTCATCCTACCCTTTTTAGCTCCAAAGTCATCCTACCCTTTTTAGCTCTACTGTCACCCTGCCTCTTTTAGCTCTACTGTCACCCTGCCCTTTTTAGCTCCAAAGTCATCCTACCCTTTTTAGCTCTACTGTCACCTTGCCCTTTTTAGCTCTACTGTCACCCTGCCCTTTTTAGCTCTACTGTCATCCTCCTCTTTTAGCTCCAAAGTAATCCTCCCCTTTTTAGCTCTACTGTCACCCTGCCCTTTTTAGCTCCAAAGTCATCCTACCCTTTTTAGCTCTGCTGTCACCCTGTCCTTTTTAGCTCTACTGCCATCATATCCTTTTTAGCTCTATAGTCATCCTACCCTTTTTAACTCTACTGTCATCCTCCCTTTTTAGCTCCAAAGTAATCCTCCCCTTTTTAGCTCTACTGTCACCCTGCCCTTTTTAGCTCCAAAGTCATCCTACCCTTTTTAGCTCTACTGTCATCCTACCCTTCTTAGCTCTACTGTCATCCTACCCTTCTTAGCTCCACTGTCATCCTACCCTTCTTAGCTCTACTGTCATCATAGATAACAGAGTGAAGCTGTTCATATAGGTGATTGTCGAACATTGTTTTGTCCATCGTCAATTGCTTTGATGCACATCATTTTGTTTTACGATCTGATTCAAGATGGCCGAATGGCGGCCATTTTTGTGCTAAAAAATCCTAAAAATAAAGCATTTCTCGGCTGTTTACAGATGGATTTTGTGCAAACTTGGTATATACATTAGACATTATGGGACCTTGATGCAAATAATTTTGTTTTTTCAAGATAAGATTCAAAATGGCCGACTGGCGGCCATTTTGTTTTAATGAATGTGGTTCTTGTGCCATATCTCTGACTTGCTTTCACTGATTATGTTCAAATATAAAATATTCATTATACATCATGTTATAGATAGACAGATATATTGGTTTGGCGATCCTATTCAAAATGGCCAAATTGTGGCCATTTTTGTGCTTAAAAATCATCAAATATCAAGCATTTATGGATGGATTTCGTTCAAACTTGGTACATATGTTAGACATTACAGGTTCCTGATGCACATCATTTATTTTTCAGATTGGTTTCAAAATGGCTGTCTGGCGGCCATTTTGTTTTAATGATTGGGCTTCTAGAGCCATAGCTTTGACTGATTATATTCAAATTATATATATTCGTTATACATCATGTTATATTATATACATGTATTCAAAATGGCTGATTTTGAATGCTGTTCCAGTACTTTTTTGACGATCAGATACAAATGTCAATCATTTTAATCATATTTCTGACATGGTTATATTCCAGCTATATTAATATAAACAAAACTATATTATCTAAATTTGATAACTAACGGGGACTGTGCTATGCATGGCTTGTTAATCATGTGCTGTTTCCTTTATTTTTCAGTAAGCCTCCTTATCCTATTAATGAAAGAAGTCCAAATTTTGAGAGAGGGGAATTCAATATCATTAAAAAACTTTTAGATTATTTACCAAATGGATCTCAAATAAAACAAGAAGTAAGTTGAATGCATTCATTTGAACTTCAGTTGATATGTGACAACTGATATCTGTAGTCAATGTCTGTCTGTCTTTGGCAGGGCTGTGTGAATATCTTCTTATCATAATGATGTTATATATTATAGACTTAAATTTTAGCTGTTACTCAAAATGACAGTATAAATGCATATACTGGTATTAAAGATTTGCTCAATATAATTTGTTTTAAGTACTCTATGACATTCATGCCTTTTTGAATAATTGGTTCCAGTTTATCTCACTTTAGAATATTTTTTCGCTTAAATTTAGGTTGATGTAGTTATTGATCTTTGCTGTGATTTGGAAAATTTGAGAACGGAGATAACTGAATGCAAGAAGAAACTTGAGGGAATTAAAGAAGATTATGAAATTGATGTAAGTTGACAGGTTGTTTCCAAGGAAACAGTTCTAAACATGTAATAATTTAAACACATTCAGCTTGAATTTGGTTCCAATAAATTATTGTCGTTGAGCACCAACATTGCCCGACTGTCAATGTCCAGGTCTCAGTCCAGGATGCTGTTCCTGCTCATTTTTAAAAACCATAACAAAATTTTAATTTTTAAGACTTATATGTTATAGTTCAGAAAAGTTATTTTTCATTTTTCAGGGATATAGTGCAAAAGAATATTTTCAGAAAAGAGCACTGACACATTTGGAGAGATATTTTTATCTCATTGTTTTCAATGCATATTTGCATGAACAGGTTAGTGGCTATAACATTACTCACTTTTAATCTCATGGTTTGAGAAATTTTGTTCTTAGCTAACATCTCATTGAAATCTCATTAAATCTCTTGTTTTGTGAGATTTTGTTCTTAGCTAACATCTCATTGAAATCTCATTAAATCTCTTGTTTTGTGAGATTTTGTTCTTAGCTAACATCTTATTGAAATCTCATTAAATCTCTAGTTTTGTGAGATTTTGTTCTTAGCTAAGTACATTTATGGAAATAACTTTTTTTTTGCAGTATCCGTTAACTTTGACTCAGCCATTCAGTTCTTGGGTTTATAAACGTCCATACCTGTACAGACTTCTCAGCAATATTGATATCTCAGAACGAAAAACATCGCCTGAGCTCATCACCAAAGGAGTGAGATACATGGTGAGTGACAGGCACCCTCTAGTGGCAGCTCATTACATTCTTTTTTTTATGTAGTTGTTCCAATGTATAGCAGAAATTCAGATATTAATTAATTCAATTGCCTTGTTTAGAATAGCAACTGTTTCAGCAGAACCTTTGTACATTCATATGTATGTTTTGTATTTAAAGCTTCATTATCTTGTTTGTAGATATATTTTCTGAACTGATTGTAATTTTTTGTTGTCAAGTACGCCCTCTAGTATCAGCATGGTAACATGTTTTTAAACCTTATTTGAATTGACTTCTGTTCTTCTATTTTCTCAGGTTGCAGACGATTACATCGGTCTTGACGTTCTCAGTTCTACTCGAGAAGTCAAAGTATCCAATTTTAGGAAATGTCCAGGATTGAATGTATATGGAATGGCACAACCATGCAGGGAGGTACGTCACATCATGGACTGTACATTAAGTATTTCAAATGTGGTGGTCATCACACTGCATGAAATGACATATATAAACTTAAAAAATTGCACCAATGAGCATTGCCTTTAATGTTGCAGTTACTAGTGCAATTACGTCTTTGAAGACTATAGTTTTAGTGAAGAGCACCCTCAAATTAATCATGAATAATTCAAAGAACACATTTGCCACTACCTGCAGATCAAAAAACAGTTTTACAAACTGTGAAAATTGATGTCATATAAACTGATAAACTTTATTTTTAGGGTCTGTCCAGAGTTGTGCAGACATTAGTTGATAAAAAACATGGTCACCCGATAGTTATTTTATTCAACCTGAGAGAAGATGTTGTTCTTGACTGTGATGGGGAGACTTTTACACCAAGAGAACCCTCTAACTTAACAGAAAATATCAATTTGTCGGGAATTGATGCAAAAGAACTAGAGGTAAAATTGATCAAATACTTGTGCAATTGGAAATGTTTTTATAGGGGGATAAATTTGTACTTGTCATTGAACATGTGAATTTTAAATCAATTTTTTTAAAATAATTAATTTAATAATAATTTATTTTAAAATATATTTTTCAATAAATATCAAACTTTCAGAGAAAAGAAGCTCTTTTGAAAACAGAACTTTTGAAAACCAAGAAAACATTGCAGGTAAGTAGGCCCTAATTGTGACTTTGAAAGGTCACACATCCTGTGTTTTTTTGGTGCTATTGTTGTCTTATAACTGCAATAATTTTCAAATATTATGCATATATTCTGTACTTTATAGGTTTATAAATTGGAATTGATAGTGGATATGTATGTACCAGGATGTGTGACCTTTTGGAGGTCAGATGAACATTATGTGTCTTTGTGTAATGGATTAGTTTTATAGTGATCACATGGCCATACACTCTTTCATTTAGGAATCAGGCAGAAGAGGTGACCATCATGTTATTCTATAATGTATAATTTAGAGAATCTACTGTGAATTTTGGTTCTCCAGTAAATAGAAAGAAACGCTCATTTTGGAAGAAGAGTTCCCGTTTACAGTTATTTGAGTACATTTTCAACTCTTTATATGTTTGAAAACGACAAGTGTTCACCATTCCAGTTTATGATACAACAACAAAAAATTTGTTGAGAACTTTCTAGAAAAAATAACGTCATCCTCATTGGCCCTTTCAGGTATATCAAGAAACGAATCAGGCTAGGGAGCCTAAAGATTTTAGCAGTATATTGACAATAAGGGAGATGTGTGAGCATCAGATGAAACAGACACCTCAGCTTAGATATTATAGGATGCCTATGCAGGAGGAGTGTTCTGCAACTGAAGAGGTAATTTAAAACAATTTTATAAATTGATTGGTTCTTAATTGTCATATGACATGATCAATTCTTATAACTGGTTGCTAAGTTACTTTTTATGTATCTCGTTTTTATTGGTCATTGTATGTCACATGATTCTATACCTTTTTCTGATTGGTTATTTCCATTTCAGCAATATGATTTACTTGTGTCAGTTATAAAAGACCTTGATGAGATTCACACTGACGAAGATGGTCCAGCACTGATCTTTAACTGCCATGATGGCAAAGACAGGACAACGACAGCCATGGCAATTGCAGGTCTTATTATGTGGCATAAAAAGGTAAACACAGATAGAAACATTCAGATTTTCATAAGAAAACTCTGCTTCTTCTTGAAAGAACTGCACACTATTGACAAAAATAAAACATCAATAAATTTAATTTAGTTATAATTTTTTTAATTTCTGTGATGCTCTTAGACAATGCATAGACCTGATTAGTTTTGGGTAAAAGTCCATGCATATTAATTACCTAATTTTCAGCTTCTCTCTTGATATCTCAAGTATCAATCATCACATTTCAATGAAACTTTGTACATACATGTAGATGCTCTGGGACAATGCACAGACATTATAATGCATGTGGATCAATTTGTTTTCATGTTGTGCATCTATAATAGCAGACCTTTTTAGAAAGGCTATTCTTAAATTTTGAAATAATAAATATACCTCCAGTACTCTCAGCACACCAGAGCTCCTTCTAAGCTTTCTAAACAGACACACATCAGAATCTGATATAATGCCATTATTAGATAAGGGCGCACTTCAAAGTTCTCACACAATATTCATCATCTACTCAACAGGGTTTTCCAGTCGGATGTAAACTTGGAGAACAAGAACATGTCAGTTTGCCAAATGCTGAATACACCAAGGGAGAATTTACTGTAAGTTGTTTTTCTGTTCTGCCTATTCAAATGTATTTTTATATGATTTCATTGTTAATTTTTTATCAAAAGGCATAATTTTATATTGGCTACTTGTTTTGATCTAATATTCTAATGATCCACGATTTCTGTAGATTCATTGTGATTTCAACATTATCTGAGTTCATTACAAAATTACTGAAAGGTTTACATTAAGACATACTGCTGAGTTTTGATCATTGCATAACGAGATTGATGTGATCCATTGCATAAATGTATTTTTGTTAAAATATTATTATATTTCAGGTGATACTATAAATCCAAATTTTCATCAGGTGTTTTGTGATTATAATCTTTTGACAGATTGTACAGAAGTTGGTGAGAAGATTGCCAAATGGAACTCAGGTCAAGAGGGAAGTAGATTTTATTTTAGATAAATGTTCAGAGACGATGACTCCAATGCATTATCATGCAAGAGAAGTTATATTTTCTACATATAATAAGGTAAGGAAGACATCAGTTGACAGTCACATGATAATGTCATGTGATAGTTCTTAGTTACAAACATACTTTGTAACTATTTTCAACATTTTCCCTTGACATTTCAATATCTTTGGCTGGTACTCTCTGATTTCTCTGTTAATTTGAAATCAGATAGAAAATTGTATTTATTATTATGTTTATTACTCTAGGATATGGATAATTCTTGAAGTGAAAAGTTCTATCAAATAACTGACAAATACATGTAGCTAATAAAAATGTATGTTTTCAAACTTGTTTCTATGGAAACAATTACTGATTTTCCTATAACTTTAAACCCTACACTTGTATTGATGGCCATTTTTAATTAAAAATTGGCCGTAATACTGTGTATGTTTTACCAGAAGCTTATATAGACCAAAATTACATGTGTTGTATACTAAATCCTTGAGATATTAAGCCCATAGAAACACCTCTGTTATCTAAGTGTTTAAAATACAGTACATATAATTAATATACTTACAAAATAGAGCAATGAAGGCTCTATTAAGTCTAAAACAGCAATTATATTCAGAAACAAATATCTCGGTAAAAGTATATTTAGATGTTTGATGCAGTGGTCAAACCAGCTTTGCTTTTATTATTGCTCTGAGGTTTGGTCATGTGGTAACATCAAACAATTGTCAAACCTATCAAACTGCACAACACCAGCAGAAAAACTCCACCTGAAATTCTGTCAATTTCTTCTAAAGGTTGGTTGTAAAACCACAAACATTGGTTGCCTAATGCAACTGGGTCTCTACCCACTTCTCTTAGCAAGTCTGACCCAAATGTTTAAATATTGACTGAAAATTGCCATAAAATACACTGGTCAATGAATGTACCCCAGTAATACAGATTATGTGTAAAAGCAGATGAAACAGGCACTAACAACTGGGTAAAGAACTGATTTAAAGAAAAATTGGAACTCCTTTATCAAATACATGTAATCACTTGCATCTACAGTGCAAATACTGCAAAATAGAGAGAGATGACCTCTTCGAAAAACACAACATACTCCAGGACTGTTCTGACTATGAAACATACTAAAACTACAAGATAGACAAATATTAAAAGAAATTTAGTAAATTTATTCACCAGTTTTTTACTATGAGGGAAGACAGTTTGAAAAAGATTAGATTATCACTGCCTCATAACAAAGAAACACCTATTTTTATTATACATGTATTTTTATAAATTATTATTCTTTCTTAACTCTTATGTATTTTATTAGTTTTAGTTATATTTGTAATTTTTTATTATTATTATTTTATATATATATATTACTTTTACTGGATTGATCAATACCCCATTGTGAATATGATTTTAATAAAGTTATTATTACATACTGTGCACTGTTTCAGGAGCTAATGGTTTAAAGTCTGTTAGCCATGTCAAATTTTAACACCTGTTTATATCAGCATGCGATGTGTTAAGGTAGTACAAACTATATTTAGCACTAATGAGCTTAATATGTGGAATGCAATTATAGGAAGGGCATAATAGGACAAAACTGTTCTGTATCATAATAACCTGATGAACTCATAATAGTGAAAACATGAAAGTTTGGTTCAAACCTGCTTAAACTGCCCCAAAGAGTTCACATTTTCAGAAAAAGTCCAACCTACATGCCATAATTTTTCTCACATTTTGCACACTATTATCTCTTTTTCTAACATTCTCCTCTGGCTGCTATTCTTAATCAACATTTTTGTAAAAAAAATATGGAAATAATTGTGCAGGTTTAACTTGTGAAAGGTGACAAGAGTTGTACACTTAGATGTATGGTTGGAAGTACAATGTACATTGACTTTAACTTGTGAAAGGTGACGAGAATTGTACACTTAGATGTATGGTTGGAAGTACAATGTACATTGACTTTAACTTGTGAAAGGTGACAAGAGTTGTACATGTACACTTAGATGTATGGTTGGAAGTACAATGTACATTGACTTTAACTTGTGAAAGGTGACAAGAGTGGTACATGTACACTTAGATGTATGGTTGGAAGTACAATGTACATTGACTTTAACTTGTGAAAGGTGACAAGAGTTGTACACTTAGATGTATGGTTGGAAGTACAATGTACATTGACTTTAACTTGTGAAAGGTGACAAGAGTTGTACATGTACACTTAGATGTATGGTTGGAAGTACAATGTACATTGACTTTAACTTGTGAAAGGTGACGAGAGTTGTACACTTAGATGTATGGTTGGAAGTACAATGTACATTGACTTTAACTTGTGAAAGGTGACAAGAGTTGTACACTTAGATGTATGGTTGGAAGTACAATGTACATTGACTTTAACTTGTGAAAGGTGACGAGAGTTGTACACTTAGATGTATGGTTGGAAGTACAATGTACATTGACTTTAACTTGTGAAAGGTGACAAGAGTTGTACATGTACACTTAGATGTATGGTTGGAAGTACAATGTACATTGACTTTAACTTGTGAAAGGTGACAAGAGTTGTACACTTAGATGTATGTTTGGAAGTACAATGTACATTGACTTTAACTTGTGAAAGGTGACGAGAGTTGTACACTTAGATGTATGGTTGGAAGTACAATGTACATTGACTTTAACTTGTGAAAGGTGACAAGAGTTGTACACTTAGATGTATGGTTGGAAGTACAATGTACATTGACTTTAACTTGTGAAAGGTGACAAGAGTTGTATATGTACACTTAGATGTATGGTTGGAAGTACAATGTACATTGACTTTAACTTGTGAAAGGTGACAAGAGTTGTACACTTAGATGTATGTTTGGAAGTACAATGTACATTGACTTTAACTTGTGAAAGGTGACGAGAGTTGTACACTTAGATGTATGTTTGGAAGTACAATGTACATTGACTTTAACTTGTGAAAGGTGACGAGAGTTGTACACTTAGATGTATGGTTGGAAGTACAATGTACATTGACTTTAACTTGTGAAAGGTGACAAGAGTTGTACACTTAGATGTATGGTTGGAAGTACAATGTACATTGACTTTAACTTGTGAAAGGTGACGAGAGTTGTACACTTAGATGTATGGTTGGAAGTACAATGTACATTGACTTTAACTTGTGAAAGGTGACAAGAGTTGTACATGTACACTTAGATGTATGGTTGGAAGTACAATGTACATTGACTTTAACTTGTGAAAGGTGACGAGAGTTGTACACTTAGATGTATGGTTGGAAGTACAATGTACATTGACTTTAACTTGTGAAAGGTGACGAGAGTTGTACACTTAGATGTATGGTTGGAAGTACAATGTACATTGACTTTAACTTGTGAAAGGTGACGAGAGTTGTACACTTAGATGTATGGTTGGAAGTACAATGTACATTGACTTTAACTTGTGAAAGGTGACAAGAGTTGTACATGTACACTTAGATGTATGGTTGGAAGTACAATGTACATTGACTTTAACTTGTGAAAGGTGACAAGAGTTGTACACCTAGATGTATGTTTGGAAGTACAATGTACATTGACTTTAACTTGTGAAAGGTGACGAGAGTTGTACACTTAGATGTATGGTTGGAAGTACAATGTACATTGACTTTAACTTGTGAAAGGTGACAAGAGTTGTACACTTAAATGTATGGTTGGAAGTACAATGTACATTGACTTTAACTTGTGAAAGGTGACAAGAGTTGTACATGTACACTTAGATGTATGGTTGGAAGTACAATGTACATTGACTTTAACTTGTGAAAGGTGACAAGAGTTGTACACTTAGATGTATGTTTGGAAGTACAATGTACATTGACTTTAACTTGTGAAAGGTGACGAGAGTTGTACACTTAGATGTATGTTTGGAAGTACAATGTACATTGACTTTAACTTGTGAAAGGTGACATGAGTTGTACACTTAGATGTATGGTTGGAAGTACAATGTACATTGACTTTAACTTGTGAAAGGTGACAAGAGTTGTACACTTAGATGTATGGTTGGAAGTACAATGTACATTGACTTTAACTTTCAAAAGCTAAGGTGGAAGGCTACTCAAAAGTAAAGTTCACATTATTTACTTTCACATGGGTGAAATTTCATGCTACCAAAATGGAGAAAGTGAATTGAAAATATGGGGAACACATGATGTAGAAAATATTGTTTTACCATAAAAAAAGTTTGTTTCTTTTGGCGAAAACATTCCTCAATGTCTCAAAATTTTGCTTAGTGATATAGGATGGAAAAAAAATGATAAATAGTTTCTTGTAAGTTATTTGTTGATATCAAGAATTATTCATTCATTCATTCAGTCAGTCCTCATCTGGGTCATCTGGTGCTTGAGGCAAAACAAGGAGTTTCCATCTGGCTCTGTCAGCCGCTATCCTGGGGACAGTCTCAAGGGACAGTCTCTTACTCCTGAGCTCCTTTTCTATTATTTTCTGCAGGTTTCTCATGGCCGACCTCGGTTTCTCCTCCCTTGAGGCGTCCAATATAATGATCTTCTTTGGAGAGAAGATGATGGCATGTGGCACACATGTCCCAGCCATCTCCATCGTCGGATTCAGATAGTTTCTTTAATTGATGTTGTTGCTGTTCTTTCCCGGAGGTTTTCATTTGAAAGATGGTGTGCATGCTACGTAGGCACTTATTTTGGAACATTTCTAACTTTCTTTCGATGAAGGAAGTGGTTTTCCAACACTCTGAGCCATATAGAAGGCTGCTCAGGACATTGCTCTTGAAAATCCTGATCTTTGTGTGGATGCTAAGTTCAGTGGATCTCTAGATAGATTTTAGTATGGCAAAGGTTTGCTTTGCTTTGCTGATTCTAGCATTAACCTCAACATCACAGTCACCATTTGCTGTCAATTTGCTGCCCAGATAGACAAAGTCCTGCACTTCCTCTGTTGGGTTACCATTCACAGTGATTGGGATTGTCGTTGCAGTGTTGTTTCTTAGGACCTTTGTCTTCTTTTCGTTGATTGTTAGGCCAACAGTACTGGCTGTCTGGCTGAGGCTATCATTCTTTTGCTGTGCATCTTGGTACTGGTGTGAAAGTAATGCTATATCAAGAATTATTATTGTAACAATATTTTTAGTTGCGATTCAATAATGACATTTTATTTTGTGCATCTTATTTGATAGATTGACAGTAAACAAAAAAACATAACATACCGTTGACTATATATACTACGATGATTAATTACAAAATATTGTCACTTTATCTGTTAAAATATGCACAAATTTAACACATGCATAGCACTCGACTTTAAATGGATGTTTATTTTCATTATCAGGTGAAAACTGCTAAAACAGAAGAAGACAAAGCTTTGTTCAGAAGACAAAGTATCTATTATCTAGAGAGATATATTTATCTGATATTATTTAATACATATTTGCATATGGAAAGAATTGATAACTGGGAGAAACCATTTACACATTGGGTGGAGGAGGTGAGTTTATGAGGGGAAACTTATAATAACCTTTATCTATTGATTCATTTACCATTTCCTTATCCAAATTCTGATTTGCCAATACTATTTAAATTTGTTAATGTTTTTAAATATTTTATATTAATTATTAATCTTAATTTGTGTTCAGAGCTCATAAACATAACTATTAGAAACCACATTCGTTGTATGAGATTACAATCACCTTATTATTATTAGTCCCTGTTCAGACGTAGTCCGAAAACGTGGACTTATGTTTTGACATGTTTTGACATGTTTTGACATGTGTCCATGCGTCGGTGTGTCTGTGCGTCCGGACCTGTATCTTAGAAATGCCTGGACCAATCACGATCAAACTTCACACATACATCATACATGATATTATACATATGTACGTCAATTTGTTTCACGATCTCATTCAAGATGGCCGAATGGCGGCCATTTTTGTCCTAAAAATTCCTAAAAATCAAGCATTTCTCGGCTGTTTACAGATGGATTTTGTTCAAACTTGGTATATACATTAGACATTATGGGACCTTGATGCAAATAATTTTGTTTTTCAGATAAGATTAATAATGGCCGACTGGCGGCCATTTTGTATCAATGAATGTGGTTCTCGTGCCATATCTCTGACTTGCTTTCACTGATTATGTTCAAATTTTAAATATTTATTATACATCATGTCGTACATAGACAGATATATTTGTTTGATGATCCTATTCAAAATGGCCAAATGGTGGTCATTTTTGTGCTAACAAATATCAAGCATTTATAGGTGGATTTCATTCAAACTTGGTACATACATTAGACATTACGGGTTCCTGATGCATGTCATTTTATTTTTCAGATTGGATTCAAAATAGCTGATTGGCGGCCATTTTGTTTTAATGATTGGGCTTCTAGAGCCATATCTCTTAAATGCTTTGACTGATTATATTTAAATTTTATATTTTCGTTATACATCATGTTATATATATACATGTATTCAAAATAGCTGATTTTGAATGCTGTTCCAGAGCAATGCCTCTCAATATGGACAAGTACTTGTTTGACGATCAGATACAAATGTCAATCATTTTAATGTTTAAAAATCATATTCCTGACATGGTTATATTCCAGCTATTGTCACACGCAACGTAATATTACCATAATTGGTATGGTAGTGCAGGTGTGATGGTTCAAATACCAAAATGGCAACAGTAACAAAAAGACTTCCCTGGCGGCGATGATAAAATACGAACACGGAGCCAACAGATGAGGTTTCAACTGGTACTGGTATTATTATACTCTGCAAACATCAAGTACAATAACGCGGTAAAACTCCACTACTCCAATAACTAGATACTTAAACTCCAATACAATTCAACGAGATCTCTCATCTGAACTCAGTGCTGAACAACTCCCCTATATATACCCACACTGTCTATAAATAAATCATTACATCAGCATACATAATGAGTCTGGAATTTACTACAAATTTCTAGAATATTCCATTACCTTCTATTGCCTTCTACAGTGTTCTATTACCTATTCAACCAGCTTCTAAAAATTCCACCCAGACACAGTACGGTTCTAGAACATCCTCAGTCACACGGAAGTGGTAAACAAGTCGTATGCGACAGCTATATTACTATAAACAAAACTATATATCTTAAATTTGATAACTAACAGGGACTGTACCATGCACGGCTTGTAAATAATAATTCCTCTTCATCCATTTCTTTCCCCACTTGGGTCACATAGACATATTATGTCACCCAGGAATCATTTACTCTACCTAGGCCACTCATTTGATTATGTCACCCAGGAATCATTTACTCCACCTAGGCCACTCATTTGATTATGTCACCCAGGAATCCATAACTCTACCCAGGCCACTCATTTGATTATGTCACCCAGGAATCCTTTACTCCCCCGCAGCCACTCATTTAATTATGTCACCTGAATCCTTAACTCTACCCAGGCCACTCATTTGATTATGTCACCCCGGAATCTTTTACTCCCCCAAAGCCACTCATTTAATTATGTCACCTGAATCCTTAACTCTACCCAGGCCACTCATTTGATTATGTCACCCAGGAATCTTTGACTCCCCCGAAGCCACTCACTTAATTATGTCACCTAAATCCATGACTCCACCGAAGCCACTCATTTAATTACGTCACCTGAATCCATGACTCCACCCAGGCCACTCATTTAATTATGTCACCTGAATCCTTAACTCTACCCAGACCACTCATTTGATTATGTCACCCAGGAATCATTTACTCCACCTAGTCCACTCATTTGATTATGTCACCCAGGAATCCATAACTCTACCCAGGTCACTCATTTGATTATGTCACCCAGGAATCCTTTACTCCACCGAGGCCACTCATTTAATTATGTCACCTGAATCCTTAACTCTACCCAGGCCACTCATTTGATTATGTCACCCAGGAATCCTTTACTCCACCGAGGCCACTCATTTAATTATGTCACCTGAATCCTTAACTCTACCCAGGCCACTCATTTGATTATCTCACCCAGGAATCCTTTACTCCCCCGAAGCCACTCATTTAATTATGTCACCTGAATCCTTAACTCTACCCAGGCCACTCATTTGATTATGTCACCCCGGAATCTTTTACTCCCCCAAAGCCACTCATTTAATTATGTCACCTGAATCCTTAACTCTACCCAGGCCACTCATTTGATTATGTCACCCAGGAATCTTTGACTCCCCCGAAGCCACTCATTTAATTATGTCACCTGAATCCTTAACTCTACCCAGGCCACTCATTTGATTATGTCACCCAGGAATCCTTTACACCACCGAGGCCACTCATTTAATTATGTCACCTGAATCCTTAACTCTACCCAGGCCACTCATTTGATTATCTCACCCAGGAATCCTTTACTCCCCCGAAGCCACTCATTTAATTATGTCACCTGAATCCTTAACTCTACCCAGGCCACTCATTTGATTATGTCACCCCGGAATCTTTTACTCCCCCAAAGCCACTCATTTAATTATGTCACCTGAATCCTTAACTCTACCCAGGCCACTCATTTGATTATGTCACCCAGGAATCTTTGACTCCCCCGAAGCCACTCATTTAATTATGTCACCTGAATCCTTAACTCTACCCAGGCCAATCATTTGATTATGTCACCTAGGCATCCTTTACTCCACCAAGGCCACTCATTTAATTATGTCACCTAAATCCATGACTCCACCGAAGCCACTCATTTAATTATGTCACCTGAATCCATGACTCCACCCAGGCCACTCATTTAATTATGTCACCTGAATCCTTAACTCTACCCAGACCACTCATTTGATTATGTCACCCAGGAATCATTTACTCCACCTAGGCCACTCATTTGATTATGTCACCCAGGAATCCATAACTCTACCCAGGTCACTCATTTGATTATGTCACCCAGGAATCCTTTACTCCACCGAGGCCACTCATTTAATTATGTCACCTGAATCCTTAACTCTACCCAGGCCACTCATTTGATTATGTCACCCAGGAATCCTTTACTCCACTGAGGCCACTCATTTAATTATGTCACCTGAATCCTTAACTCTACCCAGGCCACTCATTTGATTATGTCACCCAGGAATCCTTTACTCCCCCGAAGCCACTCATTTAATTATGTCACCTGAATCCTTTACTCCACCGAGGCCACTCATTTGATTATGTCACCCAGGAATCCATAACTCTAACCAGGTCACTCATTTGATTATGTCACCCAGGAATTTTTTACTCCACCGAGGCCACTCATTTAATTATGTCACCTGAATCCTTAACTCTACCCAGGCCACTCATTTGATTATATCATCTGAATCCTTAACTCTACCCAGGCCACTCATTTGATTATGTGACCTGAATCCATGACTCAAACCAGGTCACTCATTTGATTATGTCACCTGAATCCTTAACTCTACCTAGGCCACTCACTTGATTATGTCACCTGAATCCACCCAGGCCAGTCATTTGATTATGTCACCTGAATCTGTGACTACACCCAGGCCACTCATTTGATTATGTCACCTGAATCCTTAACTCCACACAGGCAATTCATTTGATTATGTCACCCGAATCCATGACTCCACTCAGGCCACTCATTTGATTATGTCACCCAGGAATCCTTTACTCCACCGAAGCCACTCATTTAATTATGTCACCTGAATCCATGACTCTACCGAGGCAACTCATTTGATTATGTGACCTGAATCCATGACTCAAACCAGGTCACTCATTTGATTATGTCACCTGAATCCGTAACTCCACCCAGGCCACTCACTTGATTATGTCACCTGAATCCACCCAGGCCACTCATTTGATTATGTCACCTGAATCTGTGACTCCACCCAGGCCACTCATTTGATTATGTCACCTGAATCCTTAACTTCACACAGGCAACTCATTTGATTATGTCACCTGATTCCATGACTCCACCCAGGCCACTCATTTGATTATGTCACCCGAATCCATGACTCCACTCAAGCCACTCATTTGATTGTGTGACCTGAATCCATGACTCTACCCAGGTCGCTCATTTGATTATGTCACCTGAATCCTTAACTCTATCCAGGCCACTCATTTGATTATGTCACCTGAATCCATGACTCCACCCAGGCCACTCACTTGATTATGTTATCTGAATCCACCCAGGTCATTCATTTGATTATGTCACACAAATCAATGACTCCACTTAGGCCACTCATTTGATTATGTCACCTGGATCCATGACTCTACCGAGGCCACTCATTTGATTATGTGACCTGAATCCATGACTCCAACCAGGTCACTCATTTGATTATGTGACCTGAATCCTTAACTCTACCCAGGCCACTCGTTTGATTATGTCACCTGAATCCGTGACTCCACCAGACCACTCACTTGATTATGTCACCTGAATCCACCCAGGCCACTCATTTTATTATGTCACCTGAATCCATGACTCCACCCAGGCCACTCATTTGATTATGTCACCCGAATCCATGATTCCACTCAGGCCATTCATTTGATTATGTGACCTGAATCCATGACTCTACCCAAGTCGCTCATTTGATTATGTCACCTGAATCCTTAACTCTACCCAGGCCACTCATTTGATTATGTGACCTGAATCCATGACTCAAACCAGGTCACTCATTTGATTATGTCATCTGAATCCGTGACTCCACCCAGGCCACTCACTTGATTATGTCACCTGAATCCACCCAGGCCACTCATTTGATTTTGTCACCTGAATCTGTGAATCCACGCAGGCCACTCACTTGATTATGTCACCTGAATCCACCCAGGCCACTCATTTTATTATGTCACCTGAATCCATGACTCCACCCAGGCCACTCATTTGATTATGTCACCCGAATCCATGACTCCACCCAGGCCACTCATTTGATTATGTCACCCGAATCCATGACTCCACTCAGGCCACTCATTTTATTATGTGACCTGAATCCATGACTCTACCCAGGTCGCTCATTTGATTATGTCACCTGAATCCTTAACTCTACCCAGGCCACTCATTTGATTATGTCACCTGAATCCGTGACTCCACCCAGGCCACTCACTTGATTATGTCATCTGAATCCACCCAGGTCATTCATTTGATTATGTCACACAAATCCATGACTCCACTCAGGCCACTCATTTGATTATGTCACCTGGATCCATGACTCTACCGAAGCCACTCATTTGATTATGTGACCTGAATCCATGACTCCAACCAGGTCACTCATTTGATTATGTGACCTGAATCCTTAACTCTACCCAGGCCACTCGTTTGATTATGTCACCTGAATCCGTGACTCCACCAGACCACTCACTTGATTATGTCACCTGAATCCACCCAGGCCACTCATTTTATTATGTCACCTGAATCCATGACTCCACCCAGGCCACTCATTTGATTATGTCACCCGAATCCATGACTCCACTCAGGCCACTTATTTGATTATGTGACCTGAATCTATGACTCTACCCAGGTCGCTCATATGATTATGTCACCTGAATCCTTAACTCTACCCAGGTCACTCATTTGATTATGTGACCTGAATCCATGACTCAAACCAGGTCATTCATTTGATTATGTCATCTGAATCCGTGACTCCACCCAGGCCACTCACTTGATTATGTCACCTGAATCCACCCAGGCCACTCATTTCATTATGTCACCTGAATCTGTGAATCCACCCAGGCCACTCATTTGATTATGTCACCTGAATCCTTAACTCCACACAGGCAACTCATTTGATTATGTCACCTGATTCCATGACTCCACCCAGGCCACTCATTTGATTATGTCACCCGAATCCATGACTCCACTCAGGCCACTCATTTGATTATGTGACCTGAATCCGTGACTCTACCCAGGTCGCTCATTTGATTGCCACCTGAATCCTTAACTCTACCCAGGCCACTCATTTGATTATGTCACCTGAATCCATGACTCCACCCAGGCCACTCAGTTGATTATGTCACCTGAATCCACCCAGGTCACTCATTTGATTATGTCACACAAAATCATGACTCCACGCAGGCCACTCATTTGATTATGTCACCTGGATCTATGACTCTACCGAGACCACTCATTTGCTTATGTGACCTGAATCCATGACTCCAACCAGGTCACTCATTTGATTATGTCACCTGAATCCTTAACTCTACCCAGGCCACTCGTTTGATTATGTCACCTGAATCCGTGACTCCACCAGACCACTGACTTGATTATGTCACCCGAATCCACCCAGGCCACTCATTTGATTATGTCACCCTAATCCATGACTCCACCCAGGCCACTCAATTGATTATGTCACCCGAATCCATGACTCCACTCAGGCCACTCATTTGATTATGTCACCCTAATCCATGACTCCACTCAGGCCACTCATTTGATTATGTGACCTGAATCCGTAACTCTACCCATGCCACTCATTTGATTATGTCACCTGAATCCGTGACTCCACCCAGGCCACTCACTTGATTATGTCACCTGAATCCACCCAGGTCACTCATTTGATTATGTCACACAAATCCATGACTCCACTCAGGCCACTCATTTCATTATGTCACCTGGATCCATGACTCTACCGAAGCCACTCATTTGATTATGTGACCTGAATCCATGACTCCAACCAGGTCACTCATTTGATTATGTGACCTGAATCCTTAACTCTACCCAGGCCACTCATTTGATTATGTCACCTGAATCCATGACTCCACCAGACCACTCACTTGATTATGTCACCTGAATCCACCCAGGCCACTCATTTTATTATGTCACCTGAATCCATGACTCCACCCAGGCCACTCATTTGATTATGTCATCCGAATCCATGACTCCACTCAGGCCACTCATTTGATTATGTGACCTGAATCCATGACTCTAACCAGGTCGCTCATTTGATTATGTCACCTGAATCCTTAACTCTACCCAGGTCACTCATTTGATTATGTCACCTGAATCCATGACTCAAACCAGGTCATTCATTTGATTATGTCATCTGAATCCGTGACTCCACCCAGGCCACTCACTTGATTATGTCACCTGAATCCACCCAGGCCACTCATTTGATTATGTCACCTGAATCTGTGAATCCACCCAGGCCACTCATTTGATTATGTCACCTGAATCCTTAACTCCACACAGGCAACTCATTTGATTATGTCACCTGATTCCATGACTCCACCCAGGCCACTCATTTGATTATGTCACCCGAATCCATGACTCCACTCAGGCCACTCATTTGATTATGTGACCTGAATCCATGACTCTACCCAAGTCGCTCATTTGATTATGTCACCTGAATCCTTAACTCTACCCAGGCCACTCATTTGATTATGTGACCTGAATCCATGACTCAAACCAGGTCACTCATTTGATTATGTCATCTGAATCCGTGACTCCACCCAGGCCACTCACTTGATTATGTCACCTGAATCCACCCAGGCCACTCATTTGATTTTGTCACCTGAATCTGTGAATCCACGCAGGCCACTCACTTGATTATGTCACCTGAATCCACCCAGGCCACTCATTTTATTATGTCACCTGAATCCATGACTCCACCCAGGCCACTCATTTGATTATGTCACCCGAATCCATGACTCCACCCAGGCCACTCATTTGATTATGTCACCCGAATCCATGACTCCACTCAGGCCACTCATTTTATTATGTGACCTGAATCCATGACTCTACCCAGGTCGCTCATTTGATTATGTCACCTGAATCCTTAACTCTACCCAGGCCACTCATTTGATTATGTCACCTGAATCCGTGACTCCACCCAGGCCACTCACTTGATTATGTCATCTGAATCCACCCAGGTCATTCATTTGATTATGTCACACAAATCCATGACTCCACTCAGGCCACTCATTTGATTATGTCACCTGGATCCATGACTCTACCGAAGCCACTCATTTGATTATGTGACCTGAATCCATGACTCCAACCAGGTCACTCATTTGATTATGTGACCTGAATCCTTAACTCTACCCAGGCCACTCGTTTGATTATGTCACCTGAATCCGTGACTCCACCAGACCACTCACTTGATTATGTCACCTGAATCCACCCAGGCCACTCATTTTATTATGTCACCTGAATCCATGACTCCACCCAGGCCACTCATTTGATTATGTCACCCGAATCCATGACTCCACTCAGGCCACTTATTTGATTATGTGACCTGAATCTATGACTCTACCCAGGTCGCTCATATGATTATGTCACCTGAATCCTTAACTCTACCCAGGTCACTCATTTGATTATGTGACCTGAATCCATGACTCAAACCAGGTCATTCATTTGATTATGTCATCTGAATCCGTGACTCCACCCAGGCCACTCACTTGATTATGTCACCTGAATCCACCCAGGCCACTCATTTCATTATGTCACCTGAATCTGTGAATCCACCCAGGCCACTCATTTGATTATGTCACCTGAATCCTTAACTCCACACAGGCAACTCATTTGATTATGTCACCTGATTCCATGACTCCACCCAGGCCACTCATTTGATTATGTCACCCGAATCCATGACTCCACTCAGGCCACTCATTTGATTATGTGACCTGAATCCGTGACTCTACCCAGGTCGCTCATTTGATTGCCACCTGAATCCTTAACTCTACCCAGGCCACTCATTTGATTATGTCACCTGAATCCATGACTCCACCCAGGCCACTCAGTTGATTATGTCACCTGAATCCACCCAGGTCACTCATTTGATTATGTCACACAAAATCATGACTCCACGCAGGCCACTCATTTGATTATGTCACCTGGATCTATGACTCTACCGAGACCACTCATTTGCTTATGTGACCTGAATCCATGACTCCAACCAGGTCACTCATTTGATTATGTCACCTGAATCCTTAACTCTACCCAGGCCACTCGTTTGATTATGTCACCTGAATCCGTGACTCCACCAGACCACTGACTTGATTATGTCACCCGAATCCACCCAGGCCACTCATTTGATTATGTCACCCTAATCCATGACTCCACCCAGGCCACTCAATTGATTATGTCACCCGAATCCATGACTCCACTCAGGCCACTCATTTGATTATGTCACCCTAATCCATGACTCCACTCAGGCCACTCATTTGATTATGTGACCTGAATCCGTAACTCTACCCATGCCACTCATTTGATTATGTCACCTGAATCCGTGACTCCACCCAGGCCACTCACTTGATTATGTCACCTGAATCCACCCAGGTCACTCATTTGATTATGTCACACAAATCCATGACTCCACTCAGGCCACTCATTTCATTATGTCACCTGGATCCATGACTCTACCGAAGCCACTCATTTGATTATGTGACCTGAATCCATGACTCCAACCAGGTCACTCATTTGATTATGTGACCTGAATCCTTAACTCTACCCAGGCCACTCATTTGATTATGTCACCTGAATCCATGACTCCACCAGACCACTCACTTGATTATGTCACCTGAATCCACCCAGGCCACTCATTTTATTATGTCACCTGAATCCATGACTCCACCCAGGCCACTCATTTGATTATGTCATCCGAATCCATGACTCCACTCAGGCCACTCATTTGATTATGTGACCTGAATCCATGACTCTAACCAGGTCGCTCATTTGATTATGTCACCTGAATCCTTAACTCTACCCAGGTCACTCATTTGATTATGTCACCTGAATCCATGACTCAAACCAGGTCATTCATTTGATTATGTCATCTGAATCCGTGACTCCACCCAGGCCACTCACTTGATTATGTCACCTGAATCCACCCAGGCCACTCATTTGATTATGTCACCTGAATCTGTGAATCCACCCAGGCCACTCATTTGATTATGTCACCTGAATCCTTAACTCTACACAGGCAACTCATTTGATTATGTCACCTGATTCCATGACTCCACCCAGGCCACTCATTTGATTATGTCACCCGAATCCATGACTCCACTCAGGCCACTCATTTGATTATGTGACCTGAATCCGTGACTCTACCATGGTCGCTCATTTGATTGTCACCTGAATCCTTAACTCTACCCAGGCCACTCATTTGATTATGTCACCTGAATCCATGACTCCACCCAGGCCACTCAGTTGATTATGTCACCTGAATCCACCCAGGTCACTCATTTGATTATGTCACACAAAATCATGACTCCACTCAGGCCACTCATTTGATTATGTCACCTGGATCTATGACTCTACCGAGGCCACTCATTTGCTTATGTGACCTGAATCCATGACTCCAACCAGGTCACTCATTTTATTATGTCACCTGAATCCTTAACTCTACCCAGGCCACTCGTTTGATTATGTCACCTGAATCCGTGACTCCACCAGACCACTGACTTGATTATGTCACCCGAATCCACCCAGGCCACTCATTTGATTATGTCACCCTAATCCATGACTCCACTCAGGCCACTCATTTGATTATGTGACCTGAATCCGTAACTCTACCCAGGCCACTCATTTGATTATGTCACCTGAATCCGTGACTCCACCCAGGCCACTCACTTGATTATGTCACCTGAATCCACCCAGGTCACTCATTTGATTATGTCACACAAATCCATGACTCCACTCAGGCCACTCATTTCATTATGTCACCTGGATCCATGACTCTACCGAAGCCACTCATTTGATTATGTGACCTGAATCCATGACTCCAACCAGGTCACTCATTTGATTATGTGACCTGAATCCTTAACTCTACCCAGGCCACTCGTTTGATTATGTCACCTGAATCCGTGACTCCACCAGACCACTCACTTGATTATGTCACCTGAATCCACCCATGCCACTCATTTTATTATGTCACCTGAATCCATGACTCCACCCAGGCCACTCATTTGATTATGTCATCCGAATCCAAGACTCCACTCAGGCCACTCATTTGATTATGTGACCTGAATCCATGACTCTAACCAGGTCGCTCATTTGATTATGTCACCTGAATCCTTAACTCTACCCAGGTCACTCATTTGATTATGTGACCTGAATCCATGACTCAAACCAGGTCATTCATTTGATTATGTCATCTGAATCTGTGACTCCACCCAGGCCACTCACTTGATTATGTCACCTGAATCCACCCAGGCCACTCATTTGATTATGTCACCTGAATCTGTGAATCCACCCAGGCCACTCATTTGATTATGTCACCTGAATCCTTAACTCCACACAGGCAACTCATTTGATTATGTCACCTGATTCCATGACTCCACCCAGGCCACTCATTTGATTATGTCACCCGAATCCATGACTCCACTCAGGCCACTCATTTGATTATGTGACCTGAATCCGTGACTCTACCCAGGTCGCTCATTTGATTGTCACCTGAATCCTTAACTCTACCCAGGCCACTCATTTGATTATGTCACCTGAATCCATGACTCCACCCAGGCCACTCAGTTGATTATGTCACCTGAATCCACCCAGATCACTCATTTGATTATGTCACACAAAATCATGACTCCACTCAGGCCACTCATTTGATTATGTCACCTGGATCCATGACTCTACCGAGGCCACTCATTTGCTTATGTGACCTGAATCCATGACTCCAACCAGGTCACTCATTTGATTATGTCACCTGAATCCTTAACTCTACCCAGGCCACTCGTTTGATTATGTCAGCTGAATCCGTGACTCCACCAGACCACTGACTTGATTATGTCACCCGAATCCACCCAGGCCACTCATTTGATTATGTCACCCTAATCCATGACTCCACCCAGGCCACTCATTTGATTATGTCACCCGAATCCATGACTCCACTCAGGCCACTCATTTGATTATGTAACCTGAATCCGTAACTCTACCCAGGCCACTCATTTGATTATGTCACCTGAATCCGTGACTCCACCCAGGCCACTCACTTGATTATGTCACCTGAATCCACCCAGGTCACTCATTTGATTATGTCACACAAATCCATGACTCCACTCAGGTCACTCATTTCATTATGTCACCTGGATCCATGACTCTACCGAGGCCACTCATTTGATTGTGTGACCTGAATCCATGTCTCCAACCAGGTCACTCATTTGATTATGTCACCTGAATCCTTAACTCTACCCAGGCCACTCATTTGATTATATCACCTGAATCCGTGACTCCACCAGACCACTCACTTGATTATGTAACCTGAATCCACCCAGGCCACTCATTTGATTATGTCACCTGAATCCATGACTCCACCCAGGCCACTCATTTGATTATGTCACCCGAATCCATGACTCCACTCAGGCCACTCATTTGATTATGTCACCTGAATCCACCCAGGCCACTCATTTTATTATGTCACCTGATTCCCTGACTCCACCCAGGCCACTCATTTGATTATGTCACCCAAATCCATGACTTCACTCAGGCCACTCATTTGATTATGTCTCCTGAATCCAACCAGGTCACTCATTTGATTATGTCACCTGATTCCATGACTCTACTCAGGCCACTCATTTGATTATGTCTCCTGAATCCATGACTCCATCGAGGCCACTCGTTTGATTATGTCACCTGAATCCGTGACCCCACCCAGGCGACTCATTTGATTATGTCACCTGAATCCATCCAGGTCACTCATTTGATTATGTCACCTGAATCTGTGACTCCATCCAGGCCACTCATTAGTCCCCGTTCGGACGAAGTCTGAAAACGGGGACTTATGTTTTGATCGCCGTGTGTCCGTGCGTACGTCTGTGCGTGCGTTCGGACCTGTATTTTAGAAATGCCTGGACCAACCAAAATCAAACACATACATCATACATGATATTATACATGTACACGTCAATTTGTTTCACGATCTGATTCAAGATGGCCGAATGGCGGCCATTTTTGTGCTAAAAATTATAAAAATCAAGCATTTCTCGGCTGTTTACAGATGGATTTTGTTCAAACTTGATATATACATTAGACATTATAGGACCTTGATCCACATAATTTTGTTTTACAATCTGATTCAATATGGCCAACCGGCAGCCATTTTGTTTTAATGAATGTGGTTTTTGTGCCATATGTCTGACTTGCTTTCACTGATTATGTTCAAATTTTAAATATTCATTATATACATCATGTCATAGATGGGGGCCATTTTTGTGCTAAAAAAATCATCAAATATCAAGCATTTCTGGCATTTATAGATAGATTTTGTTCATACTTTGTACATGCATTAGATATTACAGGTTTCTGATGCACAACATTTATTTTTCAGATCAGATTCAAAATGGCTGTCTTGCGGCCATTTTGTTTTAATGAATGGGCTAGAGCCATATCTCCGACTTGCTTCCACAGATTATATTCAAATTTTAAATATTCATTATATATCATGTCATAGATAGACAGATATATTGGTTTGACTATCCTATTCAAAATGGCCGAATGGTGGTCAATTTTGTGCTAAAAAATCATCAAATATCAAGCATTTCTGGCATTTATGGATGGATTTCGTTCAAACATTACGGGTTCCTGATGCACATCATTTTATTTGTCAGATCAGATTCAAAATGGCTGTCTGGCGGCCATTTCGTTTTAATGAATGGGTTTCCAGAACCATATGTCTGACTTGTTTTGACTGATTATGTTCAAATTTTTAATATTCATTATACATCATGTCATAGATATACAAATATATTGGTTTAACGATCTGTTTTAAAGTGGCCAAATGGTGGCTATTTTTGTGCTAGAAAAATCCTCAAATATCAAGCATTTCTTGCATTTATGGATGGATTTTGTTCAAACGTATAACATACATTAGACATTACAGGTTCCTGATGCACGTCATTTTATTTTTCAGATTGGATTCAAAATAGCTGGCTGGCGGTCATTTTGTTTTAATGAATGGGCTTCGAGAGCCATATCTCTTAAATGCTTTGACTGATTATATTCAAATTTTATATATTCGTTATACATCATGTATATATATATATGTATTCAAAATGGCTGAATGCTGTTCCAGAGCAATATCTCTCAATATGGACAAGTACTTGTTTGACGATCAGATACAAATGTCACTCATTTTAATGTTAAAAAATCATTATCCTGACATCGTTATATTCCAGCTATATTACTATAAACATAACTATATATCTCAAATTTGATAACTAACAGGGACTGTGCCATGCATAGCTTGTTTGATTATGTCCCCTGAATCCCGTTGTGTCGACACCGGAAGCGCTGTCCCAGCACAAACCTGTGTCATATGACGCCTTACTAGCCGATTTTGGCTAAAATTCTGCTCCGCCGCCTCTTTACAACAGTGTTTATACGCGGAACTTGATATTGCTTTTTACAATTTGGGTTGCCTTTGAATCACATATTTTAGTGAAATATTGTTTATAGAGTGAAATATTATTGTCATACATAATTCTATCTTTGAAACAACAGAAACTAACACATAATAACGATAATCAAATTTGTGTTTGAAGTTCGAAAGTAGTTGCGTTATTTCCTGTTTCAACTAGTTCGAAAATAGAACGTCCTTGAGCGCAATAAAATCACGCGTAGAACTCCATTCAAACCAGACTCTAGCAGCGTAAACTTATTGCAATTTGCGCAATTTGGGCCCAGTTTGTTCTTACAAGTTTTCTAAGTTTCATTTATCATTATTTAGTAAACAGGTCTCTGAAACGATTTAATATATCTGTAAAATACGTGGCAATCGACAATAGACTTCGAAACTTTCGAAGTTTCGAACAAACTCCCGACACACCTTGCGCGATATGCTTCAGATCGGTGTAGAAGACGCCGAACTGCAGCGTCAATGCCCTGAATCCCTGATTCCACCCAGGCCATTCATTTGATTATATAGCACAAAATTACAAAAAATCTAAAAATTGTTTCTGGTCACTGTGCGTAACAAACAAAGAGTGTATGCATTTTTTTTTATTTTCACTAATTTTTCGCCAATTCATAGCAACCTCTATGAACAATTTGATTAAACCTGCAATAAGAAATTATCTTAGGTAGGCCATGTGATGTGATGATAAGAGAGAGAGTGGCAAAACATGTCATGAGACTCTATCGCTCTAACAAGATCTCAGCAAAAATCCTTTCAACATTCCTGTTGATACTTTACAATAACTTCAGATTAGTAATAATAAGTATCTGGTCTTTACCAAACTTCAGTATTTTTTGATTATTTGTTTTTGTAATTTAAAATTTTTTTAATGTTTTTATTTCAGTTTGGAAAAAAAGTAAAGATGTATGAAGTTCTTGATAATCTTTCGTTTAGTGCCGACTTTCCAGAAGATGAAGGTCCTGGTCGGTTTAGTCGAGTTAGATGGAGATGGCTTCTGAAAAGACAAAGACTTGTATTTAGGGGTCTGTTTGTCTGAAATCAATCACACCATTTACAAATATTGGATTTCCTTTACTTCTAATTCTCTGAATTTCTGTGATTGGCTAGATTTATGCCATGTGACTTTTAAGCATGTGAAGTCATGTGACCTTCAACCACTGTTTGTAGGGAGTGATGTTGTAATACCATGGAAACCAGCTATACCTCGTATAAACTGTGTCAATATCACAACCACATTCCAAATAGTTACACTTCAAGAGAAGATATCTAGCTAATTCATCATTTGTTGTGTATATATCCAGTAATCAAAACATTTTTATTAGTTTTGACATCACAGAATTTTGGCAACCAAATACATTATTCTGAAGATTCAGTATATGATGTAAACCAATAAAAGTAATAATTCTTGTAGATGTTTGACTTTTATTCATTCTGATATTAAATAATTTTTCTTTTGTTATTTTTTGTGACGAGCACCCAGGGGAAGACAACAGATTTTCTCAACACATAATCTTGAACGCATACTTCAATAATATTTAGCAGATTTTAAGATGGACTATTTTGTAGAATTGCAAAAGTTGAAAGTTAAAATTTAAACATGATTCTATTAACAGGAATGAAAAATAAGTTGAGATGCCAAATATTACTTAAAATTTACTTAAATACTTTATTATTCTTTGTATTTCTTTATATGTGAAGCTACAAACTAATTTATTTTACATTAACTTTTGCAAATTTTGAAAGAAAGTAGTATCATTTGAGCCTTTGAGTAAAAGATATAAAATAATTATTATACTTGAAATGTACTTTATATAATATTTTTAAAAAGTACTTTATATAAATACTTAAAAAAATACTTTTTAAAATACTAAGCATATATTGCATCAACTTTTTGTGGGGTGTAAAATACCTGTATACCCCCAGGATTCCCCGAGTTGTTCTTTTGTGGGGTGTAAAATACCTGTATACCCCAGGATTCCCAGAGTTGTTCTTTTGTGGGGTGTAAAATACCTGTATACCCCCAGGATTCCACGAGTTG
The DNA here is from genome assembly GCF_978046115.1 of Saccoglossus kowalevskii. Classification (NCBI taxonomy): domain Eukaryota; kingdom Metazoa; phylum Hemichordata; class Enteropneusta; family Harrimaniidae; genus Saccoglossus; species Saccoglossus kowalevskii. The sequence goes on along the minus strand of NC_140659.1, from coordinate 32,428,991 downwards.
TTCTTGTGTACTTCTTCAGCAATAGTTGATTGTGTAATATCAAGTTTTACAACTATATGTTTAATTTTCTGTAATGCTTCCCTTGCAGCCAAAGTACAGTTGATTTTTTACTTCAAAATACCTGTAGGTAATACAATGTTTTTACATAAAATATGAATTTAAATCTATCGATGTAAGAAATGTCAAGTTAGCTTGGTTTAGAGATAGAGAAGAATGCAGAAAATTTGAAAACAATTTGCAAAATAACAAAAGTGCAAAGTTAAATGTATTGGCCAAGAATTATGCAACAAATTGTCTTGTTTGTCAGGCCCAAAGTGTCCTAATGTAGAGCCCAAAATATCCTAATGTAGAGCCCAAAATGTCCTAATGTAGAGCCCAAAATGTCCTAATGTAGAGCCCAAAATGTCCTAATGTAGAGCCCAAAATGTCCTAATGTAGAGCCCAAAATATCCTAATGTAGAGCCCAAAATGTCCTAATGTAGAGCCCAAAATGTCCTAATGTAGAGCCCAAAATGTCCTAATGTAGAGCCCAAAATATCCTAATGTAGAGCCCAAAATGTCCTAATGTAGAGCCCAAAATGTCCTAATGTAGAGCCCAAAATGTCCTAATGTAGAGCCCAAAATGTCCTAATGTAGAGCCCAAAATGTCCTAATGTAGAGCCCAAAATGTCCTAATGTAGAGCCCAAAATGTTCTAATGTAGACCCCAAAATGTCCTAATGTAGAGCCCAAAATGTCCTAATGTAGAGCCCAAAATGTCCTAATGTAGAGCCCAAAATGTCCTAATGTAGAGCCCAAAATGTCCTAATGTAGAGCCCAAAATGTCCTAATGTAGAGCCCAAAATATCCTAATGTAGAGCCCAAAATGTCCTAATGTAAAGCCCAAAATGTCCTAATGTAGAGCCCAAAATGTCCTAATGTAGAGCCCAAAATGTCCTAATGTAGAGCCCAAAATGTCCTAATGTAGAGCCCAAAATGTCCTAATGTAGAGCCCAAAATGTCCTAATGTAGAGCCCAAAATGTCCTAATGTAGAGCCCAAAATGTCCTAATGTAGAGCCCAAAATGTCCTAATGTAGAGCCCAAAATGTCCTAATGTAGAGCCCAAAATGTCCTAATGTAGAGCCCAAAACGTCCTAATGTAGAGCCCAAAATGTCCTAATGTAGAGCCCAAAATGTCCTAATGTAGAGCCCAAAATGTCCTAATGTAGAGCCCAAAATGTACTAATGTAGAGCCCAAAATGTCCTAATGTAGAGCCCAAAATGTCCTAATGTAGAGCCCAAAATGTCCTAATGTAGAGCCCAAAATGTCCTAATGTAGACCCCAAAATGTCCTAATGTAGAGCCCAAAATGTCCTAATGTAGAGCCCAAAACGTCCTAATGTAGAGCCCAAAATGTCCTAATGTAGAGCCCAAAATGTCCTAATGTAGAGCCCAAAATGTCCTAATGTAGAGCCCAAAATGTACTAATGTAGAGCCCAAAATTTCCTAATGTAGAGCCCAAAATGTCCTAATGTAGAGCCCAAAATGTCCTAATGTAGACCCCAAAATGTCCTAATGTAGACCCCAAAATGTCCTAATGTAGACCCCAAAATGTCCTAATGTAGACCCCAAAAAATTGAGGTGATATATGGCAACAAACAATTCTAAAATTACGTTTTGGATTTTAATCATACAACTGGACTTTCACAACAATGTGTACAAAATTATTCTTGTTTCATATATTTTCTCATGAAATTTTTTTGCCTGGTAAAGTATTCCTCTAGCTTACAAGCTGAAAACATGAATTTAATAGCTTAATAAATTTGTCTATAATCATCATATTTTTATAATAGTAAAATATATTTTAGTTGTAACAGTTTGTGCATATCAGAGATTGGTTGTTTTCCATATACATCTTTTTATTGTGTACTTTTTACAGACACGGACCATGTATAGACTCATAAAGTAGTCATAATTCCCAAGGTATAATGTCAAAGTATTTGTCTTTTTTCATTATGTTTTATTGTCATGTTATTTGTGCAATATCAGTCATGTCATATCTTTAATACTTAAGTTTGAGAAGCAAAGAATAGAGTTTTTCCTGTCTGTGCATATATATATATGTCTGTATCTCAAACACAACATACTGTTAATAAATGCTCTGGAATTGGCTGTACACCTAAAAAAACTCAAATACTCACACATCGCCTGCCGACACATTTTTCTGATTGATTGATTTTGGTATGTCCATAGAAGGTTTCATTAGGCAATGTGTTGATAAAGATAATAACTAGCCAGTTTTACTATGCTTATAGTGATATACAAGGTTTAAAGGGTAATAACTTGTCAGTCTGGCATTGTTGTTTTTGATGTTGCCTTCATTGTTAACAATTTCTTATGTTCAGGATAACTAGACTAATAAAAACATTGTAGTATTAGCCAAAACTATTTCATTCCTACTGGAAACCCTACTATACATTAACTTAATAATAATATTGATGTTTATAATTTTTTGACATGGAATGCAAATGATGGTCAAATTTGTTTTACCGCAAAATCTGTTTTAATTCACAGATGTAAAAATTAATTAGCTTACTACAGGCAAGGAATAGATACTTTTGATCTGCTGTATCTCAAGAATCTTGTGATACACAAGTTCATGTTTTTTCATGAAAGGAAAAAATATCATAATGGTAAGGGTGAAATTTGTCAAAAACAAGGCACTGTAAAGAATAATCATGAGTGGATTAATTAAACCTTGCAGGGCGAGACTACACACCTTGCTGGGTGTGACTGTACACCTTGCTGGGTGAGAATGTAATCCTTGCTGGGTGTGACTGTACACCTTGCAGGGTGTGACTGTACACCTTGCTGGGTGTGACTGTACACATTGCTGGGTGTGACTGTACACCTTGCTGGGTGTGACTGTACACCTTGCTGGGTGTGACTGTACACCTTGCTGGGTGAGACTGTACACCTTGCTGGGTGTGACTGTACACCTTGCTGGGTGTGACTGTACACCTTTCTGGGTGAGAGTGTAATCCTTGTTGGGTGTGACTGTACACCTTGCTGGGTGTGACTGTACAAATTACTGGGTGAGACTGTACACCTTGCTGGGTGTGACTACACATTACTGGGTGTGACTGTACACCTTGCTGGGTGAGACTGTACACCTTGTTGGGTGTGACTGTACACCTTGCTGGGTGTGACTGTACAAATTACTGGGTGAGACTGTACACCTTGCTGGGTGTGACTACACATTACTGGGTGTGACTGTACACCTTGCTGGGTGAGACTACACCTTGCTGGGGGAGACTGTACACTTTGCTGGGTGAGACTGTACACCTTGCAGGGTGTGACTGTACACCTTGCTGGGTGTGACTGTGCACATTGCTGGTAGTGACTGTACACCTTGCTGGGTGTGACTGTACACATTGCTGGGTGTGACTGTACACCTTGCTGGGTGTGACTGTACACCTTGCTGGGTGTGACTGTACAATTTGCTGGGTGTGACTGTACACCTTGCTGAGTGAGACTGTACACCTTGCTGGGTGTGACTGTACACCTTGCTGGGTGTAACTGTACACCTTTCTGGGTGAGAGTGTAATCCTTGTTGGGTGTGACTGTACACCTTGCTGGGTGTGACTGTACACATTACTGGGTGAGACTGTACACCTTGCTGGGTGTGACTGTACACATTACTGGGTGTGACTGTACACCTTGCTGGGTGAGACTGTACACCTTGCTGGGTGAGACTGTACACCTTGCTGGATGTGACTGTACACCTTGCTGGGTGTGACTGTACTCCTTGCTGGGTGAGACTGTACACCTTGCTGGGTGTGACTGTACACCTTGCTCGATGTGACTGTACACCTTTCTGGGTGAGAGTGTAATCCTTGCTGGGTGTGACTGTACACCTTGCTGGGTGTGACTGTACACCTTGCTGGGTGTGACTGTGCACCTTGCTGGGTGTGACTGTACACCTTGCTGGGTGAGAATGTAATCCTTGCTGGGTGTGACTGTACACCTTGCTGGATGAGACTGTAATCCTTGCTGGGTGTGACTGTATACATTGCTGGGTGTGACTAAACACCTTGCTGGGTGAGAATGTAATCCTTGCTGGGTGTGACTGTACACCTTGCTGGGTGAGAATGTAATCCTTGCTGGGTGTGACTGTACACCTTGCTGAGTGAGACTAATCTTTGCTGGGTGTGACTTTACACCTTGCAGGGTGTGACTGTACACCTTGCTGGGTGTGACTGTACACATTGCTGGGTGTGACTGTACACCTTGCTGGGTGAGACTGTACACATTGCAGGGTGAGACTGTAATCATTGCATGCTGTGACTGTACACCTTGCTGGGTGAGAATGTAATCCTTGCTGGGTGTGACTGTACACCTTGCTGGGTGAGACTGTAATCTTTGCTGGGTGTGACTTTACACCTTGCAGGGTGTGACTGTACACCTTGCTTGGTGTGACTGTACACATTGCTGGGTGTGACTGTACACCTTGCTGGGTGAGACTGTACACCTTGCTGTGTGTGACTGTACACCTTGCTGGTGAGAATGTAATCCTTGCTGGGTGTGACTGTACACCTTGCAGGGTGTGACTGTACACCTTGCAGGGTGAGACTGTACACCTTGCTGTGTGTGACTACACCTTGCTGGGTGTGACTGTGCACCTTGCTGGGTGTGACTGTACACCTTGCAGGGTGAGACTGTACACCTTTGCAGGGTGAGACTGTAATCCTTGCTGGGTGTGACTGTACACCTTGCAGGGTGTGACTGTACACCTTGCAGGGTGAGACTGTACACCTTGCTGTGTGTGACTACACCTTGCTGGGTGTGACTGTGCACCTTGCTGGGTGTGACTGTACACCTTGCTGGGTGTGACTGTACACCTTGCTCGGTGTGACTGTACACCTTGCTGGGTGTGACTGTACACCTTGCTGGGTGAGACTAATCTTTGCTGGGTGTGACTGTACACCTTGCTGGGTGTGACTGTACACCTTGCTGGGTAAGTCTGTAATCCTTGCTGGGTGTGACTGTACACCTTGCTGGGTGTGACTGTACACCTTTCTGGGTGTGACTGTACACCTTGCTGGGTGTGACTGTACACCTTGCTGGGTGTGACTACACCTTGCTGGGTGTGACTGTACACCTTTCTGGGTGAGAATGTAATCCTTGCTGGGTGTGACTGTACACCTTGCTGGGTGAGACTGTACACCTTGCTGGGTGAGACTAATCCTTGCTGGGTGTGACTGTACACCTTGCTGGGTGTGACTGTACACATTGCTGGGTGTGACTGTACACCTTGCTGGGTGTGACTGTACACATTGCTGGGTGTGACTGTACACCTTGCTGGGTGAGAATGTAATCCTTGCTGGGTGTGACTGTACACCTTGCTGGGTGAGACTGTAATCCTTGCTGAGTGTGACTGTATACATTGCTGGGTATGACTGTACACCTTGCTGGGTGAGAATGTAATCCTTGCTGGGTGTGACTGTACACCTTGCTGGGTGAGACTGTAATATTTGCTGGGTGTGACTGTACACCTTGCAGGGTGTGACTGTACACCTTGCTGGGTGTGACTGTACACATTGCTGGGTGTGACTGTACACCTTGCTGGGTGAGACTGTACACCTTGCAGGGTGAGACTGTAATCCTTGCATGGTGTGACTGTACACCTTGCTGGGCGTGACTGTAATCCTTGCAGGGTGTGACTGTACACCTTGCTGGGTGTGACTGTACACCTTGCTGTGTGTGACTGTACACCTTGCTGGGTGAGAATGTAATCCTTGCTGGGTGTGACTGTACACCTTGCTGGGTGTGACTGTACACCTTGCTGGGTGAGAATGTAATCCTTGCTGTGTGTGACTGTAATCCTTGCAGGGTGTGACTGTACACCTTGCAGGGTGTGACTGTACACCTTGCTGGGTGTGACTTTACACCTTGCTGGGTGTGACTGTACACCTTGCTGGGTGTGACTGTACACCTTTGCTGGGTGTGACTGTACACCTTTGCAGGGTGAGACTGTAATCCTTGCTGGGTGTGACTGTACACCTTGCAGGGTGTGACTGTACACCTTGCTGGGTGAGACTGTACACCTTGCAGGGTGTAACTGTACACCTTGCAGGGTGAGACTGTACACCTTGCTGTGTGTGACTACACCTTGCTGGGTGTGACTGTACACCTTGCTGGGTGAGACTGTAATCCTTGCTGGGTGTGACTGTACACCTTGCAGGGTGACTGTACACATTGCAGGGTGAGACTACACCTTGCTGTGTGTGACTGTACACCTTGCTGGGTGAGACTGTAATCCTTGCTGGGTGTGACTGTACACCTTGCAGAGTGACTGTACACATTGCAGGGTGAGACTGTACACCTTGCTGTGTGTGACTGTACACCTTGCTGGGTGAGAATGTAATCCTTGCTGGGTGTGACTGTACACCTTGCTGGATGAGAATGTAATCCTTGCTGGGTGTGACTGTACACCTTGCTGGGTGTTACTGTACACCTTGCTGTGTGAGAATGTAATCCTTGCTGGGTGTGACTGTCCACCTTGCAGGGTGTGACTGTACACCTTGCTGGGTGTGACTGTACACCTTGCAGGGTGAGACTGTAATCCTTGCAGGGTGTGACTGTACACCTTGCTGGGTGTGACTGTACACCTTGCTGGGTGTGACTGTACACCTTGCTGGGTGAGACTGTAAACCTTGCTGGGTGTGACTGTACACCTTGCTGGGTGAGACTGTAATCCTTGCAGGGTGTGACTGTAAACCTTGCTGGGTGTGACTGTAATCTTTGTTATGCTTATTTTTGTTTGTATATATGTCTATATGTTTGTTGCTTTCTTTTTGCATAGAACGAAATACAATATGTGATAAAAACAAAAAAGCGAGTAAAAAACAATTAGACATACATAAATAAAATGAAACTTGAACAAAAACATAAAATAAATGCAAAAAAAATTTGAGCCTATATGTGATTTTCTGTGATATTTGATAACATTTTGGTAAATTCTTGAAAATGTAATTGTGAGTTCAATTACTGAATATTTTTTTAGAAAATAAACATTTGTAGTTTCAAAATGTACATGATCGACGTCCGCCTTTAATTGAATTTGGTATACATTTTAGACTTTCACGATTTTTTATATAAAATATAAATAAATTATAATTGTGTGTTTGTATTTTAATATTAAACAAACTGTAACATGCAAGGTGTAACAGTAAAAGTATGTACAATTTTTTGAAAATGTTTATACTAGTTTTGATTTTTGATTATTAATAATGTATATATAAGTTATTATTTGGAGTTTATGTTCATTTGGAGATGACTATATAATGTTTACATTTTGATGGTGGCACAATTCTTGCACGTCTTCACATTATTAAATGAAATAAGAAAAATTTGTATCATGTCACTTGTCTTTTTGCTTTTCATTTATTTTATTGATGTTTTCTTTCTTCATTTTCAGCAATATTTTGGGAGATCTGACACACTTGACCGGGAATAAACCTTTTGAGATGCACATCAGTCAAATGGGGTTGCTTACAATTTACTTCTGCTTTCTGGTAAAACATAATTGCCTGCCATTAAATGCTGGGTAAATGTTTACCTTCTCTCAAATCTGACATTTTTAGTATTCATAGGTTTAAGGATAGAAGAAAAAGAAAAAAACTATTTTTTCTTTATATTGTATATTATTACTGTAGAATTTATAACAATTATATCATCATGTATAAAGTCAAACTAATAAGTTCAATTATGTTCTATTATATATAATCATACATCATCTAGAATTACAATATTTGTGAAAATAGAAAAAAGCAAAAAGTTGCATCAAATTTTTGGTGTGAATTTTAATAATTAATTAAGACTTAGACATGAACAAAAACTGAATAACATTGTTTTGGGAAGAGAGATATTTTTGTGAATCAGGAAAATATATTTTGTAGCAGTTAATGTTGCATTGGGGACCTTTAAGAAAAGCAAAAATTTACTTACACAGTGATGATCAAAATAATATTTTGACATTTTTTCATGTGTTTCAAACTTTAAGATTTACCCTTCTCACTATAATATAATAATGCTTATAACACATTTATAATGACTAGAATCTGTCAACAAATGTTTGTATGTAAATTTATTATTTGGCTGTGAGACAAAGATGTGATGTAATTTTTTGTAGTGATTTAAAATTTTCAATAAAGCTGCCAGGAGCCCTTGATGGGTGCCTGAATTTTGAAGGAAATCAACTCTATTTGAGGACAGATTTGTTGTCTTTGCATGAAGTGTAAATATATGTACATCAATTTTCATGCTGTATAATTTTATGCCTGTATAGGAGATATGTGATGTATGGTGATCTGTTTGCTCCATAGAAACTGATTCCCTAAACCATGTAGGTGATCTGTTTGCTCCATAGAAACTGATTCCCTAAACCCTGTATGGTGATCTGTTTGCTCCATAGAATCTGATTCTCTAAACCATGTAGGTGATCTGTTTGCTCCATAGAAACTAATTCTCTAAACCTTGTATGGTGATCTGTTTGCTCCATAGAAACTGATTCTCTAAACCATGTATGGTGATCTGTTTGCTCCATAGAAACTGATTCCCTAAACCATGTATGGTGATCTGTTTGCTCCATAGAAACTGGTTCTCTAAACCAGGTAGGTGATCTGTTTGCTCCATAGAAACTGATTCTCTAAACCATGTAGGTGATCTGTTTGCTCCATAGAAACTGATTCCCTAAACCATGTATGGTGATCTGTTTGCTCCATAGAAACTGATTCCCTAAACCATGTATGGTGATCTGTTTGCTCCATAGAAACTGATTCTCTAAACCATGTAGGTGATCTGTTTGCCCCATAGAAACTGATTCCCTAAACCATGTAGGTGATCTGTTTGCTCCATAGAAACTGATTCCATAAACCATGTAGGTGATCTGTTTGCTCCATAGAAACGGATTCCCTAAACCATGTAGGTGATCTGTTTGCTCCATAGAAACTGATTCTCTAAACCATGTATGGTGATCTGTTTGCTCCATAGAAACTGATTCCCTAAACCATGTATGGTGATCTGTTTGCTCCATGGAAACTGATTCCCTAAACCATGTATGGTGATCTGTTTGCTCCATAGAAACTGATTCCCTAAACCATGTATGTGATCTGTTTGCTCCATAGAAACTGATTCTCTAAACCATGTAGGTGATCTGTTTGCTCCATAGAAACTGATTCCCTAAACCATGTAGATGATCTGTTTGCTCGATAGAAACTAATTCTTTAAACCATGTATGGTGATCTGTTTGCTCCATAGAAACCGATTCTCTAAACCATGTAGGTGATCTGTTTGCTCCATAGAAACTAATTCTCTAAACCATGTAGGTGATCTGTTTGCTCCATAGAAACTAATTCTCTAAACCATGTATGGTGATCTGTTTGCTCCATAGAAACTGATTCTCTTAATCGTGTAGGTGATCTGTTTGCTCCATAGAAACTAATTCTATAAACCATGTATGGTGATCTGTTTGCTCCATAGAAACCGATACTCTAAACCATGTAGGTGAACTGTTTGCTCCATAGAAACTAATTCTCTAAACCATATAGGTGATCTGTTTTCTCCATAGAAACTAATTCTCTGGTGATCTGTTTGCTCCGTAGAAACTGATTTTCTAAACCATGGAGGTGATCTGTTTGCTCCATAGAAACTGATTCTCTAAACTGTGTATGGTGATCTGTTTGCTCCATAGAAACTGATTCTCTAAACCATGTAGGTGATCTGTTTGCTCCAAAGAAACTGATTCTCTAAACAATGTATGGTGATCTGTTTGCTCCATAGAAACTGATTCTCTATACCATGTATGGTGATCTGTTTGCTCCATAGAAACTGATTCTCTAAACCATGTATGGTGATCTGTTTGCTCCATAGAAAGTGATTCTCTAAACCATGTATGGTGATCTGTTTGCTCCATAGAAACTGATTCTTTAAACCATGTATGGTTATCTGATTGCTCCATAGAAACTGGTTCTCTAAACTATGTATGGTGATCTGTTTGCTCCATAGAAACTGATTCTCTAAACCATGTATGGTGATCTGTTTGCTCCATAGAAACTGATTCCCTAAACCATGTATGGTGATCTGTTTGCTCCATAGAAACTGATTCTCTATACCGTGTATGGTGATCTGTTTGCTCCATAGAAACTGATTCCCTAAACCATGTATGGTGATCTGTTTGCTCCATAGAAACTGATTCCCTAAACCATGTATGGTGATCTGTTTGCTCCATAGAAACTGATTCTCTAAACCATGTAGGTGATCTGTTTGCTCCATAGAAACTGATTCCCTAAACCATGTAGGTGATCTGTTTGCTCGAGAGAAACTAATTCTTAAACCATGTATGGTGATCTGTTTGCTCCATAGAAACCGATTCTCTAAGCCATGTATGTGATCTGTTTGCTCCATAGAAACTACTTCTCTAAACCATGTATGGTGATCTGTTTGCTCCATAGAAACTGATTCTCTTAATCATGTAGGTGATCTGTTTGCTCCATAGAAACTAATTCTCTAAACCATGTATGGTGATCTGTTTGCTCCATAGAAACCGATACTCTAAACCATGTAGGTGATCTGTTTGCTCCATAGAAACTAATTCTCTAAACCATATAGGTGATCTGTTTTCTCCATAGAAACTAATTCTCTGGTGATCTGTTTGCTCCATAGAAACTGATTTTCTAAACCATGTAGGTGATCTGTTTGCTCCATAGAAACTGATTCTCTAAACTATGTATGGTGATCTGTTTGCTCGATAGAAACTGATTCTCTAAACCATGTAGGTGATCTGTTTTCTCCATAGAAACTAATTCTCTAACCCATGTAGGTGATCTGTTTGCTCCATAGAAACTAATTCTCTAAACCATGTAGGTGATCTGTTTGCTCCATGGAAACTGATTCTCTAAACCATGTATGGTGATTTGTTTGCTCCATAGAAACTGATTCTCTAAACTATGTATGGTGATCTGTTTGCTCGATAGAAACTAATTCTCTAAACCATGTAGGTGATATGTTTGCTCCATAGAAACTAATTCTCTAATATTCATGTAGGTGATCTGTTTGCTCCATAGAAACTGATTCTCTAAACCATGTAGGTGATCTGTTTGCTCCATAGAAACTGATTCTCTAAACAATGTATGGTGATCTGTTTGCTCCATAGAAACTTATTCTCTAAACCATGAAGGTGATCTGTTTGCTCCATAGAAACTGATTCTCTAAACCATGTATGGTGATCTGTTTGCTCCATAGAAACTGATTCTCTAAACCATGTATGGTGATCTGTTTGCTCCATAGAAAGTGATTCTCTAAACTATGTATGGTGATCTGTTTGCTCCATAGAAACTGATTCTCTAAACAATGTATGGTGATCTGTTTGCTCCTTAGAAAGTGATTCTCTAAACCATGTATGGTGATCTGTTTGCTCCATAGAAACTGATTCTTTAAACCATGTATGGTTATCTGTTTGCTCCATAGAAACTGAATCCCTAAACCATGTATGGTGATCTGTTTGCTCCATAGAAACTGATTCCCTAAACCATGTATGGTGATCTGTTTGCTCCATAGAAACTGATTCTCTAAACCATGTAGGTGATATGTTTGCTCCATAGAAACTGATTCCCTAAACCATGTAGGTGATCTGTTTGCTCGATAGAAACTAATTCTTTAAACCATGTATGGTGATCTGTTTGCTCCATAGAAACCGATTCTCTAAACCATTTAGGTGATCTGTTTGCTCCATAGAAACTAATTCTCTAAACCATGTAGGTGATCTGTTTGCTCCATAGAAACTAATTCTCTAAACCATGTATCGTGATCTGCTTGCTCCATAGAAACTGATTCTCTTAATCATGTAGGTGATCTGTTTGCTCCATAGAAACTAATTCTCTAAACCATGTATGGTGATTTGTTTGCTCCATAGAAACCGATACTCTAAACCATATAGGTGTTCTGTTTGCTCCATAGAAACTAATTCTCTAAACCATATAGGTGATCTGTTTTCTCCATAGAAACTAATTCTCTGGTGAACTGTTTGCTCCATAGAAACTGATTTTCTAAACCATGTAGGTGATCTGTTTGCTCCATAGAAACTGATTCTCTAAACTATGTATGGTGATCTATTTGCTCGATAGAAACTGATTCTCGAAACTGTGCATGGTGATCTGTTTGCTCCATAGAAACTGATTCTCTAAACCATGTAGGTGATCTGTTTGCTCAATAGAAACTAATACTCTAAACCATGTAGGTGATCTGTTTGCTCCATAGAAACTAATTCTCTAACCCATGTAGGTGATATGTTTGCTCCATGAAAACTGATTCTCTAAACCATGTAGGTGATCTGTTTGCTCCATAGAAACTAAATCTCTAACCCATGTAGGTGATCTGTTTGCTCCATAGAAACTAATTCTCTAACCCATGTAGGTGATCTGTTTGCTCCATAGAGACTAATTCTCTAAACCATGTAGGTGATATGTTTGCTCCATGAAAACTGATTCTCTAAACCATGTATGGTGATTTGTTTGCTCCATAGAAACTGATTCTCTAAACTATGTATGGTGATCTGTTTGCTCCATAGAAACTGATTCTCTAAACCATGTAGGTGATATGTTTGCTCCATGAAAACTGATTCTCTAAACCATGTATGATGATTTGTTTGCTCCATAGAAACTGATTCTCTAAACTATGTATGGTGATCTGTTTGCTCCATAGAAACTGATTCTCTAAACCATGTATGGTGATCTATTTGCTCCATAGAAACTGATTCTCTAAACCATGTATGGTGATCTGTTTGCTCCATAGAAAGTGATTCTCTAAACTATGTATGGTGATCTGTTTGCTCCATAGAAACTGATTCTCTAAACCATGTATGGTGATCTATTTGCTCCATACAAACTGTTTCTCTAAACTATGTATGGTGATCTGTTTGCTCCATAGAAACCGATACTCTAAACCATGTAGGTGATCTGTTTGCTCCATAGAAACTAATTCTCTAAACCATATAGGTGATCTGTTTTCTCCATAGAAACTAATTCTCTGGTGATCTGTTTGCTCCATAGAAACTGATTTTCTAAACCATGTAGGTGATCTGTTTGCTCCATAGAAACTGATTCTCTAAACTATGTATGGTGATCTGTTTGCTCGATAGAAACTGATTCTCTAAACCATGTAGGTGATCTGTTTGCTCCATAGAAACTAATTCTCTAACCCATGTAGGTGATCTGTTTGCTCCATAGAAACTAATTCTCTAAACCATGTAGGTGATCTGTTTGCTCCATGGAAACTGATTCTCTAAACCATGTATGGTGATTTGTTTGCTCCATAGAAACTGATTCTCTAAACTATGTATGGTGATCTGTTTGCTCGATAGAAACTAATTCTCTAAACCATGTAGGTGATATGTTTGCTCCATAGAAACTAATTCTCTAATATTCATGTAGGTGATCTGTTTGCTCCATAGAAACTGATTCTCTAAACCATGTAGGTGATCTGTTTGCTCCATAGAAACTGATTCTCTAAACAATGTATGGTGATCTGTTTGCTCCATAGAAACTTATTCTCTAAACCATGAAGGTGATCTGTTTGCTCCATAGAAACTGATTCTCTAAACCATGTATGGTGATCTGTTTGCTCCATAGAAACTGATTCTCTAAACCATGTATGGTGATCTGTTTGCTCCATAGAAAGTGATTCTCTAAACTATGTATGGTGATCTGTTTGCTCCATAGAAACTGATTCTCTAAACAATGTATGGTGATCTGTTTGCTCCTTAGAAAGTGATTCTCTAAACCATGTATGGTGATCTGTTTGCTCCATAGAAACTGATTCTTTAAACCATGTATGGTTATCTGTTTGCTCCATAGAAACTGAATCCCTAAACCATGTATGGTGATCTGTTTGCTCCATAGAAACTGATTCCCTAAACCATGTATGGTGATCTGTTTGCTCCATAGAAACTGATTCTCTAAACCATGGAGGTGATCTGTTTGCTCCATAGAAACTGATTCCCTAAACCATGTAGGTGATCTGTTTGCTCCATAGAAACTAATTCTCTAAACCCTGTATGGTGATCTGTTTGCTCCATAGAAACTGATTCTCTAAACCATGTAGGTGATCTGTTTGCCCCATAGAAACTGATTCCCTAAACCATGTAGGTGATCTGTTTGCTCCATAGAAACTGATTCCATAAACCATGTAGGTGATCTGTTTGCTCCATAGAAACGGATTCCCTAAACCATGTAGGTGATCTGTTTGCTCCATAGAAACTGATTCTCTAAACCATGTATGGTGATCTGTTTGCTCCATAGAAACTGATTCCCTAAACCATGTATGGTGATCTGTTTGCTCCATAGAAACTGATTCTCTAAACCATGTAGGTGATCTGTTTGCCCCATAGAAACTGATTCCCTAAACCATGTAGGTGATCTGTTTGCTCCATAGAAACTGATTCCATAAACCATGTAGGTGATCTGTTTGCTCCATAGAAACGGATTCCCTAAACCATGTAGGTGATCTGTTTGCTCCATAGAAACTGATTCTCTAAACCATGTATGGTGATCTGTTTGCTCCATAGAAACTGATTCCCTAAACCATGTATGGTGATCTGTTTGCTCCATGGAAACTGATTCCCTAAACCATGTATGGTGATCTGTTTGCTCCATAGAAACTGATTCCCTAAACCATGTATGTGATCTGTTTGCTCCATAGAAACTGATTCTCTAAACCATGTAGGTGATCTGTTTGCTCCATAGAAACTGATTCCCTAAACCATGTAGATGATCTGTTTGCTCGATAGAAACTAATTCTTTAAACCATGTATGGTGATCTGTTTGCTCCATAGAAACCGATTCTCTAAACCATGTAGGTGATCTGTTTGCTCCATAGAAACTAATTCTCTAAACCATGTAGGTGATCTGTTTGCTCCATAGAAACTAATTCTCTAAACCATGTATGGTGATCTGTTTGCTCCATAGAAACTGATTCTCTTAATCGTGTAGGTGATCTGTTTGCTCCATAGAAACTAATTCTATAAACCATGTATGGTGATCTGTTTGCTCCATAGAAACCGATACTCTAAACCATGTAGGTGAACTGTTTGCTCCATAGAAACTAATTCTCTAAACCATATAGGTGATCTGTTTTCTCCATAGAAACTAATTCTCTGGTGATCTGTTTGCTCCGTAGAAACTGATTTTCTAAACCATGGAGGTGATCTGTTTGCTCCATAGAAACTGATTCTCTAAACTGTGTATGGTGATCTGTTTGCTCCATAGAAACTGATTCTCTAAACCATGTAGGTGATCTGTTTGCTCCAAAGAAACTGATTCTCTAAACAATGTATGGTGATCTGTTTGCTCCATAGAAACTGATTCTCTATACCATGTATGGTGATCTGTTTGCTCCATAGAAACTGATTCTCTAAACCATGTATGGTGATCTGTTTGCTCCATAGAAAGTGATTCTCTAAACCATGTATGGTGATCTGTTTGCTCCATAGAAACTGATTCCATAAACCATGTAGGTGATCTGTTTGCTCCATAGAAACGGATTCCCTAAACCATGTAGGTGATCTGTTTGCTCCATAGAAACTGATTCTCTAAACCATGTATGGTGATCTGTTTGCTCCATAGAAACTGATTCTTTAAACCATGTATGGTGATCTGTTTGCTCCATAGAAACTGATTCTCTAAACAATGTATGGTGATCTGTTTGCTCCTTAGAAAGTGATTCTCTAAACCATGTATGGTGATCTGTTTGCTCCATAGAAACTGATTCTTTAAACCATGTATGGTTATCTGTTTGCTCCATAGAAACTGAATCCCTAAACCATGTATGGTGATCTGTTTGCTCCATAGAAACTGATTCCCTAAACCATGTATGGTGATCTGTTTGCTCCATAGAAACTGATTCTCTAAACCATGGAGGTGATCTGTTTGCTCCATAGAAACTGATTCCCTAAACCATGTAGGTGATCTGTTTGCTCCATAGAAACTAATTCTCTAAACCCTGTATGGTGATCTGTTTGCTCCATAGAAACTGATTCTCTAAACCATGTAGGTGATCTGTTTGCCCCATAGAAACTGATTCCCTAAACCATGTAGGTGATCTGTTTGCTCCATAGAAACTGATTCCATAAACCATGTAGGTGATCTGTTTGCTCCATAGAAACGGATTCCCTAAACCATGTAGGTGATCTGTTTGCTCCATAGAAACTGATTCTCTAAACCATGTATGGTGATCTGTTTGCTCCATAGAAACTGATTCCCTAAACCATGTATGGTGATCTGTTTGCTCCATAGAAACTGATTCTCTAAACCATGTAGGTGATCTGTTTGCCCCATAGAAACTGATTCCCTAAACCATGTAGGTGATCTGTTTGCTCCATAGAAACTGATTCCATAAACCATGTAGGTGATCTGTTTGCTCCATAGAAACGGATTCCCTAAACCATGTAGGTGATCTGTTTGCTCCATAGAAACTGATTCTCTAAACCATGTATGGTGATCTGTTTGCTCCATAGAAACTGATTCCCTAAACCATGTATGGTGATCTGTTTGCTCCATGGAAACTGATTCCCTAAACCATGTATGGTGATCTGTTTGCTCCATAGAAACTGATTCCCTAAACCATGTATGTGATCTGTTTGCTCCATAGAAACTGATTCTCTAAACCATGTAGGTGATCTGTTTGCTCCATAGAAACTGATTCCCTAAACCATGTAGATGATCTGTTTGCTCGATAGAAACTAATTCTTTAAACCATGTATGGTGATCTGTTTGCTCCATAGAAACCGATTCTCTAAACCATGTAGGTGATCTGTTTGCTCCATAGAAACTAATTCTCTAAACCATGTAGGTGATCTGTTTGCTCCATAGAAACTAATTCTCTAAACCATGTATGGTGATCTGTTTGCTCCATAGAAACTGATTCTCTTAATCGTGTAGGTGATCTGTTTGCTCCATAGAAACTAATTCTATAAACCATGTATGGTGATCTGTTTGCTCCATAGAAACCGATACTCTAAACCATGTAGGTGAACTGTTTGCTCCATAGAAACTAATTCTCTAAACCATATAGGTGATCTGTTTTCTCCATAGAAACTAATTCTCTGGTGATCTGTTTGCTCCGTAGAAACTGATTTTCTAAACCATGGAGGTGATCTGTTTGCTCCATAGAAACTGATTCTCTAAACTGTGTATGGTGATCTGTTTGCTCCATAGAAACTGATTCTCTAAACCATGTAGGTGATCTGTTTGCTCCAAAGAAACTGATTCTCTAAACAATGTATGGTGATCTGTTTGCTCCATAGAAACTGATTCTCTATACCATGTATGGTGATCTGTTTGCTCCATAGAAACTGATTCTCTAAACCATGTATGGTGATCTGTTTGCTCCATAGAAAGTGATTCTCTAAACCATGTATGGTGATCTGTTTGCTCCATAGAAACTGATTCTTTAAAACATGTATGGTTATCTGATTGCTCCATAGAAACTGGTTCTCTAAACTATGTATGGTGATCTGTTTGCTCCATAGAAACTGATTCTCTAAACCATGTATGGTGATCTGTTTGCTCCATAGAAACTGATTCCCTAAACCATGTATGGTGATCTGTTTGCTCCATAGAAACTGATTCTCTATACCGTGTATGGTGATCTGTTTGCTCCATAGAAACTGATTCCCTAAACCATGTATGGTGATCTGTTTGCTCCATAGAAACTGATTCCCTAAACCATGTATGGTGATCTGTTTGCTCCATAGAAACTGATTCTCTAAACCATGTAGGTGATCTGTTTGCTCCATAGAAACTGATTCCCTAAACCATGTAGGTGATCTGTTTGCTCGAGAGAAACTAATTCTTAAACCATGTATGGTGATCTGTTTGCTCCATAGAAACCGATTCTCTAAGCCATGTATGTGATCTGTTTGCTCCATAGAAACTACTTCTCTAAACCATGTATGGTGATCTGTTTGCTCCATAGAAACTGATTCTCTTAATCATGTAGGTGATCTGTTTGCTCCATAGAAACTAATTCTCTAAACCATGTATGGTGATCTGTTTGCTCCATAGAAACCGATACTCTAAACCATGTAGGTGATCTGTTTGCTCCATAGAAACTAATTCTCTAAACCATATAGGTGATCTGTTTTCTCCATAGAAACTAATTCTCTGGTGATCTGTTTGCTCCATAGAAACTGATTTTCTAAACCATGTAGGTGATCTGTTTGCTCCATAGAAACTGATTCTCTAAACTATGTATGGTGATCTGTTTGCTCGATAGAAACTGATTCTCTAAACCATGTAGGTGATCTGTTTGCTCCATAGAAACTAATTCTCTAACCCATGTAGGTGATCTGTTTGCTCCATAGAAACTAATTCTCTAAACCATGTAGGTGATCTGTTTGCTCCATGGAAACTGATTCTCTAAACCATGTATGGTGATTTGTTTGCTCCATAGAAACTGATTCTCTAAACTATGTATGGTGATCTGTTTGCTCGATAGAAACTAATTCTCTAAACCATGTAGGTGATATGTTTGCTCCATAGAAACTAATTCTCTAATATTCATGTAGGTGATCTGTTTGCTCCATAGAAACTGATTCTCTAAACCATGTAGGTGATCTGTTTGCTCCATAGAAACTGATTCTCTAAACAATGTATGGTGATCTGTTTGCTCCATAGAAACTTATTCTCTAAACCATGAAGGTGATCTGTTTGCTCCATAGAAACTGATTCTCTAAACCATGTATGGTGATCTGTTTGCTCCATAGAAACTGATTCTCTAAACCATGTATGGTGATCTGTTTGCTCCATAGAAAGTGATTCTCTAAACTATGTATGGTGATCTGTTTGCTCCATAGAAACTGATTCTCTAAACAATGTATGGTGATCTGTTTGCTCCTTAGAAAGTGATTCTCTAAACCATGTATGGTGATCTGTTTGCTCCATAGAAACTGATTCTTTAAACCATGTATGGTTATCTGTTTGCTCCATAGAAACTGAATCCCTAAACCATGTATGGTGATCTGTTTGCTCCATAGAAACTGATTCCCTAAACCATGTATGGTGATCTGTTTGCTCCATAGAAACTGATTCTCTAAACCATGTAGGTGATATGTTTGCTCCATAGAAACTGATTCCCTAAACCATGTAGGTGATCTGTTTGCTCGATAGAAACTAATTCTTTAAACCATGTATGGTGATCTGTTTGCTCCATAGAAACCGATTCTCTAAACCATTTAGGTGATCTGTTTGCTCCATAGAAACTAATTCTCTAAACCATGTAGGTGATCTGTTTGCTCCATAGAAACTAATTCTCTAAACCATGTATCGTGATCTGCTTGCTCCATAGAAACTGATTCTCTTAATCATGTAGGTGATCTGTTTGCTCCATAGAAACTAATTCTCTAAACCATGTATGGTGATCTGTTTGCTCCATAGAAACCGATACTCTAAACCATATAGGTGTTCTGTTTGCTCCATAGAAACTAATTCTCTAAACCATATAGGTGATCTGTTTTCTCCATAGAAACTAATTCTCTGGTGAACTGTTTGCTCCATAGAAACTGATTTTCTAAACCATGTAGGTGATCTGTTTGCTCCATAGAAACTGATTCTCTAAACTATGTATGGTGATCTATTTGCTCGATAGAAACTGATTCTCGAAACTGTGCATGGTGATCTGTTTGCTCCATAGAAACTGATTCTCTAAACCATGTAGGTGATCTGTTTGCTCAATAGAAACTAATACTCTAAACCATGTAGGTGATCTGTTTGCTCCATAGAAACTAATTCTCTAACCCATGTAGGTGATATGTTTGCTCCATGAAAACTGATTCTCTAAACCATGTAGGTGATCTGTTTGCTCCATAGAAACTAAATCTCTAACCCATGTAGGTGATCTGTTTGCTCCATAGAAACTAATTCTCTAACCCATGTAGGTGATCTGTTTGCTCCATAGAGACTAATTCTCTAAACCATGTAGGTGATATGTTTGCTCCATGAAAACTGATTCTCTAAACCATGTATGGTGATTTGTTTGCTCCATAGAAACTGATTCTCTAAACTATGTATGGTGATCTGTTTGCTCCATAGAAACTGATTCTCTAAACCATGTAGGTGATATGTTTGCTCCATGAAAACTGATTCTCTAAACCATGTATGATGATTTGTTTGCTCCATAGAAACTGATTCTCTAAACTATGTATGGTGATCTGTTTGCTCCATAGAAACTGATTCTCTAAACCATGTATGGTGATCTATTTGCTCCATAGAAACTGATTCTCTAAACCATGTATGGTGATCTGTTTGCTCCATAGAAAGTGATTCTCTAAACTATGTATGGTGATCTGTTTGCTCCATAGAAACTGATTCTCTAAACCATGTATGGTGATCTATTTGCTCCATACAAACTGTTTCTCTAAACTATGTATGGTGATCTGTTTGCTCCATAGAAACCGATACTCTAAACCATGTAGGTGATCTGTTTGCTCCATAGAAACTAATTCTCTAAACCATATAGGTGATCTGTTTTCTCCATAGAAACTAATTCTCTGGTGATCTGTTTGCTCCATAGAAACTGATTTTCTAAACCATGTAGGTGATCTGTTTGCTCCATAGAAACTGATTCTCTAAACTATGTATGGTGATATGTTTGCTCGATAGAAACTGATTCTCTAAACCATGTAGGTGATCTGTTTGCTCCATAGAAACTAATTCTCTAACCCATGTAGGTGATCTGTTTGCTCCATAGAAACTAATTCTCTAAACCATGTAGGTGATCTGTTTGCTCCATGGAAACTGATTCTCTAAACCATGTATGGTGATTTGTTTGCTCCATAGAAACTGATTCTCTAAACTATGTATGGTGATCTGTTTGCTCGATAGAAACTAATTCTCTAAACCATGTAGGTGATATGTTTGCTCCATAGAAACTAATTCTCTAATATTCATGTAGGTGATCTGTTTGCTCCATAGAAACTGATTCTCTAAACCATGTAGGTGATCTGTTTGCTCCATAGAAACTGATTCTCTAAACAATGTATGGTGATCTGTTTGCTCCATAGAAACTTATTCTCTAAACCATGAAGGTGATCTGTTTGCTCCATAGAAACTGATTCTCTAAACCATGTATGGTGATCTGTTTGCTCCATAGAAACTGATTCTCTAAACCATGTATGGTGATCTGTTTGCTCCATAGAAAGTGATTCTCTAAACTATGTATGGTGATCTGTTTGCTCCATAGAAACTGATTCTCTAAACAATGTATGGTGATCTGTTTGCTCCTTAGAAAGTGATTCTCTAAACCATGTATGGTGATCTGTTTGCTCCATAGAAACTGATTCTTTAAACCATGTATGGTTATCTGTTTGCTCCATAGAAACTGAATCCCTAAACCATGTATGGTGATCTGTTTGCTCCATAGAAACTGATTCCCTAAACCATGTATGGTGATCTGTTTGCTCCATAGAAACTGATTCTCTAAACCATGTAGGTGATATGTTTGCTCCATAGAAACTGATTCCCTAAACCATGTAGGTGATCTGTTTGCTCGATAGAAACTAATTCTTTAAACCATGTATGGTGATCTGTTTGCTCCATAGAAACCGATTCTCTAAACCATTTAGGTGATCTGTTTGCTCCATAGAAACTAATTCTCTAAACCATGTAGGTGATCTGTTTGCTCCATAGAAACTAATTCTCTAAACCATGTATCGTGATCTGCTTGCTCCATAGAAACTGATTCTCTTAATCATGTAGGTGATCTGTTTGCTCCATAGAAACTAATTCTCTAAACCATGTATGGTGATCTGTTTGCTCCATAGAAACCGATACTCTAAACCATATAGGTGTTCTGTTTGCTCCATAGAAACTAATTCTCTAAACCATATAGGTGATCTGTTTTCTCCATAGAAACTAATTCTCTGGTGAACTGTTTGCTCCATAGAAACTGATTTTCTAAACCATGTAGGTTATCTGTTTGCTCCATAGAAACTGATTCTCGAAACTATGTATGGTGATCTGTTTGCTCGATAGAAACTGATTCTCGAAACTGTGCATGGTGATCTGTTTGCTCCATAGAAACTGATTCTCTAAACCATGTAGGTGATCTGTTTGCTCAATAGAAACTAATACTCTAAACCATGTAGGTGATCTGTTTGCTCCATAGAAACTAATTCTCTAACCCATGTAGGTGATCTGTTTGCTCCATAGAAACTAATTCTCTAAACCATGTAGGTGATATGTTTGCTCCATGAAAACTGATTCTCTAAACCATGTAGGTGATCTGTTTGCTCCATAGAAACTAAATCTCTAACCCATGTAGGTGATCTGTTTGCTCCATAGAAACTAATTCTCTAACCCATGTAGGTGATCTGTTTGCTCCATAGAGACTAATTCTCTAAACCATGTAGGTGATATGTTTGCTCCATGAAAACTGATTCTCTAAACCATGTATGGTGATTTGTTTGCTCCATAGAAACTGATTCTCTAAACTATGTATGGTGATCTGTTTGCTCCATAGAAACTGATTCTCTAAACCATGTAGGTGATATGTTTGCTCCATGAAAACTGATTCTCTAAACCATGTATGGTGATTTGTTTGCTCCATAGAAACTGATTCTCTAAACTATGTATGGTGATCTGTTTGCTCCATAGAAACTGATTCTCTAAACCATGTATGGTGATCTATTTGCTCCATAGAAACTGATTCTCTAAACCATGTATGGTGATCTGTTTGCTCCATAGAAAGTGATTCTCTAAACTATGTATGGTGATCTGTTTGCTCCATAGAAACTGATTCTCTAAACCATGTATGGTGATCTATTTGCTCCATACAAACTGTTTCTCTAAACTATGTATGGTGATCTGTTTGCTCCATAGAAACTGATTCTCTAAACCATGTATGGTGATCTGTTTGCTCCATAGAAACTGATTCTCTAAACCATGTATGGTGATCTGTTTGCTCCATCGAAATTGATTCTCTAAACTATGTATGGTGATCTGTTTGCTCCATAGAAACTGATTCTCTAAACCATGTATAGTGATCTGTTTGCTCCATAGAAACTAATTCTCTAAACCATGTATGGTGATCTGTTTGCTCCATAGAAACTAATTCTCTAAACCATGTATGGTGATCTGTTTGCTCCATAGAAACTAATTCTCTAATTCATGTAGAAACTGATTCTCTAAACTATGTATGGTGATCTGTTTGCTCCACAGAAACTGATTCTCTAAACCATGTATGGTGATCTGTTTGCTCCATAGAAACTAATTCTCTAAACCATGTATGGTGATCTGTTTGCTCCATAGAAACTAATTCTCTAATTCATGTAGAAACTGATTCTCTAAACTATGTATGGTGATCTGTTTGCTCCACAGAAACTGATTCTCTAAACCATGTATGGTGATCTGTTTGCTCCATAGAAACTGATTCTCTAAACCATATATGGTGATCTGTTTGCTCCATTGAAACTGATTCTCTAAACCATGTATGGTGATCTGTTTGCTCCATAGAAACTGATTCTCTAAACCATGTATGGTGATCTGTTTGCTCCATAGAAACTGATTCTCTAAACCATGTAGGTGATCTGTTTGCTCCATAGAAACTAATTCTCTAACCCATGTAGGTGATCTGTTTGCTCCATAGAAACTAATTCTCTAAACCATGTAGGTGATATGTTTGCTCCATGAAAACTGATTCTCTAAACCATGTATGGTGATTTGTTTGCTCCATAGAAACTGATTCTCTAAACTATGTATGGTGATCTGTTTGCTCGATAGAAACTAATTCTCTAAACCATGTAGGTGATCTGTTTGCTCCATAGAAACTAATTCTCTAAACAATGTATGGTGATCTGTTTGCTCCATAGAAACTGATTCTCTAAACCATGTAGGTGATCTGTTTGCTCCATAGAAACTGATTCTCTAAACCATGTATGGTGATCTGTTTGCTCCATAGAAACTGATTCTCTAAACCATGTATGGTGATCTGTTTGCTCCATAGAAAGTGATTCTCTAAACTATGTATGGTGATCTGTTTGCTCCATAGAAACTGATTCTCTAAACCATGTATGGTGATCTATTTGCTCCATACAAACTGTTTCTCTAAACTATGTATGGTGATCTGTTTGCTCCGTAGAAACTGATTCTCTAAACCATGTATAGTGATCTGTTTGCTCCATAGAAACTGATTCTCTAAACCATGTATGGTGATCTGTTTGCTCCATAGAAATTGATTCTCTAAACTATGTATGGTGATCTGTTTGCTCCATAGAAACTGATTCTCTAAACCATGTATAGTGATCTGTTTGCTCCATAGAAACTGATTCTCTAAACCATGTATGGTGATCTGTTTGCTCCATAGAAATTGATTCTCTAAACTATGTACGGTGATCTGTTTGCTCCATAGAAACTGATTCTCTAAACCATGTAGAAACTGATTCTCTAAACTATGTATGGTGATCTGTTTGTTCCATAGAAACTGATTCTCTAAACCATGTATGGTGATCTGTTTGCTCCATAGAAACTGATTCTCTAAACCATGTATAGTGATCTGTTTGCTCCATAGAAACTGATTCTCTAAACCATGTATGGTGATCTGTTTGCTCCATAGAAACTAATTCTCTAATTCATGTAGAAACTGATTCTCTAAACTATGTATGGTGATCTGTTTGTTCCATAGAAACTGATTCTCTAAACCATGTATGGTGATCTGTTTGCTCCATAGAAACTGATTCTCTAAACCATGTATGGTGATCTGTTTGCTCCATAGAAACTGATTCTCTAAACTATGTATGGTGATCTGTTTGTTCCATAGAAACTGATTCTCTAAACCATGTATGGTGATCTGTTTGCTCCTTAGAAACTGATTCTCTAAACCATATATGGTGATCTGTTTGCTCCATTGAAACTGATTCTCTAAACCATGTATGGTGATCAGTTTGCTCCATAGAAACTGATTCTCTAAACCATGTATGGTGATCTGGTTGTACCATAGAAACTGATTCTCTAAACTATGTATGGTGATGTGTTTGCTCCATAGAAACTGATTCTTTAAACCATGTATGGTGATCTGTTTGCTCCATAGAAAGTGATTCTCTAAACTATGTATGGTGATCTGTTTGCTCCATAGAAACTGATTCTCTAAACCATGTATGGTGATCAGTTTGCTCCATAGAAACTGATTCTATAAACCATGTATGGTGATCTGTTTGTTCCATAAAAACTGATTCTCTAAACTATGTATGGTGATCTGTTTGCTCCATAGAAACTGGTTCTATAAACCATGTATGGTGATCTATTTGCTACATACAAACTGTTTCTCTAAACTATGTATGGTGATCTGTTTGCTCCACAGAAACTGATTCTCTAAACCATATATGGTGATCTGTTTGCTCCATTGAAACTGATTCTCTAAACCATGTATGGTGATCTGTTTGCTCCATAGAAACTGATTCTCTAAACTATGTATGGTGATCTGTTTGCTCCATAGAAACTGATTCTCTAAACCATGTATGGTGATCTGTTTGCTCCATAGAAACTGATTCTCTAAACCATGTAGGTGATCTGTTTGCTCCATAGAAACTAATTCTCTAACCCATGTAGGTGATCTGTTTGCTCCATAGAAACTAATTCTCTAAACCATGTAGGTGATATGTTTGCTCCATGAAAACTGATTCTCTAAACCATGTATGGTGATTTGTTTGCTCCATAGAAACTGATTCTCTAAACTATGTATGGTGATCTGTTTGCTCGATAGAAACTAATTCTCTAAACCATGTAGGTGATCTGTTTGCTCCATAGAAACTAATTCTCTAAACCATGTATGGTGATCTGTTTGCTCCATAGAAACTGATTCTCTAAACCATGTAGGTGATCTGTTTGCTCCATAGAAACTGATTCTCTAAACCATGTATGGTGATCTGTTTGCTCCATAGAAACTGATTCTCTAAACCATGTATGGTGATCTGTTTGCTCCATAGAAAGTGATTCTCTAAACTATGTATGGTGATCTGTTTGCTCCATAGAAACTGATTCTCTAAACCATGTATGGTGATCTGTTTGCTCCATACAAACTGTTTCTCTAAACTATGTATGGTGATCTGTTTGCTCCGTAGAAACTGATTCTCTAAACCATGTATAGTGATCTGTTTGCTCCATAGAAACTGATTCTCTAAACCATGTATGGTGATCTGTTTGCTCCATAGAAACTGATTCTCTAAACCATGTATGGTGATCTGTTTGCTCCATAGAAATTGATTCTCTAAACTATGTATGGTGATCTGTTTGCTCCATAGAAACTGATTCTCTAAACCATGTATAGTGATCTGTTTGCTCCATAGAAACTGATTCTCTAAACCATGTATGGTGATCTGTTTGCTCCATAGAAACTAATTCTCTAATTCATGTAGAAACTGATTCTCTAAACTATGTATGGTGATCTGTTTGTTCCATAGAAACTGATTCTCTAAACCATGTATGGTGATCTGTTTGCTCCATAGAAACTGATTCTCTAAACCATGTATGGTGATCTGTTTGCTCCATAGAAACTGATTCTCTAAACTATGTATGGTGATCTGTTTGTTCCATAGAAACTGATTCTCTAAACCATGTATGGTGATCTGTTTGCTCCTTAGAAACTGATTCTCTATACCATATATGGTGATCTGTTTGCTCCATTGAAACTGATTCTCTAAACCATGTATGGTGATCAGTTTGCTCCATAGAAACTGATTCTATAAACCATGTATGGTGATCTGGTTGTTCCATAGAAACTGATTCTCTAAACTATGTATGGTGATGTGTTTGCTCCATAGAAACTGATTCTTTAAACCATGTATGGTGATCTGTTTGCTCCATAGAAAGTGATTCTCTAAACTATGTATGGTGATCTGTTTGCTCCATAGAAACTGATTCTCTAAACCATGTATGGTGATCAGTTTGCTCCATAGAAACTGATTCTATAAACCATGTATGGTGATCTGTTTGTTCCATAAAAACTGATTCTCTAAACTATGTATGGTGATCTGTTTGCTCCATAGAAACTGGTTCTATAAACCATGTATGGTGATCTATTTGCTACATACAAACTGTTTCTCTAAACTATGTATGGTGATCTGTTTGCTCCATAGAAACTGATTCTCTATACCATGTATGGTGATCTGTTTGCTCCATAGAAACTGATTCTCTAAACCATGTATGGTGATCTGTTTGCTCCATAGAAACTGATTCTCTAAACCATGTATGGTGATCTGTTTGCTCCATAGAAACTGATTCTCTAAACCATGTATGGTGATCTGTTTGCTCCATAGAAACTGATTCTCTAAATTATGTATGGTGATCTGTTTGCTCCATAGAAACTGATTCTCTAAACTATGTATGGTGATCTGTTTGCTCCAGAGAAACTGATTCTCTAACCATGTATGGTGATCTGTTTGCTCCATAGAAACTGATTCTCTAAACCATGTATGGTGATCAGTTTGCTCCATAGAAACTGATTCTATAAACCATGTATGGTGATCTGTTTGTTCCATAGAAACTGATTCTCTAAACTATGTATGGTGATCTGTTTGCTCCATAGAAAATGATTCTCTAAACCATGTATGGTGATCTGTTTGCTCCATAGAAACTGATTCTCTAAACCATGTATGGTGATCTGTTTGCTCCATAGAAACTGATTCTCTAAACTATGTATGGTGATCTGTTTGCTCCATAGAAACAGATTCTCTAAACCATGTATGGTGATCTGCTTGCTCCATAGAAACTAATTCTCTAAACCATGTATGGTGATCTGTTTGCTCCATAGAAACTAATTCTCTAAACTATGTATGGTGATCTGTTTGCTCCATAGAAACTGATTCTCTAAACCATGTATGGTGATCTGTTTGCTCCATAGAAACTGATTCTCTAAACCATGTATGGTGATATGTTTGCTCATTAGAAACTGATTCTCTAAACCATGTATAGTGATCTGTTTGCTCCATAGAAACTGATTCTCTAAACCATGTATGGTGATCTGTATGCTCCATAGAAAGTGATTCTCTAAACCATGTATGGTGATCTGTTTGCTCCATAGAAACTGATTCTCTAAACCATGTATGGTGATCTGTTTACTCCATAGAAACTGATTCTCTAATTCAATATATGGTGATCTGTTTGCTCCATAGAAACTGATTCTCTAAACCATGTATGGTGATCTGTTTGCTCCATAGAAACTGATTCTCTAAACCATGTTTGGTGATCTGTTTGCTCCATAGAAACTGATTCTCTAAACTATGTATGGGTGATATGTTTGCTCCATGGAAACTGATTCTCTAAACCATGTAGGAGATCTGTTTGCTCCATAGAAACTGATTCTCTAAATCATGTATGGTGATATGTTTGCTCCATAGAAACTGATTCTCTAAACCATGTATAGTGATCTGTTTGCTCCATAGAAACTGATTCTCTAAACCATGTATGGTGATCTGTTTGCTCCATAGAAAGTGATTCTCTAAACCATGTATGGTGATCTGTTTGCTCCATAGAAACTGATTCTCTAAACCATGTATGGTGATCTGTTTGCTCCATAGAAACTGATTCTCTAATTCATGTATGGTGATCTGTTTGCTCCATAGAAACTAATTCTCTAAACCATGTATCGTGATCTGCTTGCTCCATAGAAACTGATTCTCTTAATCATGTAGGTGATCTGTTTGCTCCATAGAAACTAATTCTCTAAACCATGTATGGTGATCTGTTTGCTCCATAGAAACCGATACTCTAAACCATATAGGTGTTCTGTTTGCTCCATAGAAACTAATTCTCTAAACCATATAGGTGATCTGTTTTCTCCATAGAAACTAATTCTCTGGTGATCTGTTTGCTCCATAGAAACTGATTTTCTAAACCATGTAGGTGATCTGTTTGCTCCATAGAAACTGATTCTCTAAACTATGTATGGTGATCTGTTTGCTCGATAGAAACTGATTCTCGAAACTGTGCATGGTGATCTGTTTGCTCCATAGAAACTGATTCTCTAAACCATGTAGGTGATCTGTTTGCTCAATAGAAACTAATACTCTAAACCATGTAGGTGATCTGTTTGCTCCATAGAAACTAATTCTCTAACCCATGTAGGTGATCTGTTTGCTCCATAGAAACTAATTCTCTAAACCATGTAGGTGATATGTTTGCTCCATGAAAACTGATTCTCTAAACCATGTATGGTGATTTGTTTGCTCCATAGAAACTGATTCTCTAAACCATGTATAGTGATCTGTTTGCTCCATAGAAACTGATTCTCTAAACCATGTATGGTGATCTGTTTGCTCCATAGAAAGTGATTCTCTAAACCATGTATGGTGATCTGTTTGCTCCATAGAAACTGATTCTCTAAACCATGTATGGTGATCTGTTTGCTCCATAGAAACTGATTCTCTAATTCATGTATGGTGATCTGTTTGCTCCATAGAAACTAATTCTCTAAACCATGTATCGTGATCTGCTTGCTCCATAGAAACTGATTCTCTTAATCATGTAGGTGATCTGTTTGCTCCATAGAAACTAATTCTCTAAACCATGTATGGTGATCTGTTTGCTCCATAGAAACCGATACTCTAAACCATATAGGTGTTCTGTTTGCTCCATAGAAACTAATTCTCTAAACCATATAGGTGATCTGTTTTCTCCATAGAAACTAATTCTCTGGTGATCTGTTTGCTCCATAGAAACTGATTTTCTAAACCATGTAGGTGATCTGTTTGCTCCATAGAAACTGATTCTCTAAACTATGTATGGTGATCTGTTTGCTCGATAGAAACTGATTCTCGAAACTGTGCATGGTGATCTGTTTGCTCCATAGAAACTGATTCTCTAAACCATGTAGGTGATCTGTTTGCTCAATAGAAACTAATACTCTAAACCATGTAGGTGATCTGTTTGCTCCATAGAAACTAATTCTCTAACCCATGTAGGTGATCTGTTTGCTCCATAGAAACTAATTCTCTAAACCATGTAGGTGATATGTTTGCTCCATGAAAACTGATTCTCTAAACCATGTATGGTGATTTGTTTGCTCCATAGAAACTGATTCTCTAAACTATGTATGGTGATCTGTTTGCTCGATAGAAACTAATTCTCTAAACCATGTAGGTGATCTGTTTGCTCCATAGAAACTGATTCTCTAAACCATATAGATGATCTGTTTTCTCCAGAGAAACTAATTCTCTGGTGATCTGTTTGCTCCATAGAAACTGATTTTCTAAACCATGTAGGTGATCTGTTTCCTCCATAGAAACTGATTCTCTAAACTATGTATGGTGATCTGTTTGCTCGATAGAAACTGATTCTCAAAACCATGTAGGTGATCTGTTTGCTCCATAGAAACTAAATCTCTAACCCATGTAGGTGATCTGTTTGCTCCATAGAAACTAATTCTCTAACCCATGTAGGTGATCTGTTTGCTCCATAGAGACTAATTCTCTAAACCATGTAGGTGATATGTTTGCTCCATGAAAACTGATTCTCTAAACCATGTATGGTGATTTGTTTGCTCCGTAGAAACTGATTCTCTAAACCATGTATAGTGATCTGTTTGCTCCATAGAAACTGATTCTCTAAACCATGTATGGTGATCTGTTTGCTCCATAGAAACTGATTCTCTAAACTATGTATGGTGGTCTGTTTGCTCCATAGAAATTGATTCTCTAAACTATGTATGGTGATCTGTTTGCTCCATAGAAACTGATTCTCTAAACCATGTATAGTGATCTGTTTGCTCCATAGAAACTGATTCTCTAAACCATGTATGGTGATCTGTTTGCTCCATAGAAACTAATTCTCTAATTCATGTAGAAACTGATTCTCTAAACTATGTATGGTGATCTGTTTGTTCCAAAGAAACTGATTCTCTAAACCATGTATGGTGATCTGTTTGCTCCTTAGAAACTGATTCTCTAAACCATATATGGTGATCTGTTTGCTCCATTGAAACTGATTCTCTAAACCATGTATGGTGATCAGTTTGCTCCATAGAAACTGATTCTATAAACCATGTATGGTGATCTGGTTGTTCCATAGAAACTGATTCTCTAAACTATGTATGGTGATGTGTTTGCTCCATAGAAACTGATTCTCTAAACCATGTATGGTGATCTGTTTGCTCCATAGAAAGTGATTCTCTAAACTATGTATGGTGATCTGTTTGCTCCATAGAAACTGGTTCTATAAACCATGTATGGTGATCTATTTGCTACATACAAACTGTTTCTCTAAACTATGTATGGTGATCTGTTTGCTCCATAGAAACTGATTCTCTATACCATGTATGGTGATCTGTTTGCTCCATAGAAACTGATTCTCTAAACCATGTATGGTGATCTGTTTGCTCCATAGAAACTGATTCTCTAAACCATGTATGGTGATCTGTTTGCTCCATAGAAACTGATTCTCTAAACCATGTATGGTGATCTGTTTGCTCCATAGAAACTGATTCTCTAAATTATGTATGGTGATCTGTTTGCTCCATAGAAACTGATTCTCTAAACTATGTATGGTGATCTGTTTGCTCCAGAGAAACTGATTCTCTGACCATGTATGGTGATCTGTTTGCTCCATAGAAACTGATTCTCTAAACCATGTATGGTGATCAGTTTGCTCCATAGAAACTGATTCTATAAACCATGTATGGTGATCTGTTTGTTCCATAGAAACTGATTCTCTAAACTATGTATGGTGATCTGTTTGCTCCATAGAAAATGATTCTCTAAACCATGTATGGTGATCTGTTTGCTCCATAGAAACTGATTCTCTAAACCATGTATGGTGATCTGTTTGCTCCATAGAAACTGATTCTCTAAACTATGTATGGTGATCTGTTTGCTCCATAGAAACAGATTCTCTAAACCATGTATGGTGATCTGCTTGCTCCATAGAAACTGATTCTCTAAACCATGTATGGTGATCTGTTTGCTCCATAGAAACTAATTCTCTAAACTATGTATGGTGATCTGTTTGCTCCATAGAAACTGATTCTCTAAACCATGTATGGTGATCTGTTTGCTCCATAGAAACTGATTCTCTAAACCATGTATGGTGATATGTTTGCTCATTAGAAACTGATTCTCTAAACCATGTATAGTGATCTGTTTGCTCCATAGAAACTGATTCTCTAAACCATGTATGGTGATCTGTTTGCTCCATAGAAAGTGATTCTCTAAACCATGTATGGTGATCTGTTTGCTCCATAGAAACTGATTCTCTAAACCATGTATGGTGATCTGTTTGCTCCATAGAAACTGATTCTCTAATTCATGTATGGTGATCTGTTTGCTCCATAGAAACTGATTCTCTAAACCATGTATGGTGATCTGTTTGCTCCATAGAAACTGATTATCTAAACCATGTTTGGTGATCTGTTTGCTCCATAGAAACTGATTCTCTAAACCATGTATGGTGATCTGTTTGCTCCATAGAAACTGATTCTCTAAACCATGTATAGCGATCTGTTTGCTCCATAGAAACTCATTCTCTAAATCATGTATGGTGATCTGTTTGCTCCATAGAAACTCATTCTCTAATACATGTATGGTTATCTGTTTGCTCCATAGAAACTGATTCTCTAAACCATGTATGGTTATCTGTTTGCTCCTTAGAAACTGATTCTCTAATTCATGTATGGTGATCTGTTTGCTCCATAGAAACTGATTCTCTAAACCATGTATGGTGATCTGTTTGCTCCATAGAAACTGATTCTCTAAACCATGTTTGGTGATCTGTTTGCTCCATAGAAACTGATTCTCTAAACTATGTATGGTGATCTGTTTGCTCCATAGAAACTGATTCTCTAAACCATGTATGGTGATCTGTTTGCTCCATAGAAACTGATTCTCTAAACTATGTATGGTGATCCGTTTGCTCCA
The DNA here is from genome assembly GCF_978046115.1 of Saccoglossus kowalevskii. Lineage (NCBI taxonomy): Eukaryota > Metazoa > Hemichordata > Enteropneusta > Harrimaniidae > Saccoglossus > Saccoglossus kowalevskii. The sequence continues at coordinate 32,396,062 of NC_140659.1, read as the reverse complement.
TAGAAACTGATTATCTAAACCATGTATGATGATCTGTTTGCTCCATAGAAACTGATTCTCTAAACTATGTATGGGTGATATGTTTGCTCCATGGAAACTGATTCTCTAAACCATTTAGGAGATCTGTTTGCTCCATAGAAACTGATTCTCTAAACCATGTATGGTGAGATGTTTGCTCCATAGAAACTGATTCTCTAAACCATGTATAGTGATCTGTTTGCTCCATAGAAACTGATTCTCTAAACCATGTATGGTGATCTGTTTGCTCCATAGAAACTGATTCTCTAAACCATGTATGGTGATCTGTTTGCTCCATAGAAACTGATTCTCTAAACCATGTATGGTGATCTGTTTGCTCCATAGAAACTGATTCTCTAATTCATGTATGGTGATCTGTTTGCTCCATAGAAACTGATTCTCTAAACCATGTATGGTGATCTGTTTGCTCCATAGAAACTGATTCTCTAAACCATGTTTGGTGATCTGTTTGCTCCATAGAAACATGGTTTAGAGAATTTGTTTCTATGGAGCAAACAGATCACCTACATGGGTTAGAGAATTAGTTTCTATGGAGCAAACAGATCACCTACATGGTTTAGAGAATCAGTTTCTATCGAGCAAACAGATCACCATACATGGTTTAGAGAATCAGTTTCTATGGAGCAAACAGATCACCAAACATGGTTTAGAGAATCAGTTTCTATGGAGCAAACAGATCACCATACATGGTTTAGAGAATCAGTTTCTATGGAGCAAACAGATCACCATACATGAATTAGAGAATCAGTTTCTATGGAGCAAACAGATCACCATACATGGTTTAGAGAATCAGTTTCTATGGAGCAAACAGATCACCATACATGGTTTAGAGAATCACTTTCTATGGAGCAAACAGATCACCATACATGGTTTAGAGAATCAGTTTCTATGGAGCAAACAGATCACTATACATGGTTTAGAGAATCAGTTTCTATGGAGCAAACATATCACCATACATGGTTTAGAGAATCAGTTTCTATGGAGCAAACAGATAACCATACATGTATTAGAGAATGAGTTTCTATGGAGCAAACAGATCACCATACATGATTTAGAGAATGAGTTTCTATGGAGCAAACAGATCACCATACATGGTTTAGAGAATCAGTTTCTATGGAGCAAGCAGATCACCATACATGGTTTAGAGAATCTGTTTCTATGGAGCAAACAGATCACCATACATAGTTTAGAGAATCAGTTTCTATGGAGCAAACAGATCACCATACATGGTTTAGAGAATCAGTTTCTATGGAGCAAACAGATCACCATACATGTTTAGAGAATCATTTTCTATGGAGCAAACAGATCACCATACATAGTTTAGAGAATCAGTTTCTATGGAACAAACAGATCACCATACATGGTTTATAGAATCAGATTCTATGGAGCAAACTGATCACCATACATGGTTTAGAGAATCAGTTTCTATGGAGCAAACAGATCACCATACATGGTTAGAGAATCAGTTTCTCTGGAGCAAACAGATCACCATACATAGTTTAGAGAATCAGTTTCTATGGAGCAAACAGATCACCATACATAATTTAGAGAATCAGTTTCTATGGAGCAAACAGATCACCATACATGGTTTAGAGAATCAGTTTCTATGGAGCAAACAGATCACCATACATGGTATAGAGAATCAGTTTCTATGGAGCAAACAGATCACCATACATAGTTTAGAGAAACAGTTTGTATGTAACAAATAGATCACCATACATGGTTTATAGAACCAGTTTCTATGGAGCAAACAGATCACCATACATAGTTTAGAGAATCACTTTCTATGGAGCAAACAGATCACCATACATGGTTTAGAGAATCAGTTTCTATGGAGCAAACACATCACCATACATAGTTTAGAGAATCAGTTTCTATGGAACAAACAGATCACCATACATGGTTTATAGAATCAGTTTCTATGGAGCAAACTGATCACCATACATGGTTTAGAGAATCAGTTTCAATGGAGCAAACAGATCACCATATATGGTTTAGAGAATCAGTTTCTAAGGAGCAAACAGATCACCATACATGGTTTAGAGAATCAGTTTCTATGGAACAAACAGATCACCATACATAGTTTAGAGAATCAGTTTCTACATGAATTAGAGAATTAGTTTCTATGGAGCAAACAGATCACCATACATGGTTTAGAGAATCAGTTTCTATGGAGCAAACAGATCACTATACATGGTTTAGAGAATCAGTTTCTATGGAGCAAACAGATCACCATACATAGTTTAGAGAATCAATTTCTATGGAGCAAACAGATCACCATACATGGTTTAGAGAATCAGTTTCTATGGAGCAAACAGATCACCATACATGGTTTAGAGAATCAGTTTCTATGGAGCAAACAGATCACCATACATGGTTTAGAGAATCAGTTTCTACGGAGCAAACAGATCACCATACATAGTTTAGAGAAACAGTTTGTATGGAGCAAATAGATCACCATACATGGTTTAGAGAATCAGTTTCTATGGAGCAAACAGATCACCATACATAGTTTAGAGAATCACTTTCTATGGAACAAACAGATCACCATACATGGTTTAGAGAATCAGTTTCTATGGAGCAAACAGATCACCATACATGGTTTAGAGAATCAGTTTCTATGGAGCAAACAGATCACCTACATGGTTAAGAGAATCAGTTTCTATGGAGCAAACAGATCACCATACATTGTTTAGAGAATTAGTTTCTATGGAGCAAACAGATCACCTACATGGTTTAGAGAATTAGTTTCTATCGAGCAAACAGATCACCATACATAGTTTAGAGAATCAGTTTCTATGGAGCAAACAAATCACCATACATGGTTTAGAGAATCAGTTTTCATGGAGCAAACATATCACCTACATGGTTTAGAGAATTAGTTTCTATGGAGCAAACAGATCACCTACATGGGTTAGAGAATTAGTTTCTATGGAGCAAACAGATCACCTACATGGGTTAGAGATTTAGTTTCTATGGAGCAAACAGATCACCTACATGGTTTAGAGAATCAGTTTCTATGGAGCAAACAGATCACCATACATGGTTTAGAGAATCAGTTTCTATGGAGCAAACAGATCACCATACATAGTTTAGAGAATCAGTTTCTATGGAGCAAACAGATCACCATACATGGTTTAGAGAATCAGTTTCAATGGAGCAAACAGATCACCATATATGGTTTAGAGAATCAGTTTCTATGGAGCAAACAGATCACCATACATGGTTTAGAGAATCAGTTTCTGTGGAGCAAACAGATCACCATACATTGTTTAGAGAATCAGCTTCTACATGAATTAGAGAATTAGTTTCTATGGAGCAAACAGATCACCATACATGGTTTAGAGAATTAGTTTCTATGGAGCAAACAGATCACCATACATGGTTTAGAGAATCAGTTTCTGTGGAGCAAACAGATCACCATACATAGTTTAGAGAATCAGTTTCTACATGAATTAGAGAATTAGTTTCTATGGAGCAAACAGATCACCATACACGGTTTAGAGAATAAGTTTCTATGGAGCAAACAGATCACCATACATGGTTTAGAGAATTAGTTTCTATGGAGCAAACAGATCACCATACATAGTTTAGAGAATCAATTTCGATGGAGCAAACAGATCACCATACATGGTTTAGAGAATCAGTTTCTATGGAGCAAACAGATCACCATACATGGTTTAGAGAATCAGTTTCTATGGAGCAAACAGATCACCATACATAGTTTAGAGAAACAGTTTGTATGGAGCAAATAGATCACCATACATGGTTTAGAGAATCAGTTTCTATGGAGCAAACAGATCACCATACATAGTTTAGAGAATCACTTTCTATGGAGCAAACAGATCACCATACATGGTTTAGAGAATCAGTTTCTATGGAGCAAACAGATCACCATACATGGTTTAGAGAATCAGTTTCTATGGAGCAAACAGATCACCTACATGGTTTAGAGAATCAGTTTCTATGGAGCAAACAGATCACCATACATAGTTTAGAGAATCAGTTTCTATGGAGCAAACAAATCACCATACATGGTTTAGAGATTCAGTTTTCATGGAGCAAACATCACCTACATGGTTTAGAGAATTAGTCTCTATGGAGCAAACAGATCACCTACATGGGTTAGAGAATTAGTTTCTATGGAGCAAACAGATCACCTACATGTGTTAGAGATTTAGTTTCTATGGAGCAAACAGATCACCTACATGGTTTTGAGAATCAGTTTCTATCGAGCAAACAGATCACCATACAAAGTTTAGAGAATCAGTTTCTATGGAGGAAACAGATCACCTACATGGTTTAGAAAATCAGTTTCTATGGAGCAAACAGATCACCAGAGAATTAGTTTCTATGGAGAAAACAGATCACCTATATGGTTTAGAGAATCAGTTTCTATGGAGCAAACAGATCACCTACATGGTTTAGAGAATTAGTTTCTATCGAGCAAACAGATCACCATACATAGTTTAGAGAATCAGTTTCTATGGAGCAAACAAATCACCATACATGGTTTAGAGAATCAGTTTTCATGGAGCAAACATATCACCTACATGGTTTAGAGAATTAGTTTCTATGGAGCAAACAGATCACCTACATGGGTTAGAGAATTAGTTTCTATGGAGCAAACAGATCACCTACATGGTTTAGAGTATTAGTTTCTATTGAGCAAACATATCACCTACATGGTTTAGAGAATCAGTTTCTATGGAGCAAACAGATCACCATGCACAGTTTCGAGAATCAGTTTCTATCGAGCAAACAGATCACCATACAAAGTTTAGAGAATCAGTTTCTATGGAGCAAACAGATCACCTACATGGTTTAGAAAATCAGTTTCTATGGAGCAAACAGATCACCAGAGAATTAGTTTCTATGGAGAAAACAGATCACCTATATGGTTTAGAGAATTAGTTTCTATGGAGCAAACAGAACACCTATATGGTTTAGAGTATCGGTTTCTATGGAGCAAACAGATCACCATACATGGTTTAGAGAATTAGTTTCTATGGAGCAAACAGATCACCTACATGATTAAGAGAATCAGTTTCTATGGAGCAAGCAGATCACGATACATGGTTTAGAGAATTAGTTTCTATGGAGCAAACAGATCACCTACATGGTTTAGAGAATTAGTTTCTATGGAGCAAACAGATCACCTACATGGTTTAGAGAATCGGTTTCTATGGAGCAAACAGATCACCATACATGGTTTAAAGAATTAGTTTCTATCGAGCAAACAGATCACCTACATGGTTTAGGGAATCAGTTTCTATGGAGCAAACATATCACCTACATGGTTTAGAGAATCAGTTTCTATGGAGTTGTCTAATTCATGTATGGTTATCTGTTTGATCCGTAGAAACTGATTCTCTAAACCATGTATGGTGATCTGTTTGCTCCATAGAAACTGATTCTCTAAACTATGTATGGTGATCTGTTTGCTCCATAAAAACTCATTCTCTAAACCATGTATGGTGATCTGTTTGCTCCATAGAAACTGATTCTCTAAACCATGTATGGTGATCTGTTTGCTCCATAGAAACTGATTCTCTAAATTATGTATGGTGATCTGTTTGCTCCATAGAAACTGATTCTCTAAACTATGTATGGTGATCTGTTTGCTCCACAGAAACTGATTCTCTAAACCATGTATGGTGATCTGTTTGCTCCATAGAAACTGATTCTCTAAACCATGTATGGTGATCAGTTTGCTCCATAGAAACTGATTCTATAAACCATGTATGGTGATCTGTTTGTTCCATAAAAACTGATTCTCTAAACTATGTATGGTGATCTGTTTGCTCCATAGAAACTGATTCTCTAAACCATGTATGGTAATCTGTTTGCTCCATAGAAACTGATTCTCTAAACAATGTATGGTGATCTGTTTGCTCCATAGAAACTGATTCTCTAAACTATGTATGGTGATCTGTTTGCTCCATAGAAACAGATTCTCTAAACCATGTATGGTGATCTGTTTGCTCCATAGAAACTGATTCTCTAAACCATGTATGGTGATCTGCTTGCTCCATAGAAACTGATTCTCTAAACCATGAATGGTGATTTGTTTGCTCCATAGAAACTGATTCTCTAAACTATGTATGGTGATCTGTTTGCTCCATAGAAACTGATTCTCTAAACCATGTATGGTGATTTGTTTGCTCCATAGAAACTGATTCTGTAAACTATGTAGTTGATCCGTTTGCTCCATAGAAACTGATTCTCTAAACCATGTTTGGTGATCTGTTTGCTCCATAGAAACTGATTCTCTAAACTATGTATGGTGATCTGTTTGCTCCATAGAAACTGATTCTCTAAACCATGTATGGTGATATGTTTGCTCCATAGAAACTGATTCTCTAAACTACGTATGGTGATCCGTTTGCTCCAAAGAAACTGATTCTCTAAACCATGTATGTTGATCTGTTTGCTCCATGGAAACTGATTCTCTAAACCATGTAGGTGATCTGTTTGCTCCATAGAAACGGATTCTCTAAACTATGTATGGTGATCTGTTTGCTCCATAGAAACTAATTCTCTAAACTATGTATGGTGATCTGTTTGCTCCATAGAAACTGATTCTTTAAACCATGTATGGTGTTCTGTTTGCTCCATAGAAACTGATTCTCTAAACCATGTTTGGTGATCTGTTTGCTCCATAGAAACTGATTCTCTAAACCATGTTTGCTGATCTGTTTGCTCCATAGAAACTGATTCTCTAAACTATGTAAGGTGATCTGTTTGCTCCATAGAAACTGATTCTCTAAACCATGTATGGTGATCTGTTTGCGCCATAGAAACTGATTCTCTAAACTATGTATGGTGATCTGTTTGCTCCATAAAAACTCATTCTCTAAACCATGTATGGTGATCTGTTTGCTCCATAGAAACTGATTCTCTAAACCATGTATGGTGATCTGTTTGCTCCATAGAAACTGATTCTCTAAATTATGTATGGTGATCTGTTTGCTCCATAGAAACTGATTCTCTAAACTATGTATGGTGATCTGTTTGCTCCACAGAAACTGATTCTCTAAACCATGTATGGTGATCTGTTTGCTCCATAGAAACTGATTCTCTAAACCATGTTTGGTGATCTGTTTGCTCCATAGAAACTGATTCTCTAAACCATGTTTGCTGATCTGTTTGCTCCATAGAAACTGATTCTCTAAACTATGTAAGGTGATCTGTTTGCTCCATAGAAACTGATTCTCTAAACCATGTATGGTGATCTGTTTGCGCCATAGAAACTGATTCTCTAAACTATGTATGGTGATCTGTTTGCTCCATAAAAACTCATTCTCTAAACCATGTATGGTGATCTGTTTGCTCCATAGAAACTGATTCTCTAAACCATGTATGGTGATCTGTTTGCTCCATAGAAACTGATTCTCTAAATTATGTATGGTGATCTGTTTGCTCCATAGAAACTGATTCTCTAAACTATGTATGGTGATCTGTTTGCTCCACAGAAACTGATTCTCTAAACCATGTATGGTGATCTGTTTGCTCCATAGAAACTGATTCTCTAAACCATGTATGGTGATCAGTTTGCTCCATAGAAACTGATTCTATAAACCATGTATGGTGATCTGTTTGTTCCATAAAAACTGATTCTCTAAACTATGTATGGTGATCTGTTTGCTCCATAGAAACTGATTCTCTAAACCATGTATGGTAATCTGTTTGCTCCATAGAAACTGATTCTCTAAACAATGTATGGTGATCTGTTTGCTCCATAGAAACTGATTCTCTAAACTATGTATGGTGATCTGTTTGCTCCATAGAAACAGATTCTCTAAACCATGTATGGTGATCTGTTTGCTCCATAGAAACTGATTCTCTAAACCATGTATGGTGATCTGCTTGCTCCATAGAAACTGATTCTCTAAACCATGAATGGTGATTTGTTTGCTCCATAGAAACTGATTCTCTAAACTATGTATGGTGATCTGTTTGCTCCATAGAAACTGATTCTCTAAACCATGTATGGTGATTTGTTTGCTCCATAGAAACTGATTCTGTAAACTATGTAGTTGATCCGTTTGCTCCATAGAAACTGATTCTCTAAACCATGTTTGGTGATCTGTTTGCTCCATAGAAACTGATTCTCTAAACTATGTATGGTGATCTGTTTGCTCCATAGAAACTGATTCTCTAAACCATGTATGGTGATATGTTTGCTCCATAGAAACTGATTCTCTAAACTACGTATGGTGATCCGTTTGCTCCAAAGAAACTGATTCTCTAAACCATGTATGTTGATCTGTTTGCTCCATGGAAACTGATTCTCTAAACCATGTAGGTGATCTGTTTGCTCCATAGAAACGGATTCTCTAAACTATGTATGGTGATCTGTTTGCTCCATAGAAACTAATTCTCTAAACTATGTATGGTGATCTGTTTGCTCCATAGAAACTGATTCTTTAAACCATGTATGGTGTTCTGTTTGCTCCATAGAAACTGATTCTCTAAACCATGTATGGTGATCTGTTTGCTCCATAGAAACTGATTCTCTAAACCATGTATAGTGATCTGTTTGTTCCATAGAAACTGATTCTCTAAACCACGTATGGTGATCTGTTTGCTCCATAGAAACTGATTCTCTAATTCATGTATGGTGATCTGTTTGCTCCATAGAAACTGATTCTCTAAACCATGTATGGTGATCTGTTTGCTCCATAGAAACTGATTCTCTAATTCATGTATGGTGATCTGTTTGCTCCATAGAAACTGATTCTCTAAACCATGTATGGTGATCTGTTTGCTCCATAGAAACTGATTCTCTAAACCATGTTTGGTGATCTGTTTGCTCCATAGAAACTGATTCTCTAAACCATGTTTGCTGATCTGTTTGCTCCATAGAAACTGATTCTCTAAACTATGTAAGGTGATCTGTTTGCTCCATAGAAACTGATTCTCTAAACCATGTATGGTGATCTGTTTGCGCCATAGAAACTGATTCTCTAAACTATGTATGGTGATCCGTTTGCTCCATAGAAACTGATTCTCTAAACCATGTATGATGATCTGTTTGCTCCATAGAAACTGATTCTCTAAACTATGTATGGGTGATATGTTTGCTCCATGGAAACTGATTCTCTAAACCATGTAGGTGATCTGTTTGCTCCATAGAAACTGATTCTCTAAACTATGTATGGTGATCTGTTTGCTCCATAGAAACTACTTCTCTAAACCATGTATGGTGATCTGTTTGCTCCATAGAAACTGATTCTCTTAATCATGTAGGTGATCTGTTTGCTCCATAGAAACTGATTCTCTAAACCATGTATGGTGATCTGTTTGCTCCATAGAAACTGATTCTCTAAACCATGTACAGTGATCTGTTTGCTCCATAGAAACTGATTCTCTAAACCATGTATGATGATCTGTTTGCTCCATAGAAACTGATTCTCTAAACTATGTATGGGTGATATGTTTGCTCCATGGAAACTGATTCTCTAAACCATGTATGGTTATCTGTTTGCTCCATAGAAACTGATTCCCTAAACCATGTATGGTGATCTGTTTGCTCCATAGAAACTGATTCCCTAAACCATGTAGGTGATATGTTTGCTCGATAGAAAGTAATTCTTTAAACCATGTATGGTGATCTGTTTGCTCCATAGAAACCGATTCTCTAAACCATGTAGGTGATCTGTTTGCTCCATAGAAACTGATTCTCTAAACTATGTATGGTGATCTGTTTGCTCGATAGAAACTGATTCTCTAAACTGTGCATGGTGATCTGTTTGCTCCATAGAAACTGATTCTCTAAACCATGTAGGTGATCTGTTTGCTCCATAGAAACTAATACTCTAAACCATGTATGTGATCTGTTTGCTCCATAGAAACTAATTCTCTAACCCATGTAGGTGATCTGTTTGCTCCATAGAAACTAATTCTCTAAACCATGTAGGTGATATGTTTGCTCCATGAAAACTGATTCTCTAAACCATGTATGGTGATTTCTTTGCTCCATAGAAACTGATTCTCTAAACTATGTATGGTGATCTGTTTGCTCGATAGAAACTAATTCTCTAAACCATGTAGGTGATCTGTTTGCTCCATAGAAACTGATTCTCTAAACCATATAGGTGATCTGTTTTCTCCATAGAAACTAATTCTCTGGTGATCTGTTTGCTCCATAGAAACTGATTTTCTAAACCATGTAGGTGATCTGTTTGCTCCATAGAAACTGATTCTCTAAACTATGTATGGTGATCTGTTTGCTCGATAGAAACTGATTCTCTAAACCATGTAGGTGATCTGTTTGCTCCATAGAAACTAATTCTCAAACCCATGTAGGTGATCTGTTTGCTCCATAGAAACTAATTCTCTAAACCATGTAGGTGATTTGTTTGCTCCATGGAAATTGATTCTCTAAACCATGTATGGTGATTTGTTTGCTAAATAGAAACTGATTCTCTAAACTATGTATGGTGATCTGTTTGCTCGATAGAAACTAATTCTCTAAACCATGTAGGTGATATGTTTGCTCCATAGAAACTAATTCTCTAATATTCATGTAGGCAATCTGTTTGCTCCATAGAAACTGATTCTCTAAACCATGTAGGTGATCTGTTTGCTCCATAGAAACTGATTCTCTAAACAATGTATGGTGATCTGTTTGCTCCATAGAAACTGATTCTCTAAACCATGTAGGTGATCTGTTTGCTCCATAGAAACTGATTCTCTAAACCATGTATGGTGATCTGTTTGCTCCATAGAAACTGATTCTCTAAACCATGTATGGTGATCTGTTTGCTCCATAGAAACTAATTCTCTAACCCATGTAGGTGATCTGTTTGCTCCATAGAAACTAATTCTCTAAACCATGTAGGTGATATGTTTGCTCCATGAAAACTGATTCTCTAAACCATGTATGGTGATATGTTTGCTCCATAGAAACTAATTCTCTAATTCATGTAGAAACTGATTCTCTAAACTATGTATGGTGATCTGTTTGCTCCATAGAAACTGATTCTCTAAACCATGTATGGTGATCTGTTTGCTCCATAGAAACTGATTCTCTAAACCATATATGGTGATCTGTTTGCTCCATTGAAACTGATTCTCTAAACCATGTATGGTGATCTGTTTGCTCCATAGAAACTGATTCTCTAAACTATGTATGGTGATCTGTTTGTTCCATAGAAACTGATTCTCTAAACCATTTATGGTGATCTGTTTGCTCCATAGAAACTGATTCTCGAAACCATGTATGGAGATCTGTTTGCTTGGGGAGAAGTTAAAATGTACAAGCATAAATTGTTCCATAGAAACTGATTCTCTAAACCATGTATGGTGATATGTTTGCTCCATAGAAACTAATTCTCTAATTCATGTAGAAACTGATTCTCTAAACTATGTATGGTGATCTGTTTGCTCCATAGAAACTGACTCTCTAAACCATGTATGGTGATCTGTTTGCTCCATAGAAACTGATTCTCTAAACCATATATGGTGATCTGTTTGCTCCATAGAAACTGATTCTCTAAATTATGTATGGTGATCTGTTTGCTCCATAGAAACTGATTCTCTAAACTATGTATGGTGATCTGTTTGCTCCATAGAAACTGATTCTCTAAACCATGTATGGTGATCTGTTTGCTCCATAGAAACTGATTCTCTAAACCATGTATGGTGATCAGTTTGCTCCATAGAAACTGATTCTATAAACCATGTATGGTGATCTGTTTGTTCCATAGAAACTGATTCTCTATACCATGTATGGTGATCAGTTTGCTCCATAGAAACTGATTCTCTAAACCATGTATGGTGATCTGTTTGCTCCATAGAAACTGATTCTCTAAACTATGTATGGTGATCTGTTTGCTCCATAGAAACAGATTCTCTAAACCATGTATGGTGATCTGTTTGCTCCATAGAAACTGATTCTCTAAACCATGTATGGTGATCTGCTTGCTCCATAGAAACTGATTCTCTAAACCATGTATGATGATCTGTTTGCTCCATAGAAACTGATTCTCTAAACTATGTATGGTGATCTGTTTGCTCCATAGAAACTGATTCTCTAAACCATGCATGGTGATTTGTTTGCTCCATAGAAACTGATTCTCTAAACCATGTAGTTGATCCGTTTGCTCCATAGAAACTGATTCTCTAAACCATGTTTGGTGATCTGTTTGCTCCATAGAAACTGATTCTCTAAACTATGTATGGTGATCTGTTTGCTCCATAGAAACTGATTCTCTAAACCATGTATGGTGATCTGTTTGCTCCATAGAAACTGATTCTCTAAACTATGTATGGTGATCCGTTTGCTCCATAGAAACTGATTCTCTAAACCATGTATGGTGATCTGTTTGCTCCATGGAAACTGATTCTCTAAACCATGTAGGTGATCTGTTTGCTCCATAGAAACTGATTCTCTAAACTATGTATGGTGATCTGTTTGCTCCATAGAAACTAATTCTCTAAACTATGTATGGTGATCTGTTTGCTCCATAGAAACTGATTCTATAAACCATGTATGGTGATCTGTTTGTTCCATAGAAACTGATTCTCTATACCATGTATGGTGATCAGTTTGCTCCATAGAAACTGATTCTCTAAACCATGTATGGTGATCTGTTTGCTCCATAGAAACTGATTCTCTAAACTATGTATGGTGATCTGTTTGCTCCATAGAAACTGATTCTCTAAACCATGTTTGGTGATCTGTTTGCTCCATAGAAACTGATTCTCTAAACTATGTATGGTGATCTGTTTGCTCCATAGAAACTGATTCTCTAAACCATGTATGGTGATCTGTTTGCTCCATAGAAACTGATTCTCTAAACTATGTATGGTGATCCGTTTGCTCCAAAGAAACTGATTCTCTAAACCATGTATAGTGATCTGTTTGCTCCATAGAAACTGATTCTCTAAACCAAGTATGGTGATCTGTTTGCTCCATAGAAACTGATTCTCTAAACCATGTATGGTGATGTGTTTGCTCCATAGAAACTAATTCTCTAAACCATGTATGGTGATGTGTTTGCTCCATAGAAACTGATTCTCTAAACCATGTATGGTGATCTGTTTGCTCCATAGAAACTGATTCTCTAATTCATCTGTTTGCTCCATAGAAACTGATTCTCTAAACCATGTATGGTGATCTGTTTGCTCCATAGAAACTGATTCTCTAATTCATGTATGGTGATCTGTTTGATCCATAGAAACTGATTCTCTAAACCATGTATGGTGATCTGTTTGCTCCATAGAAACTGATTCTCTAAACTATGTATGGTGATCTGTTTGCTCCATAGAAACTCATTCTCTAAACCATGTATGGTGATCTGTTTTCTCCATAGAAACTGATTCTCTAAACCATGTATGGTGATCTGTTTGCTCCATAGAAACTGATTCTCTAAATTATGTATGGTGATCTGTTTGCTCCATAGAAACTGATTCTCTAAACTATGTATGGTGATCTGTTTGCTCCATAGAAACTGATTCTCTAAACCATGTATGGTGATCTGTTTGCTCCATAGAAACTGATTCTCTAAACCATGTATGGTGATCAGTTTGCTCCATAGAAACTGATTCTATAAACCATGTATGGTGATCTGTTTGTTCCATAAAAACTGATTCTCTAAACTATGTATGGTGATCTGTTTGCTCCATAGAAACTGATTCTCTAAATCATGTATGGTGATCTGTTTGCTCCATAGAAACTGATTCTCTAAACAATGTATGGTGATCTGTTTGCTCCATAGAAACTGATTCTCTAAACTATGTATGGTGATCTGTTTGCTCCATAGAAACAGATTCTCTAAACCATGTATGGTGATCTGTTTGCTCTATAGAAACTGAGTCTCTAAACCATGTATGGTGATCTGCTTGCTCCATAGAAACTGATTCTCTAAACCATGAATGGTGATCTGTTTGCTCCATAGAAACTGATTCTCTAAACCATGTAGGTGATCTGTTTGCTCCATAGAAACTGATTCTCTAAACTATGTATGGTGATCTGTTTGCTCCATAGAAACTAATTCTCTAAACCATGTATGGTGATGTGTTTGCTCCATAGAAACTGATTCTCTAAACCATGTATGGTGATCTGTTTGCTCCATAGAAACTGATTCTCTAAACCATGTATAGTGATCTGTTTGCTCCATAGAAACTGATTCTCTAAACCATGTATGGTGATCTGTTTGCTCCATAGAAACTGATTCTCTAATTCATCTGTTTGCTCCATAGAAACTGATTCTCTAAACCATGTATGGTGATCTGTTTGCTCCATAGAAACCGATTCTCTAAACCATGTATGGTGATCTGTTTGCTCCATAGAAACTGATTCTCTAAACTATGTATGGTGATCTGTTTGTTCCATAGAAACTGATTCTCTAAACCATTTATGGTGATCTGTTTGCTCCATAGAAACTGATTCTCGAAACCATGTATGGAGATCTGTTTGCTTGGGGAGAAGTTAAAATGTACAAGCATAAATTGTTCCATAGAAACTGATTCTCTAAACCATGTATGGTGATATGTTTGCTCCATAGAAACTAATTCTCTAATTCATGTAGAAACTGATTCTCTAAACTATGTATGGTGATCTGTTTGCTCCATAGAAACTGATTCTCTAAACCATGTATGGTGATCTGTTTGCTCCATAGAAACTGATTCTCTAAACCATATATGGTGATCTGTTTGCTCCATAGAAACTGATTCTCTAAATTATGTATGGTGATCTGTTTGCTCCATAGAAACTGATTCTCTAAACTATGTATGGTGATCTGTTTGCTTCATAGAAACTGATTCTCTAAACCATGTATGGTGATCTGTTTGCTCCATAGAAACTGATTCTTTAAACCATGTATGGTGATCAGTTTGCTCCATAGAAACTGATTCTATAAACCATGTATGGTGATCTGTTTGTTCCATAGAAACTGATTCTATAAACTATGTATGGTGATCTGTTTGCTCCATAGAAACTGATTCTCTATACCATGTAGGGTGATCAGTTTGCTCCATAGAAACTGATTCTCTAAACCATGTATGGTGATCTGTTTGCTCCATAGAAACTGATTCTCTAAACTATGTATGGTGATCTGTTTGCTCCATAGAAACAGATTCTCTAAACCATGTAGGTGATCTGTTTGCTCCATAGAAACTGATTCTCTAAACTATGTATGGTGATCTGTTTGCTCCATAGAAACTAATTCTCTAAACCATGTATGGTGATGTGTTTGCTCCATAGAAACTGATTCTCTAAACCATGTATGGTGATCTGTTTGCTCCATAGAAACTGATTCTCTAAACCATGTATAGTGATCTGTTTGCTCCATAGAAACTGATTCTCTAAACCATGTATGGTGATCTGTTTGCTCCATAGAAACTGATTCTCTAATTCATCTGTTTGCTCCATAGAAACTGATTCTCTAAACCATGTATGGTGATCTGTTTGCTCCATAGAAACCGATTCTCTAAACCATGTATGGTGATCTGTTTGCTCCATAGAAACTGATTCTCTAAACTATGTATGGTGATCTGTTTGTTCCATAGAAACTGATTCTCTAAACCATTTATGGTGATCTGTTTGCTCCATAGAAACTGATTCTCGAAACCATGTATGGAGATCTGTTTGCTTGGGGAGAAGTTAAAATGTACAAGCATAAATTGTTCCATAGAAACTGATTCTCTAAACCATGTATGGTGATATGTTTGCTCCATAGAAACTAATTCTCTAATTCATGTAGAAACTGATTCTCTAAACTATGTATGGTGATCTGTTTGCTCCATAGAAACTGATTCTCTAAACCATGTATGGTGATCTGTTTGCTCCATAGAAACTGATTCTCTAAACCATATATGGTGATCTGTTTGCTCCATAGAAACTGATTCTCTAAATTATGTATGGTGATCTGTTTGCTCCATAGAAACTGATTCTCTAAACTATGTATGGTGATCTGTTTGCTTCATAGAAACTGATTCTCTAAACCATGTATGGTGATCTGTTTGCTCCATAGAAACTGATTCTCTAAACCATGTATGGTGATCAGTTTGCTCCATAGAAACTGATTCTATAAACCATGTATGGTGATCTGTTTGTTCCATAGAAACTGATTCTATAAACTATGTATGGTGATCTGTTTGCTCCATAGAAACTGATTCTCTATACCATGTAGGGTGATCAGTTTGCTCCATAGAAACTGATTCTCTAAACCATGTATGGTGATCTGTTTGCTCCATAGAAACTGATTCTCTAAACTATGTATGGTGATCTGTTTGCTCCATAGAAACAGATTCTCTAAACCATGTATGGTGATCTGTTTGCTCCATAGAAACTGATTCTCTAAACCATGTATGGTGATCTGCTTGCTCCATAGAAACTGATTCTCTAAACCATGTATGGTGATCTGTTTGCTCCATAGAAACTCATTCTCTAAACTATGTATGGTGATCTGTTTGCTCCATAGAAACTGATTCTCTAAACCATGTATGGTGATTTGTTTGCTCCATAGAAACTGATTCTCTAAACCATGTAGTTGATCCGTTTGCTCCATAGAAACTGATTCTCTAAACCATGTTTGGTGATCTGTTTGCTCCATAGAAACTGATTCTCTAAACTATGTATGGTGATCTGTTTGCTCCATAGAAACTGATTCTTACACCATGTATGGTGAACTGTTTGCTCCATAGAAACTGATTCTCTAAACTATGTATGGTGATCCGTTTGCTCCATAGAAACTGATTCTCTAAACCATGTATGGTGATCTGTTTGCTCCATGGAAACTGATTCTCTAAACCATGTAGGTGATCTGTTTGCTCCATAGAAACTGATTCTCTAAACTATGTATGGTGATCTGTTTGCTCCATAGAAACTAATACTCTAAACTATGTATGGTGATCTGTTTGCCCCATAGAAACTGATTCTCTAAACCATGTATGGTGATCTGTTTGCTCCATAGAAACTGATTCTCTAAACCATGTATGGTGATCTGTTTGCTCCATAGAAACTGATTCTCTAAACCATGTATAGTGATCTGTTTGCTCCATAGAAACTGATTCTCTAAACCAAGTATGGTGATCTGTTTGCTCCATAGAAACTGATTCTCTAAACCATGTATGGTGATGTGTTTGCTCCATAGAAACTAATTCTCTAAACCATGTATGGTGATGTGTTTGCTCCATAGAAACTGATTCTCTAAACCATGTATGGTGATCTGTTTGCTCCATAGAAACTGATTCTCTAATTCATCTGTTTGCTCCATAGAAACTGATTCTCTAAACCATGTATGGTGATCTGTTTGCTCCATAGAAACTGATTCTCTAATTCATGTATGGTGATCTGTTTGATCCATAGAAACTGATTCTCTAAACCATGTATGGTGATCTGTTTGCTCCATAGAAACTGATTCTCTAAACTATGTATGGTGATCTGTTTGCTCCATAGAAACTGATTCTCTAAACTATGTATGGTGATCTGTTTGCTCCATAGAAACTGATTCTTACACCATGTATGGTGAACTGTTTGCTCCATAGAAACTGATTCTCTAAACTATGTATGGTGATCCGTTTGCTCCATAGAAACTGATTCTCTAAACCATGTATGGTGATCTGTTTGCTCCATGGAAACTGATTCTCTAAACCATGTAGGTGATCTGTTTGCTCCATAGAAACTGATTCTCTAAACTATGTATGGTGATCTGTTTGCTCCATAGAAACTAATACTCTAAACTATGTATGGTGATCTGTTTGCCCCATAGAAACTGATTCTCTAAACCATGTATGGTGATCTGTTTGCTCCATAGAAACTGATTCTCTAAACCATGTATGGTGATCTGTTTGCTCCATAGAAACTGATTCTCTAAACCATGTATAGTGATCTGTTTGCTCCATAGAAACTGATTCTCTAAACCAAGTATGGTGATCTGTTTGCTCCATAGAAACTGATTCTCTAAACCATGTATGGTGATGTGTTTGCTCCATAGAAACTAATTCTCTAAACCATGTATGGTGATGTGTTTGCTCCATAGAAACTGATTCTCTAAACCATGTATGGTGATCTGTTTGCTCCATAGAAACTGATTCTCTAATTCATCTGTTTGCTCCATAGAAACTGATTCTCTAAACCATGTATGGTGATCTGTTTGCTCCATAGAAACTGATTCTCTAATTCATGTATGGTGATCTGTTTGATCCATAGAAACTGATTCTCTAAACCATGTATGGTGATCTGTTTGCTCCATAGAAACTGATTCTCTAAACTATGTATGGTGATCTGTTTGCTCCATAGAAACTCATTCTCTAAACCATGTATGGTGATCTGTTTTCTCCATAGAAACTGATTCTCTAAACCATGTATGGTGATCTGTTTGCTCCATAGAAACTGATTCTCTAAATTATGTATGGTGATCTGTTTGCTCCATAGAAACTGATTCTCTAAACTATGTATGGTGATCTGTTTGCTCCATAGAAACTGATTCTCTAAACCATGTATGGTGATCTGTTTGCTCCATAGAAACTGATTCTCTAAACCATGTATGGTGATCTGTTTGCTCCATAGAAACTCATTCTCTAATTCATCTGTTTGCTCCATAGAAACTGATTCTCTAAACCATGTATGGTGATCTGTTTGCTCCATAGAAACTGATTCTCTAATTCATGTATGGTGATCTGTTTGATCCATAGAAACTGATTCTCTAAACCATGTATGGTGATCTGTTTGCTCCATAGAAACTGATTCTCTAAACTATGTATGGTGATCTGTTTGCTCCATAGAAACTCATTCTCTAAACCATGTATGGTGATCTGTTTTCTCCATAGAAACTGATTCTCTAAACCATGTATGGTGATCTGTTTGCTCCATAGAAACTGATTCTCTAAATTATGTATGGTGATCTGTTTGCTCCATAGAAACTGATTCTCTAAACTATGTATGGTGATCTGTTTGCTCCATAGAAACTGATTCTCTAAACCATGTATGGTGATCTGTTTGCTCCATAGAAACTGATTCTCTAAACCATGTATGGTGATCAGTTTGCTCCATAGAAACTGATTCTATAAACCATGTATGGTGATCTGTTTGTTCCATAAAAACTGATTCTCTAAACTATGTATGGTGATCTGTTTGCTCCATAGAAACTGATTCTCTAAACCATGTATGGTGATCTGTTTGCTCCATAGAAACTGATTCTCTAAACAATGTATGGTGATCTGTTTGCTCCATAGAAACTGATTCTCTAAACTATGTATGGTGATCTGTTTGCTCCATAGAAACAGATTCTCTAAACCATGTATGGTGATCTGTTTGCTCTATAGAAACTGAGTCTCTAAACCATGTATGGTGATCTGCTTGCTCCATAGAAACTGATTCTCTAAACCATGTATGGTGATCTGTTTGCTCCATAGAAACTGATTCTCTAAATTATGTATGGTGATCTGTTTGCTCCATAGAAACTGATTCTCTAAACTATGTATGGTGATCTGTTTGCTCCATAGAAACTGATTCTCTAAACCATGTATGGTGATCTGTTTGCTCCATAGAAACTGATTCTCTAAACCATGTATGGTGATCTGTTTGCTCCATAGAAACTCATTCTCTAATTCATCTGTTTGCTCCATAGAAACTGATTCTCTAAACCATGTATGGTGATCTGTTTGCTCCATAGAAACTGATTCTCTAATTCATGTATGGTGATCTGTTTGATCCATAGAAACTGATTCTCTAAACCATGTATGGTGATCTGTTTGCTCCATAGAAACTGATTCTCTAAACTATGTATGGTGATCTGTTTGCTCCATAGAAACTCATTCTCTAAACCATGTATGGTGATCTGTTTTCTCCATAGAAACTGATTCTCTAAACCATGTATGGTGATCTGTTTGCTCCATAGAAACTGATTCTCTAAATTATGTATGGTGATCTGTTTGCTCCATAGAAACTGATTCTCTAAACTATGTATGGTGATCTGTTTGCTCCATAGAAACTGATTCTCTAAACCATGTAAGGTGATCTGTTTGCTCCATAGAAACTGATTCTCTAAACCATGTATGGTGATCAGTTTGCTCCATAGAAACTGATTCTATAAACCATGTATGGTGATCTGTTTGTTCCATAAAAACTGATTCTCTAAACTATGTATGGTGATCTGTTTGCTCCATAGAAACTGATTCTCTAAACCATGTATGGTGATCTGTTTGCTCCATAGAAACTGATTCTCTAAACAATGTATGGTGATCTGTTTGCTCCATAGAAACTGATTCTCTAAACTATGTATGGTGATCTGTTTGCTCCATAGAAACAGATTCTCTAAACCATGTATGGTGATCTGTTTGCTCTATAGAAACTGAGTCTCTAAACCATGTATGGTGATCTGCTTGCTCCATAGAAACTGATTCTCTAAACCATGAATGGTGATCTGTTTGCTCCATAGAAACTGATTCTCTAAACCATGTAGGTGATCTGTTTGCTCCATAGAAACTGATTCTCTAAACTATGTATGGTGATCTGTTTGCTCCATAGAAACTAATTCTCTAAACCATGTATGGTGATGTGTTTGCTCCATAGAAACTGATTCTCTAAACCATGTATGGTGATCTGTTTGCTCCATAGAAACTGATTCTCTAAACCATGTATAGTGATCTGTTTGCTCCATAGAAACTGATTCTCTAAACCATGTATGGTGATCTGTTTGCTCCATAGAAACTGATTCTCTAATTCATCTGTTTGCTCCATAGAAACTGATTCTCTAAACCATGTATGGTGATCTGTTTGCTCCATAGAAACCGATTCTCTAAACCATGTAGGTGATCTGTTTGCTCCATAGAAACTGATTCTCTAAACCATGTATGGTGATCTGTTTGCTCCATAGAAACTGATTCTCTAAACCATGTATGGTGATCTGTTTGCTCCATAGAAACTGATTCTCTAAACTATGTATGGTGATCTGTTTGCTCCATAGAAACTGATTCTCTACACCATGTATGGTGATCTGTTTGCTCCATAGAAACTGATTCTCTAAACTATGTATGGTGATCCGTTTGCTCCATAGAAACTGATTCTCTAAACCATGTATGGTGATCTGTTTGCTCCATGGAAACTGATTCTCTAAACCATGTAGGTGATCTGTTTGCTCCATAGAAACTGATTCTCTAAACTATGTATGGTGATCTGTTTGCTCCATAGAAACTAATACTCTAAACTATGTATGGTGATCTGTTTGCCCCATAGAAACTGATTCTCTAAACCATGTATGGTGATCTGTTTGCTCCATAGAAACTGATTCTCTAAACCATGTATGGTGATCTGTTTGCTCCATAGAAACTGATTCTCTAAACCATGTATAGTGATCTGTTTGCTCCATAGAAACTGATTCTCTAAACCAAGTATGGTGATCTGTTTGCTCCATAGAAACTGATTCTCTAAACCATGTATGGTGATGTGTTTGCTCCATAGAAACTAATTCTCTAAACCATGTATGGTGATGTGTTTGCTCCATAGAAACTGATTCTCTAAACCATGTATGGTGATCTGTTTGCTCCATAGAAACTGATTCTCTAATTCATCTGTTTGCTCCATAGAAACTGATTCTCTAAACCATGTATGGTGATCTGTTTGCTCCATAGAAACTGATTCTCTAATTCATGTATGGTGATCTGTTTGATCCATAGAAACTGATTCTCTAAACCATGTATGGTGATCTGTTTGCTCCATAGAAACTGATTCTCTAAACTATGTATGGTGATCTGTTTGCTCCATAGAAACTCATTCTCTAAACCATGTATGGTGATCTGTTTTCTCCATAGAAACTGATTCTCTAAACCATGTATGGTGATCTGTTTGCTCCATAGAAACTGATTCTCTAAATTATGTATGGTGATCTGTTTGCTCCATAGAAACTGATTCTCTAAACTATGTATGGTGATCTGTTTGCTCCATAGAAACTGATTCTCTAAACCATGTATGGTGATCTGTTTGCTCCATAGAAACTGATTCTCTAAACCATGTATGGTGATCTGTTTGCTCCATAGAAACTCATTCTCTAAACCATGTATGGTGATCTGTTTTCTCCATAGAAACTGATTCTCTAAACCATGTATGGTGATCTGTTTGCTCCATAGAAACTGATTCTCTAAATTATGTATGGTGATCTGTTTGCTCCATAGAAACTGATTCTCTAAACTATGTATGGTGATCTGTTTGCTCCATAGAAACTGATTCTCTAAACCATGTATAGTGATCTGTTTGCTCCATAGAAACTGATTCTCTAAACCATGTATGGTGATCTGTTTGCTCCATAGAAACTGATTCTCTAATTCATCTGTTTGCTCCATAGAAACTGATTCTCTAAACCATGTATGGTGATCTGTTTGCTCCATAGAAACTGATTCTCTAATTCATGTATGGTGATGTGTTTGCTCCATAGAAACTAATTCTCTAAACCATGTATGGTGATGTGTTTGCTCCATAGAAACTGATTCTCTAAACCATGTATGGTGATCTGTTTGCTCCATAGAAACTGATTCTCTAATTCATCTGTTTGCTCCATAGAAACTGATTCTCTAAACCATGTATGGTGATCTGTTTGCTCCATAGAAACTGATTCTCTAATTCATGTATGGTGATCTGTTTGATCCATAGAAACTGATTCTCTAAACCATGTATGGTGATCTGTTTGCTCCATAGAAACTGATTCTCTAAACTATGTATGGTGATCTGTTTGCTCCATAGAAACTCATTCTCTAAACCATGTATGGTGATCTGTTTTCTCCATAGAAACTGATTCTCTAAACCATGTATGGTGATCTGTTTGCTCCATAGAAACTGATTCTCTAAATTATGTATGGTGATCTGTTTGCTCCATAGAAACTGATTCTCTAAACTATGTATGGTGATCTGTTTGCTCCATAGAAACTGATTCTCTAAACCATGTATGGTGATCTGTTTGCTCCATAGAAACTGATTCTCTAAACCATGTATGGTGATCTGTTTGCTCCATAGAAACTCATTCTCTAAACCATGTATGGAGATCTGTTTTCTCCATAGAAACTGATTCTCTAAACCATGTATGGTGATCTGTTTGCTCCATAGAAACTGATTCTCTAAATTATGTATGGTGATCTGTTTGCTCCATAGAAACTGATTCTCTAAACTATGTATGGTGATCTGTTTGCTCCATAGAAACTGATTCTCTAAACCATGTATAGTGATCTGTTTGCTCCATAGAAACTGATTCTCTAAACCATGTATGGTGATCTGTTTGCTCCATAGAAACTGATTCTCTAATTCATCTGTTTGCTCCATAGAAACTGATTCTCTAAACCATGTATGGTGATCTGTTTGCTCCATAGAAACTGATTCTCTAATTCATGTATGGTGATCTGTTTGATCCATAGAAACTGATTCTCTAAACCATGTATGGTGATCTGTTTGCTCCATAGAGACTGATTCTCTAAACTATGTATGGTGATCTGTTTGCTCCATAGAAACTCATTCTCTAAACCATGTATGGTGATCTGTTTTCTCCATAGAAACTGATTCTCTAAACCATGTATGGCGATCTGTTTGCTCCATAGAAACTGATTCTCTAAATTATGTATGGTGATCTGTTTGCTCCATAGAAACTGATTCTCTAAACTATGTATGGTGATCTGTTTGCTCCATAGAAACTGATTCTCTAAACCATGTATGGTGATCTGTTTGCTCCATAGAAACTGATTCTCTAAACCATGTATGGTGATCAGTTTGCTCCATAGAAACTGATTCTATAAACCATGTATGGTTATCTGTTTGTTCCATAAAAACTGATTCTCTAAACTATGTATGGTGATCTGTTTGCTCCATAGAAACTGATTCTCTAAACCATGTATGGTGATCTGTTTGCTCCATAGAAACTGATTCTCTAAACAATGTATGGTGATCTGTTTGCTCCATAGAAACTGATTCTCTAAACTATGTATGGTGATCTGTTTGCTCCATAGAAACAGATTCTCTAAACCATGTATGGTGATCTGTTTGCTCCATAGAAACTGATTCTCTAAACCATGTATGGTGATCTGCTTGCTTCATAGAAACTGATTCTCTAAACCATGAATGGTGATCTGTTTGCTCCATAGAAACTGATTCTCTAAACTATGTATGGTGATCTGTTTGCTCCATAGAAACTGATTCTCTAAACCATGTATGGTGATTTGTTTGCTCCATAGAAACTGATTCTCTAAACCATGTAGTTGATCCGTTTGCTCCATAGAAACTGATTCTCTAAACCATGTTTGGTGATCTGTTTGCTCCATAGAAACTGATTCTCTAAACTATGTATGGTGATCTGTTTGCTCCATAGAAACTGATTTTCTAAACCATGCATGGTGATCTGTTTGCTCCATAGAAACTGATTCTCTAAACTACGTATGGTGATCCGTTTGCTCCATAGAAACTGATTCTCTAAACCATGTATGTTGATCTGTTTGCTCCATGGAAACTGATTCTCTAAACCATGTAGGTGATCTGTTTGCTCCATAGAAACTGATTCTCTAAACTATGTATGGTGATCTGTTTGCTCCATAGAAACTAATTCTCTAAACTATGTATGGTGATCTGTTTGCTCCATAGAAACTGATTCTCTAAACCATGTATGGTGATCTGTTTGCTCCATAGAAACTGATTCTCTAAACCATGTATGGTGATCTGTTTGCTCCATAGAAACTGATTCTCTAAACCATGTATAGTGATCTGTTTGCTCCATAGAAACTGATTCTCTAAACCATGTATGGTGATCTGTTTGCTCCATAGAAACTGATTCTCTAATTCATGTATGGTGATCTGTTTGCTCCATAGAATCTGATTCTCTAAACCATGTATGGTGATCTGTTTGCTCCATAGAAACTGATTCTCTAAACCATGTTTGGTGATCTGTTTGCTCCATAGAAACTGATTCTCTAAACCATGTATGGTTACCTGTTTGCTCCATAGAAACTGATTCTCTAAACCATGTATAGTGATCTGTTTGCTCCATAGAAACTGATTCTCTAAATCATGTATGGTGATCTGTTTGCTCCATAGAAACTGATTCTCTAATACATGTATGGTGATCTGTTTGCTCCATAGAAACTGATTCTCTAAACCATGTATGGTGATCTGTTTGCTCCATAGAAACTGATTCTCTAATTCATGTATGGTGATCTGTTTGCTCCATAGAAACTGATTCTCTAAACCATGTATGGTGATCTGTTTGCTCCATAGAACCTGATTCTCTAAACCATGTTTGGTGATCTGTTTGCTCCATAGAAACTGATTCTCTAAACTATGTAAGGTGATCTGTTTGCTCCATAGAAACTGATTCTTTAAACCATGTATGGTGATCTGTTTGCGCCATAGAAACTGATTCTCTAAACTACGTATGGTGATCCGTTTGCTCCATAGAAACTGATTCTCTAAACCATGTATGATGATCTGTTTGCTCCATAGAAACTGATTCTCTAAACTATGTATGGGTGATATGTTTGCTCCATGGAAACTGATTCTCTAAACCATGTAGGTGATCTGTTTGCTCCATAGAAACTGATTCTCTAAACTATGTATGGTGATCTGTTTGCTCCATAGAAACTAATTCTCTAAACCATGTATGGTGATGTGTTTGCTCCATAGAAACTGATTCTCTAAACCATGTATGGTGATCTGTTTGCTCCATAGAAACTGATTCTCTAAACCATGTACAGTGATCTGTTTGCTCCATAGAAACTGATTCTCTAAACCATGTATGATGATCTGTTTGCTCCATAGAAACTGATTCTCTAAACTATGTATGGGTGATATGTTTGCTCCATGGAAACTGATTCTCTAAACCATGTAGGTGATCTGTTTGCTCCATAGAAACTGATTCTCTAAACTATGTATGGTGATGTGTTTGCTCCATAGAAACTAATTCTCTAAACCATGTATGGTGATGTGTTTGCTCCATAGAAACTGATTCTCTAATTCATCTGTTTGCTCCATAGAAACTGATTCTCTAAACCATGTATGGTGATGTGTTTGCTCCATAGAAACTGATTCTCTAAACCATGTATGGTGATCTGTTTGCTCCATAGAAACTGATTCTCTAAACCATGTATGGTTATCTGTTTGCTCCATAGAAACTGATTCTCTAAACTATGTATGGTGATCTGTTTGCTCCATAGAAACTGAATCTCTAAACCATGTATGGTGATCTGTTTGCTCCACAGAAACTGATTCTCTAAACCATGTATGGTGATCTGTTTGCTCCATAGAAACTGATTCTCTAAACCATGTATGGTGATCTGTTTGCTACATAGAAACTGATTCTCTAAACTATGTATGGTGATCTGTTTGCTACATAGAAACTGATTCTCTAAACCATGTATGGTGATCTGTTTGCTCCATAGAAACTGATTCTCTAAACAATGTATGGTGATCTGTTTGCTCCATAGAAACTGATTCTCTAAACTATGTATGGTGATCTGTTTGCTCCATAGAAACAGATTCTCTAAACCATGTATGGTGATCTGTTTGCTCCATAGAAACTGATTCTCTAAACCATGTATGGTGATCTGCTTGCTTCATAGAAACTGATTCTCTAAACCATGAATGGTGATCTGTTTGCTCCATAGAAACTGATTCTCTAAACTATGTATGGTGATCTGTTTGCTCCATAGAAACTGATTCTCTAAACCATGTATGGTGATTTGTTTGCTCCATAGAAACTGATTCTCTAAACCATGTAGTTGATCCGTTTGCTCCATAGAAACTGATTCTCTAAACCATGTTTGGTGATCTGTTTGCTCCATAGAAACTGATTCTCTAAACTATGTATGGTGATCTGTTTGCTCCATAGAAACTGATTTTCTAAACCATGCATGGTGATCTGTTTGCTCCATAGAAACTGATTCTCTAAACTACGTATGGTGATCCGTTTGCTCCATAGAAACTGATTCTCTAAACCATGTATGTTGATCTGTTTGCTCCATGGAAACTGATTCTCTAAACCATGTAGGTGATCTGTTTGCTCCATAGAAACTGATTCTCTAAACTATGTATGGTGATCTGTTTGCTCCATAGAAACTAATTCTCTAAACTATGTATGGTGATCTGTTTGCTCCATAGAAACTGATTCTCTAAACCATGTATGGTGATCTGTTTGCTCCATAGAAACTGATTCTCTAAACCATGTATGGTGATCTGTTTGCTCCATAGAAACTGATTCTCTAAACCATGTATAGTGATCTGTTTGCTCCATAGAAACTGATTCTCTAAACCATGTATGGTGATCTGTTTGCTCCATAGAAACTGATTCTCTAATTCATGTATGGTGATCTGTTTGCTCCATAGAATCTGATTCTCTAAACCATGTATGGTGATCTGTTTGCTCCATAGAAACTGATTCTCTAAACCATGTTTGGTGATCTGTTTGCTCCATAGAAACTGATTCTCTAAACCATGTATGGTTACCTGTTTGCTCCATAGAAACTGATTCTCTAAACCATGTATAGTGATCTGTTTGCTCCATAGAAACTGATTCTCTAAATCATGTATGGTGATCTGTTTGCTCCATAGAAACTGATTCTCTAATACATGTATGGTGATCTGTTTGCTCCATAGAAACTGATTCTCTAAACCATGTATGGTGATCTGTTTGCTCCATAGAAACTGATTCTCTAATTCATGTATGGTGATCTGTTTGCTCCATAGAAACTGATTCTCTAAACCATGTATGGTGATCTGTTTGCTCCATAGAACCTGATTCTCTAAACCATGTTTGGTGATCTGTTTGCTCCATAGAAACTGATTCTCTAAACTATGTAAGGTGATCTGTTTGCTCCATAGAAACTGATTCTCTAAACCATGTATGGTGATCTGTTTGCGCCATAGAAACTGATTCTCTAAACTACGTATGGTGATCCGTTTGCTCCATAGAAACTGATTCTCTAAACCATGTATGATGATCTGTTTGCTCCATAGAAACTGATTCTCTAAACTATGTATGGGTGATATGTTTGCTCCATGGAAACTGATTCTCTAAACCATGTAGGTGATCTGTTTGCTCCATAGAAACTGATTCTCTAAACTATGTATGGTGATCTGTTTGCTCCATAGAAACTAATTCTCTAAACCATGTATGGTGATGTGTTTGCTCCATAGAAACTGATTCTCTAAACCATGTATGGTGATCTGTTTGCTCCATAGAAACTGATTCTCTAAACCATGTACAGTGATCTGTTTGCTCCATAGAAACTGATTCTCTAAACCATGTATGATGATCTGTTTGCTCCATAGAAACTGATTCTCTAAACTATGTATGGGTGATATGTTTGCTCCATGGAAACTGATTCTCTAAACCATGTAGGTGATCTGTTTGCTCCATAGAAACTGATTCTCTAAACTATGTATGGTGATGTGTTTGCTCCATAGAAACTAATTCTCTAAACCATGTATGGTGATGTGTTTGCTCCATAGAAACTGATTCTCTAAACCATGTATGGTGATCTGTTTGCTCCATAGAAACTGATTCTCTAAACCATGTATAGTGATCTGTTTGCTCCATAGAAACTGATTCTCTAATTCATCTGTTTGCTCCATAGAAACTGATTCTCTAAACCATGTATGGTGATGTGTTTGCTCCATAGAAACTGATTCTCTAAACCATGTATGGTGATCTGTTTGCTCCATAGAAACTGATTCTCTAAACCATGTATGGTTATCTGTTTGCTCCATAGAAACTGATTCTCTAAACTATGTATGGTGATCTGTTTGCTCCATAGAAACTGAATCTCTAAACCATGTATGGTGATCTGTTTGCTCCACAGAAACTGATTCTCTAAACCATGTATGGTGATCTGTTTGCTCCATAGAAACTGATTCTCTAAACCATGTATGGTGATCTGTTTGCTACATAGAAACTGATTCTCTAAACTATGTATGGTGATCTGTTTGCTCCATAGAAACTGATTCTCTAAACTATGTATGGTGATCTGTTTGCTCCATAGAAACTGATTCTCTAAACCATGTATGGTGATCTGTTTGCTCCATAGAAACTGATTCTCTAAACCATGTATGGTTATCTGTTTGCTCCATAGAAACTGATTCTCTAAACTATGTATGGTGATCTGTTTGCTCCATAGAAACTGAATCTCTAAACCATGTATGGTGATCTGTTTGCTCCACAGAAACTGATTCTCTAAACCATGTATGGTGATCTGTTTGCTCCATAGAAACTGATTCTCTAAACCATGTATGGTGATCTGTTTGCTACATAGAAACTGATTCTCTAAACTATGTATGGTGATCTGTTTGCTCCATAGAAACTGATTCTCTAAACCATGTATGGTGATGTGTTTGCTCCATAGAAACTGATTCTCTAAACCATGTATGGTGATCTGTTTGCTCCATAGAAACTGATTCTCTAAACCATGTATGGTTATCTGTTTGCTCCATAGAAACTGATTCTCTAAACTATGTATGGTGATCTGTTTGCTCCATAGAAACTGAATCTCTAAACCATGTATGGTGATCTGTTTGCTCCACAGAAACTGATTCTCTAAACCATGTATGGTGATCTGTTTGCTCCATAGAAACTGATTTTCTAAACCATGTATGGTGATCTGTTTGCTACATAGAAACTGATTCTCTAAACTATGTATGGTGATCTGTTTGCTCCATAGAAACTGATTCTCTAAACTATGTATGGTGATCTGTTTGCTCCATAGAAACCGATTCTCTAAACCATGTATGGTGATCTGTTTGCTCCATAGAAACTGATTCTCTAAACCATGTATGGTGATCTGTTTGCTCCATAGAAACTGATTCTCTAAACTATGTATGGTGATCTGTTTGCTCCATAGAAACTGATTCTCTAAACTATGTATGGGTGATATGTTTGCTCCATAGAAACTGATTCTCTAAACCATGTATGGTGATCTGTTTGCTCCATAGAAACTGATTCTCTAAACCATGTATGGTGATCTGTTTGCTCCATAGAAACTGATTCTCTAAACCATGTATGGTGATCTGTTTGCTCCATAGAAACCGATTCTCTAAACCATGTATGGTGATCTGTTTGCTCCATAGAAACTGATTCTCTAAACCATGTATGGTGATGTGTTTGCTCAATAGAAACTGATTCTCTAAACCATGTATGGTGATCTGTTTGCTCCATAGAAACTGATTCTCTAAACCATGTATGGTGATCTGTTTGCTCCATAGAAACTGATTCTCTAAACCATGTATGTTGATCTGTTTGCTCCATAGAAACTGATTCTCTAAACCATGTATGGTGATGTGTTTGCTCCATAGAAACTGATTCTCTAAACCATGTATGGTGATCTGTTTGCTCCATAGAAACTGATTCTCTAAACCATGTATTGTGATCTGTTTGCTCCATAGAAACTGATTCTCTAAACCATGTAGGTGATCTGTTGGCTCCATAAAAACTGATTCTCTAAACTATGTATGGTGATCTGTTTGCTCCATAGAAACTGATTCTCTAAACCATGTATGGTGATCTTTTTGCTCCATAGAAACTGATTCTCTAAACTATGTATGGTGATCTGTTTGCTCCATAGAAACTGATTCTCTAAACCATGTATGGTGATCTGTTTGCTCCATAGAAACTGATTCTCTAAACCATGTATGGTGATCTGTTTGCTCCATAGAAACCGATTCTCTAAACCATGTATGGTGATCTGTTTGCTCCATAGAAACTGATTCTCTAAACCATGTATGGTGATGTGTTTGCTCAATAGAAACTGATTCTCTAAACCATGTATGGTGATCTGTTTGCTCCATAGAAACTGATTCTCTAAACCATGTATGGTGATCTGTTTGCTCCATAGAAACTGATTCTCTAAACCATGTATGTTGATCTGTTTGCTCCATAGAAACTGATTCTCTAAACCATGTATGGTGATGTGTTTGCTCCATAGAAACTGATTCTCTAAACCATGTATGGTGATCTGTTTGCTCCATAGAAACTGATTCTCTAAACCATGTATTGTGATCTGTTTGCTCCATAGAAACTGATTCTCTAAACCATGTAGGTGATCTGTTGGCTCCATAAAAACTGATTCTCTAAACTATGTATGGTGATCTGTTTGCTCCATAGAAACTGATTCTCTAAACCATGTATGGTGATCTTTTTGCTCCATAGAAACTGATTCTCTAAACTATGTATGGTGATCTGTTTGTTCCATAGAAACTGATTCTCTAAACCATTTATGGTGATCTGTTTGCTCCATAGAAACTGATTCTCGAAACCATGTATGGAGATCTGTTTGCTTGGGGAGAAGTTAAAATGTACAAGCATAAATGTGCAATTTACCTGTTCATGCAGACAAAGGTAGACTTAGCTAGAGGGAAACTTTTTATTAGTCACTCCAATTACTTATTGTTTAAGTTTGACAAAGTGGCTCTTATTATAGTTGGTCAGTAATTAAAAATAATGGTATCACCGACCAGAGGCACAGCAGTGCAAGACAATTAACAGAATTTGTTCAATTCTGATGACAATTCGTCCATTTTCAAACACCTATGCCAAAGGAGCTCATTATATGGGTAAACAGTACATGTGCAGATGAAAACAATAGCTGACAGGGAGATGCGCAAAGGATGATGGGAAAACACATTTATTTTATTACTTAATAATAAGTATGTGTCTAATCCCATGTATATTGTAATAAAGTTATTGTAATATGTCCGTTACACTTTATTGAAATCCCTGTACGACTATTGATTAATGGATGGGTATGTCAGTGAATCCTATTTTTGCAGGAGATATTATACAGAATTCAAGACAAATAAAGTATGAATAGAGCAGATATAAAATAACAAAAATCAGAAATAGCTACATACACAAACTATTTAAAATGTTTAGGGTTATAAGATAAAGTTTCTGCATCTCCAGGCTAGTAAGTTCATTGTACGTAATAGCCGTCTATAACTGACATAGGCTGGTTAAAAATAGATATGTAATTATGACATGTTTTTTATGATTAAAGGCTGTTGATAAGTGAGTACACCAGAATACAATGTTAAGTATATGTAGGTTTCTTCCTCAACTTCAACTTGCAAGTAAATCGTTTACACTAATCCTTGCACATTATGTTGTACGTGCTGCACCATTATTTTCGAGTTTCACAAAGTTCGGTTTTGGTGGTACTTTCCTAAACACAATATTACTGTAGTCAAAGAGTGATTGGATCATGGCATTGAAAATTAGCTTAGTATTTCTGCTGTCAAATAATGACAAACTTGTTTTAACACTCCTAATCTATTACTTATTTTACTAAGGTTTAACGGGTTTTAATGCCTTTATGGCCAACTGCAAATTGTTCTACGAACATTATCTTTATCACTTTCTTGTTTGCCTCTGGTTGAGCCAATTATGGTAGATGATACCTAAATACATCAATCAATTCTTTAGACATTCATCTATGGATCAAATCTCAGAAACGTACCAGTCACTGATTTGCCATATTAATCACTTCATCTTTGAAGTAATGCAGTTCGCTCAACATAAATAATCACCTAGTTGTCATCACCTCTAAATTTATTGATCGTAATGTTGGAAACATAAGCGAGTTGAAATGAATTTAGTACCCTTGCTATACTAATATGTTTTAATAATACTTTGAATAACACAAAGACTTTTCTTGTATCTATATAGCAAGGCAGTAGAGTTGCACAGCACAAATGCAGACAGACTCACAGCTGTGCCACGTCATTCGACAGACACAGGCACACCCGCCATATATCATAACCAAAATGTTTGTGTACGAAACCAGATGTTCACGTCGTACAAATGACATTGATGCCACTAGCCTAAGATTACTTCGGTTATCTCAGTTTTGCAGCTAAATTTGTGAGGCTGGACGGTATTTTATTTCATCTTTGCTACATTACCCTAGTTCAATAACTTTATCAACATGTCACTTTGAATAATAACTGTTGTATAGAACTAGTTTTGTGGGAACACTTATTGCAAATGTTGAATGGGATCCATGTGTTTCTTAACAGCAATGTTGTTAGAGCTACCGATGTTGAAATAATTATACACAGATGTTGTCTTTACAGTCAGTTATTGGTTTTATCAGGGTCAATGTTTTTGCGAAGCCTCGCCCAATAAAATATGGTATGCAGGATAATTTGTCTATAGTTTTGCTGGAATTGTACCGCCTCAAATTAGCAGCAACGCTCCGGGGTAACAAATGTTCAAAACAACAAATCAGATTTAATTGGAACAACCAAGCAAACATGCATCACATGTACAACAGTACTCAAAAGTGATGCTTGTTAAGGAAAGGAACATTAACATATTGTGGGAGTCGGCCGTGGCAAATAGTTAACGCATACATATGAATGATGTACATCGTTCAACGTCAACCCTACCACTTATTGGATTATCAGTAGCATGTTATTTCGTTGTAGTTAGAATACAAAAGAAAATGAATGAAAAACAGAGACGCGATCATACAGCGTTACAAACGCCCTGTGCAATTTACAAGCCATTTACATGGGGATAGTATGCTCAAATTGGTTCCAATTGGCTATAGTATAAGAATTATAAATATTTAATGAAATCATGATCATATATGATATATTTCAGTCATATCATCTTGTCTGACAATACAATTATATTACTAATTGCATGTTCCTACATTACAGTAATGCATATTATTCAGGACACATGACAGACCATATATGGTCATCTAATGCTAGTATTATTTCTTGTCCGATGCCTTCAATATAGCACCAAATGCATATCCGTCACTGAAACAGGATACAAGACATTATAATTATGCATATTAATGTGGTCACATGAACCCATGTATACAAAGTAAGTAATTAATATACATGCATTTCAAGCCTGAAGTAATCTGATAAGTGATTATTTGATGAGAAGTTAATTAATTGGCGGAAATGCTAATAATTAGTTTACTAATATGCAAATTAGGTAACTCTGAAGAGTATATGTTGTTTTCTTGCTTATAATGGG
Source organism: Saccoglossus kowalevskii (assembly GCF_978046115.1). Taxonomy (NCBI): domain Eukaryota; kingdom Metazoa; phylum Hemichordata; class Enteropneusta; family Harrimaniidae; genus Saccoglossus; species Saccoglossus kowalevskii. Next base: position 32,362,064 of record NC_140659.1, on the reverse strand, counting down.
TTCATGTCATTAGGATATTTAAAAAAAATTAAATCATCGGACAATTGTTGCTCGATAGGCTTAAAAAGTTATTAATGAGTTAAATAATGTTATTTTTAGCAGAAATTCAAACAATTTAACTGTGTAGAAATGTAAGTGCTCAGTGTGGTATTTTGCTATTACTGGTACATTCAATGGGAAGTCAATTCGTATAATGCATTCTACATATGCTCATTAATGCACACACTCCTCTACTGAAAAATAAACATATTTGTTTTTCTTAGGGAGGCCGAACAATTTTCTTGTTTGACTGTAATTTAATACATTAAAAAGTTAGAATAAATTACACAGAAGACATAATAAAGTAAAAATTAACAAATAAAGATTCAGTACCAAAAATCACGTTAATTAAATGCATCAACGTCTTGGCATTGACGAAGATATTGAGATTTCTTTGAAATCTGAAGAATCTTCCACATACACTATTTACTTTACCAACAAATATGCATATAAGACCTTATGAACAGCAGACAATCTACAAACATACGAACTAAAAAGAGAAGTAAGAATAAAATTATATTCCTAATTTTTGCAGAGTATATAAATTGTGTAAACAAATATAGTTATCACAATAATACGTTTGTGTAAAAATTGTAAACATTCATTTTGTACTCTTTCTAATTTCTCGGATTGATGCTGGCTAATGGCATTCCAAACAATGGATGTTTAATTTAGTTTTCAACATAAAATATAATAATTTGGTAGGGAAGAGACTGATAATACAGGTAATACAACACGTCATGTTTTTTGGTTGAAATATTCAAAATCAGCGACATCTTTCTAAGAATTTATATAATATTATAATAATAAATAATGTTATAATTTGTTCAATACATCCAGTTGAATATCACTGAATCATCGGATAAATATCAACACTCAATGTGCAAATGCTAAAGGTTCAATAAATGTATTGAGATAGAAAGCCAAAACATATGTCACGAGTATTTTCATTATTCGACTATAGAACACAAACACACAGGACTGTAAACACACATTGTAAGTGTATTTACAAACATAACAATATATATTTATGTGTAGCATATAATGCACTATATATATATGGTCTTTATTTATAATAGAAGGCCATCGGCCCATAATATCTACATACATTATTTATATTTGAAAATAAAATTACAATTTTTAAACAATTGACAATACTTGTAGCTCTTTTCGCAATTTCATTGCGTGAAAAGTAAAGGCTCCCAGTCTTTGAAGAAGATCTGTATTTTTTGTACCCATTAATTTGTAATATTTACTGACTGTTGGGGGATTTAAAAAGTTAGCAGGAACATATTTTATTCTTAAATTAACAAAAAAGGAACAAATAAGTAAAAAATAGTATTCATTTTCAATGTTGTTACTGTTACAAAGCAAGCAAATGCGTTCACTCCTATCTACATTATTTTTTCTATCTGTCTCAATACGAAGATAGTGGCATGAACAGCGGAGTCGAGCTAACATTTGAACATGAGAATGCACTTTCACACAAAATAAATACTTTTCAGGTTCCAAAGAAAATTTAAATTCCCTATAAAATGTCAGTTTCTCTAAAGTAATACCTGGCTGAACCAATCAGTATATAGAACTTGTTTAATTTTTTTTCTTAAAAATGCGCAACAGCACATTTACGTTATTGACAGTTTGTGATTCCCAAACATCATCTAAATTACATAAAAATAATATTTTTTTAACATGACTAACCCAGGTTAACCTGGATCTCAGATTGGATTTTTCAATATTATATAACATAAGGTAGCATTTCTTTGGGTAACGGGTTTCTGGCATTTTTAATAATTTTGTTCAATACCCAATGCATTTTAATGCTGTGTGAAAATAAATAGGAAATCTGCCACACTCAACCAATACTGCAACATTTGAAGCATTGCAGGAGACACCCAAAAAATAACGACAGGCTAGACATTGTACACGTTCCAAACATAAATGATTTTCAAAGCCCCATACCTCGGAACCATAAGTTAATATTGGTAACACCATAGTGTCAAACATTTTAAAAAATACATCAAAGGATAGCATACCTATAATTTTTGTAACCCTGGTAATATTGAAAAATGCCTTCTTTCGCCTATGAGTGACATAATATCTATTTATGTGTAGCATATAATGTACTATGAATTCGCCTATGAGTGACATAATATCTATTTATGTGTAGCATATAATGTACTATGAATTCGCCTATGAGTGACATAATATCTATTTATGTGTAGCATATAATGTACTATGAATTCGCCTATGAGTGACATAATATCTATTTATGTGTAGCATATAATGTACTATGAATTCGCCTGAGTGACATAATATATATTTATGTGTAGCATATAATGTACTATGAATTCGCCTATGACTGACATAATATCTATTTATGTGTAGCATATAATGTACTATGAATTCGCCTACGAGTGACATAATATCTATTTATGTGTAGCATATAATGTACTATGAATTCGCCTATGAGTGACATAATATCTATTTATGTGTAGCATATAATGTACTATGAATTCGCCTATGAGTGACATAATATATATTTATGTGTAGCATATAATGTACTATGAATTCGCCTATGACTGACATAATATCTATTTATGTGTAGCCTATAATGTACTATGAATTCGCCTATGAGTGACATAATATATATTTATGTGTAGCATATAATGTACTATGAATTCGCCTATGACTGACATAATATCTATTTATGTGTAGCCTATAATGTACTATGAATTCGCCTATGAGTGACATAATATCTATTTACGTGTAGCATATAATGTACTATGAATTCGCATATGACTGACATAATATCTATTTACGTGTAGCATATAATGTACTATGAATTCGCATATGACTGACGTAGTATCTATTTATGTGTAGCATATAATGTACCATGAATTCGCCTATGACTGACATAATATCTATTTATGTGTAGCCTATAATGTACTATGAATTCGCCTATGACTGACATAATATCTATTTATGTGTAGCATATAATGTACTATGAATTTGCCTATGAGTGACATAATATCTATTTATGTGTAGCATATAATGTACTATGAATTCGCATATGAGTGACATAATATATATTTATGTGTAGCATATAATGTACCATGAATTCGCCTATGACTGACATAATATCTATTTATGTGTAGCCTATAATGTACTATGAATTCGCCTATGAGTGACATAATATATATTTATGTGTAGCATATAATGTACTATGAATTTGCCTATGAGTGACATAATATCTATTTATGTGTAGCGTATAATGTACTATGAATTCGCCTATGAGTGACATAATATATATTTATGTGAAGCATATAATGTACCATGAATTCGCCTATGAGTGACATAATATATATTTATGTGTAGCATATAATGTAATATGAATTCGCATATGAGTGACATAATATATATTTATGTGTAGCATATAATGTACTATGAATTCGCCTATGAGTGACATAATATCTATTTATGTGAAGCATATAATGTACCATGAATTCGCCTATGAGTGACATAATATCTATTTATGTGTAGCATATAATGTACTATGAATTCGCCTATGAGTGACATAGTATATATTTATGTGTAGCATATAATGTACCATGAATTCGCCTATGAGTGACATATCTATTTATGTGTAGCATATAATGTACTATGAATTCGCCTATGAGTGACATAATATCTATTTATGTGTAGCATATAATGTACTATGAATTCGCCTACGAGTGACATAATATATATTTATGTGTAGCGTATAAGGTACTATGAATTCGCCTATGAGTGACATAATATCTATTTATGTGTAGCATATAATGTACTATGAATTCGCCTATGAGTGACATAATATATATTTATGTGTAGCATATAATGTACCATGAATTCGCCTATGAGTGACATAATATCTATTTATGTGTAGCATATAATGTACTATGAATTCGCATATGAGTGACATAATATATATTTATGTTTAGCGTATAATGTACTATGAATTCGCCTATGAGTGACATAATATATATTTATGTGTAGCATATAATGTACTATGAATTCGCCTATGAGTGACATAATATCTATTTATGTGTAGCATATAATGTACTATGAATTCGCCTATGAGTGACATAATATCTATTTATGTGTAGCATATAATGTACCATGAATTCGCCTATGAGTGACATATCTATTTATGTGTAGCATATAATGTACTATGAATTCGCCTATGAGTGACATAATATATATTTATGTGTAGCATATAATGTACTATGAATTCGCCTATGAGTGACATAATATCTATTTATGTGTAGCATATAATGTACTATGAATTCGCCTATGAGTGACATAATATCTATTTATGTGTAGCATATAATGTACTATGAATTCGCCTATGAGTGACATAATATATATTTATGTTTAGCGTATAATGTACTATGAATTCGCCTATGAGTGACATAATATATATTTATGTGTAGCATATAATGTACTATGAATTCGCCTATGAGTGACATAATATCTATTTATGTGTAGCATATAATGTACTATGAATTCGCATATGAGTGACATAATATATATTTATGTGTAGCATATAATGTACTATGAATTCGCATATGACTGACACTAACTGTTTGTGGTTTAACATTTCTTCCATGTAGTGCAACATGAAATACAAATTCGCTGGACGTTAAAGTGAGGTTGCTAAATGTAGTTAACGGTCTGTTTGGGGTCGAGGTAAACTACTAGAAACGAGACTCCAAACAGGCCGTTAACTGGCATTAGCGTTAGCGTCCGAGTTTAATGAAGTATAATACTGCGAATTTGGAGTGTTAGGTGTTTTTTGCAGCCCAATCGTGGATTGTTACAGTGTACGCGTGTCATGGCCAATGACCTACGTAAAATGCACCCAAGTCCTGTACCAGTTGTACATATCACAGTAAACTACATATTGCTTTCAGCCCCAAACCACCTGATTAGTCGATTCAGTAGAGTGCATGACCATGCATTGACACAGCTCGCTAATCTGAAATTCGTTGGTTCAAATCAAGGTTGTTTAAAAATGTACTATTATATATTCAACTGAGTGATGAGAAAAACAAATCATAACCTAGCTGATGAGTAAATGAGCATTGTTGAGAACAAAGAACTAGTAAACGGGTACTGTTTGGATCTAAGAAACTAGAAATGCGTACTGTTTGGATCTAAGAAACTAGTAAACAGGTACTGTTTGGATTTAAGAAACTAGTAAAATGGTACTGTTTGGATTTAAGAAACTAGTAAATGCGTACTGTTTGGATCTTTTTTTTTTCTCTTTACACAATTTTATTTCATTTAATTACATACATTACAGTAAACATTAATTACATAATACAAAACGACAAAGACAAGCAAACGAGAGTAACAGAAATAAAACAAAACAAGATAATTGCTAATTCACTGAAATCAAAAAAAATTACACACTATCAGAGATAATAGACCACTTCCGTAAATGTAATTCCAATTTGTTTTTAGATATAGCTATATGCTTTTCAATCTTGCATGCTTCAGTTACCACCTTATGAAAATATACATCACTCGGTAGACTCTTACTCATTTTACAATTATAAATATATTGCTTCCCCAAAAGTACCAAATAATTCGCCAACACTGAAAAATCAGTACAGCCTAAAATTATCTGCCTGAGGGAAAGAGCATCTGGACCAAAGATGTTTTTAAATACATCACTAAAGGCAAACCATTTTTTTGTATATTAACAATAATAAAAAAGATGGTAAGTAGTTTCCGTTTCCTGATGACAGAACGAACAATTCGGACTACTAACCTTTGATGATTTCATTTTAAAAAGATCATAATTAGTAAACAGAATTTTATGTAGTATCTTATATTGAAATTCTCTTGATTTCGTGTCGATTGCTGTCCTAAATGGTAAAACGTAATATTTATACATTGCAGCAAAGTTGAGTTTAAAATCTTTTATAAAATACTCTGAACTATTTGGATGAAGAGTCTTTGCACGAAGAAAGTTATACAATTTTTACTAAGCACAGATGCCAGTATTTTCTTACCATCAATACAATATTTGGCACTGAATCGTACGAAAACCTTCGGATAGGATAAGAAACATGTGACCAAGCTTCCCTCGTCTTTTTTGTAATTGCATTAAAAACACAACTCACAAGATATATTTCAAGTCTGGTTAGGTTATGTTTAGCAGATAAGACAGCAATACTAACGGGTGTGTTATTTGGAAATAAATCACCAATGCAACTGATACCCTTATTGGCAATTGTAGGGAAAAACACAGATTTGTTATCAATTAGGATATCCTTGTTGTTCCAAATTATATGATGTGATATTTGATTTTTAATATCTAAATTTTGAAGAGTAGACCAAGCTACCAAGGCTTCACGATAAAATTCGGACAGGTTGATTTTCAAATGTTCAAGTCCGGAGTTACAACTACATATTAAGTTGCCTCCAACAGGCTTTAACCTTTTTAAGAATAATTTTTTCCATGCATGGGTCACTGAAGGGTCAAAGTACCTTTTCAACCACATTATACGAAATGTACCATACATTGTAAAGATATCAGGGGCTTTCAAACCACCTTCTCCTATGTCTGCAATCGTAACATTGCGGGCCACCCGGTCATGACCTTGCCAAATAAAATTGAAACACTTTCTATTTACCTCAAGTAAAACTTTCTTTGGTACAGAGACCATTCTCATAAGATATACAAACTTTGATATAGCAAAGCTCTTCACAATCTGTATTCTACCAATTAAAGTTAAGTTTCTTTGCTTCCACAGATTCAAGGTTAACTGTAAATTTTCCATCGGCTTAGCGTAATTTAATTTAGCAGCCCAATTTGTATCATAGGAAACATAAACACCAACAATCTTGATTGGCTCCTTAGGCCATTTAATACCAAAGTCTTTTCGACTTTTCCAGGGGCCAAGCCAAGCTTCAGTATTTTCTGTGTTTACTTTTAACGCTGATACTTTTTGGAAGCAATTCGAAAGCTTAAACAAATGTAATACAGGAGATTCATCTTGCAAGAAACATGATAGGTCATCAGCAAATGTTACATCTGTTACAAGTTCATCACCCAACTTAATACCTTGAATATTTGGATTTGCCCGCATGCAGATTAAAAACACTTCCAGCGCCAGAATAAACAATGTAGGGGACAAAGGGTCTCCCTGTCTGACCCCCTTCTGAACTTTAAAATAACCCGTGGTAAAACCATTATTGATAATCGAACTTTCCACGTTACAGTAATACGATTTCACCCAACGAATCAATGATGGACCAAAATTAAAAGTTTTCAGGCAATCAAACAAAAAAGGCCACTCTAAAGAATCAAAAGCCTTCTCAAAAGCAATGGCAACTAAAATACCTGGGATATTATTCTCATCAGTACTAAGGAGTACCTCCTCAATTAACCTAATTAAATCCGTGACGTCCCTCCCCTTAACGAAAGCTGATTGCGTATAGTGAATAAGTTTTGGTAAAAACTTTTCCATCCGCTTTGCAATACAAAGAGAACCAATTTTAACATCTACATTGATTAGCGATATTGGCCGCCAATTTTTAATATATTGTTTGTCTTTACCCTTTTTCTCGATCAAAATGATTATACTCTGGCGCTGGGAGTTTGACAGACAGCCATGGTCATAGGCATAGTTAATGGAATTAAGTACATAAGAACTAATAATAGACCAAAAAGCAATGTAAAATTCTACTGGGAGACCATCGTTTCCAGGTGTCCTGCCTTTTGACATGGACAACAGGGATTGTTGATTTCGTTTTTCCAGTCCCAGAAAAAACTGTGCTCTTCTCTCCCTCTTCCACCCATTGGGCCCTTGACCGAACAATTAAACCCTTTACAGCATAATCATACAGTGAATCAAGTTCCGCTTTTATGTCGTTTAAATATTCAATATTTTTAGGGGTGGGATTCAAGCCACATAAAATATCAAGATCATTCAATTTATGTTCCAATTTTTCGATTTTTGAACGACGTTGCCGTGCTTTTTGTTTACTATATTGAATAGTAAATTTGCGTATTTCATACTTCAAGAGATCCCAAAGAAGCCCCTTATCACCTATGTTACTATAATTCTTTTCCCATTCAACAAAACGTTCGCTAAATTGGTTATGATAATTGTTGTCATCTAAAAGACTGCAGTTGAATTTCCAAAATGAAGGTCCACGTGGTGAATCATGTGAATCTAAAACAAGAGCAACAGCCGAATGGTCGCTAAATGAAACTGGGCTGAAGTTGACAGTGTCAACAATGTTTTGTATGTGGTCAGATATAAGAAAATAATCAATCCTACTGGCAATAGGTGTGGTCCCACCTCTCCTCCAAGTAAAACGTCGAGTATCTACATTGCGGATACGCCATATATCTACCAAATCATGTTTTTCTAGCAAATTTGAAAATGATTTCTTAGATTTAACCCAGGTATGGAGGTTGCCTCCCTGACGGTCAATGTTAATATCGTAGGTAAAATTAAAATCGCCCCCAATGATAATCTGAGTGTCAGGATCATAATCTAAGTTGTCGATACACGACTGAATACGTTCCAGAAAAGAACAGTGTGACTTTTCGTCATTTGGGGCGTAAATATTAAGCAACAAGAAAGGGCTATTTTTAATTAACGTATGTATAAGAACAAAACGACCATCAGGGTCGATGACAGTGTTTTTAACATCAAAGTCTATATCACGAATAACAGTAAGCACTCCCCTACTACTATTAGTACCATGGGAAAAGAAACCCTGACCTCTAGGTTGCGACGACCAAATATACTGGTCCGTGGAGAGACTATGGGTCTCCTGGAGGAAAATAACATTCACTTGTTTTCTATTTAGCCAATTCCATACTTTCTTTCTTTTGACGAGATTTCTCATACCATTGACGTTTAACGTCACAATTTTAATTTTTGGCACCATTTCTCACGATGAGATAACTTGTAGTCTATTATACAAAACCGTGCAAATAACATAATTAAAAATAAACTACAGTACATAAGACATATAAATATGACTATAAAAAAGACAAAAGACAAAAACAACAAAACGTACGAACAAAAAAGCTTGTATTTGCTTGCAAATCTTTCGATTTGTTTACCTCTATCACAAATATAATGCATCCAGTCGCCACGAACGGGCTTTCAAAACACAGACCGGAGGCCCAAAAAAGCAATGCAAGAAAATACCAAAAAAAAACAAAAAAAAAAAAAAACAGGTGCATAGAACCGAACAACCGAACCGAACTGTTTGGATCTAAGAAACAAGTAAATATGTACTGTGTGGATCTAAGAAACAAGTAAATGCGTACTGTTTGAATCTCAGAAATTCGTAAATGCGTACTGTTTGGATCTAGGAAACCAGTAAACGGGTACTGTTTAGATCTAAGAAACTTTTAAATGTGTACAGTTTGGATCTAAGAAACAAGTAAATGCGTACTGTTTGGATCTGAGAAACTAGTAAATGTGTACTGTTTGGATCTGAGAAACTAGTAAATGTGTACTGTTTGGATCTGAGAAACTAGTAAATGTGTACTGTTTGGATCTGAGAAACTAGTAAATGTGTACTGATTGGATCTGAGAAACTAGTAAATGTGTACTGTTTGGATCTGAGAAACTAGTAAATGTGTACTGTTTGGATCTGAGAAACTAGTAAATGTGTACTGATTGGATCTGAGAAACTAGTAAATTGGTACTGATTGGATCTGAGAAACTAGTAAATGTGTACTGTTTGGATCTGAGAAACTAGTAAATGTGTACTGTTTGGATCTGAGAAACTAGTAAATGTGTACTGTTTGGATCTGAGAAACTAGTAAATGTGTACTGTTTGGATCTGAGAAACTAGTAAATGTGTACTGTTTGGATCTGAGAAACTAGTAAATGTGTACTGTTTGGATCTGAGAAACTAGTAAATGTGTACTGTTTGGATCTGAGAAACTAGTAAATTGGTACTGATTGGATCGTAGAAACAAGTAAACAGACACTGATTGGATCTAAGAAACTAGTAAATGTGTACTGTTTGGATCTAAGAAACTAGTAAACGGGTTACTCTTTAGATCTAAGAAACCAGTAAACTGCTACTTGTTGGATCTAAGAAACGAGTAAACGGATACTGTTTGGATCTAGGAAACTAGTATATGGGTACTGTTTAGATCTAGGAAACTAGTATATGGGTACTGTTTGGATCTAGGAAACTAGTATATGGGTACTGTTTGGATCTAAGAAACTAGTAAATGGGCACTGTTTGGATCTAAGAAACTAGTAAATGGGTACTGTTTGGATCTAGAAAATTAGTAAATGGGTACTGTGTGGATCTAAGAAACAAGTAAATGGGTACAGTTTGGATCTAGGAAACTAGTAAATGGATACTGTTTGGATCTAGGAAACTAGTAAATGGGTACTGTGTGGATCTAAGAAACAAGTAAATGGGTACTGTTTGGATCTAAGAAACAAGTAAATGGGTACTGTTTGGATCTAGGAAACTAGTAAATGGGTATTGTTTGGATCTAAAAAATGTGTATTTGCAAGACAATGTTCAACAAAAACCGTATCCAAACATCTAGTTTTCTAGTGATCCAACATTTCATCTTTATAATGTAACACAAAATGTAAATTGACCAACACCTGATTAACAATGTATTCACTAACATCTGGTTTACTATGATGTTTGCTAGTGATCCAACAATTCATCTTTATAATGTAACACAAAATGTAAATTGACCAACACCAGATTAACAATGTATTCACTAACATCTGGTTTACTATGATGTTTGCCAGTGATCCAACAATTCATCTTTATAATGTAACACAAAATGTAAATTGACCAACACCTGATTAACAATGTATTCACTAACATCTGGTTTACTATGATGTTTGCTAGTGATCCAACAATTCATCTTTATAATGTAACACAAAATGTAAATTGACCAACACCAGATTAACAATGTATTCACTAACATCTGGTTTACTATGATGTTTGCCAGTGATCCAACAATTCATCTTTATAATGTAACACAAAATGTAAATTGACCAACACCAGATTAACAATGTATTCACTAACATCTGGTTTACTATGATGTTTGCTAGTGATCCAACATTTCATCTTTATAATGTAACACAAAATGTAAATTGACCAACACCTGATTAACAATGTATTCACTAACATCTGGTTTACTATGATGTTTGCTAGTGATCCAACAATTCATCTTTATAATGTAACACAAAATGCAAATTGACCAACACCTGATTAACAATGTATTCACTAACATCTGGTTTACTATGATGTTTGCTAGTGATCCAACATTTCATCTTTATAATGTAACACAAAATGTAAATTGACCAACACCTGATTAACAATGTATTCACTAACACCTGGTTTACTATGATGTTTGCTAGTGATCCAACAATTCATCTTTATAATGTAACACAAAATGTAAATTGACCAACAACAGATTAGCAATGTATTCACTAACCCCTGGCCTGATGTTTGCTAGTGATCCAACATTTCTTTTTTGAGGTGTAACACAAGATGCAAATTTACTCACTGCTAAATGTTATCACTAATTATATATTACTGCATGACTATATATGTGACTTAACTACAACCTATTCACTATCAGTATCATTAAACTGTGTGTGTCATCTACAATTCAGAATCATAAATAGAAACTTTTCAAGCCTTCTGTTTGTCATCTGCATTTGTTGAAGCCACATACATTAGGTGTATAGTATGGTCATTCTATACTATCATCTACCATTAAGTGAAGACAATATTTTGTTCTTTGTTCCTAACCAAATGCCATTTATGTCACTCTATCAACACACAATAATGGTTTACTATTAATATGTCTTTTTACATGATGTAGGTAAAATTTGGATTGAATTGACTAAATTCTACAAAATACCAATGTTGAATTCAAAATACAGTTATAACTTCATGTAATATAATATCTTGTCTTTCATCTCAGAGGTCAATATTTACAGCATTATGCACTGCTTAGATTAGAGGGTGTGTGATAAACAAATGACATTGTCTAACATTTTGCAACAATTTGTCTCAGGCAGTTTACTTGTCATAATGATCTAAGAGAGACTGTGAAAATACATATCAGATATACCATCACATGACACATGCAATACTAAAAAGTAATGTTAGATTTCATTTTATATTTTACATTGTAAATAAAATTGTGGTAAATTATTTATATTTTCCTTTACAGCAATATACATAATTTATTAATATATTATAAATTATACTAGACGGGATATGATACCAAGACCTTCTAGTTCCTTTTACCTGAGTTGTTATATCTAGAGAAAATTGGCAGAGAAACACCCACCTAATCTATACATACGTGTTTTTTTTTCATCACTTTTATGGTAAAAAGAAATTACTAACATTAGTTTACATTAGTATCTAAAATTGACTGTTGTTTTGATTTCACCACTATAGTACATTATTATTATAGTTTATGTACTATTACTATCCATTGACTTTTAGTTTTAGCAAGAATATCAACCAGTCCTACTATGGAGGACGATACAAACATAAACCAATACTGTGGAGGACGATACAAATATCAAAAAATTACTGTGGAAGACGATACAAATATCAAAAAATTACTGTGGAGAACGATACAAACATAAACCAATACTGTGGAGAATCATACAAACATAAACCAATACTGTGGAGAACAATACAAACATAAACCAATACTGTGGAGGACGATACAAACATAAACCAATACTGTGGAGGACGATACAAACATAAACCAATACTGTGGAGGACGATACAAACATCAACCGATACTATGGAGGTAGATACGAATATCAACCAACACAGTGGAGATTGATACGACTGCATACTGTCTGAGGGTTATTATTATACACCTTTCCAATCCAATGCCCAGAACTGAGTAAAAAGGTTAAAATCATTGGAACTTTTTAAAATCTTGGAATTACAATGTAATCATTTTATATTTAAAATCCATATTTCCTAATTTGGTAGGATGCAGATACCCTGCGTAATACTGCTGCGTTACGACATTTGCATAAATATCATGGGCATAATAAGAATATTATTCTTTCACTCGAATCTCATTCCTCACTATTAAGAAAATGCTATGGAATATTCTATGCAATAATTACCAACACAGGTTTATTATTAAGTGAGCCATTTCAGTAGTTAAACTACATGTATGATGTTCACACATATTTAAATGATCAATTATTGGTTGACATTTCTGTTTAGCAGAGATTCACATAGATATAAGTACTGGTATTGTGTATGTTTGTGCCTGTTATCTGACTGACTGCTGTTTAGCTGAGATTCACATAGATATAAATACTGGTATTGTGTATGTCTGTGCCTGTTATCTGACTGTTGTTTAGCAGAGATTCACATAGATATAAATACTGGTATTGTGTATGTCTGTGCCTGTTATCTGACTGACTGCTGTTTAGCAGAGATTCACATAGATATAAGTACTAGTATTGTGTATGTTTGTGCCTGTTATCTGACTGACTGCTGTTTAGCAGAGATTCACATAGATATAAATACTGGTATTGTGTTTTTCTGTGCCTGTTATCTGACTGACTGCTGTTTAGCAGAGATTCACATAGATATAAATACTGGTATTGTGTATGTTTGTGCCTGTTATCTGACTGACTGCTGTTTAGCTGAGATTCACATAGATATAAATACTGGTATTGTGTATGTCTGTGCCTGTTATCTGACTGACTGCTGTTTAGCCGAGATTCACATAGATATAAGCACTGGTATTGTGTATGTCTGTGCCTGTTATCTGACTGACTGCTGTTTAGCAGAGATTCACATAGATATAAGCACTGGTATTATGTATGTCTGTGCCTGTTATCTGACTGACTGCTGTTTAGCAGAGATTCACATAAATACTGGTATTGTGTATGTCTGTGCCTGTTATCTGACTGACTGCTGTTTAGCAGAGATTCACATATATATATGTACTGGTATTGTGTATGTCTGTGCCTGTTATCTGACTGACTGCTGTTTAGCAGAGATTCACATAAATATATGTACTGGTATTGTGTATGTCTGTGCCTGTTATCTGACTGACTGCTGTTTAGCAGAGATTCACATAGATAAAAGTACTGGTATTGTGTATGTCTGTGCCTGTTATCTGACTGACTGCTGTTTAGCAGAGATTCACATAAATATATGTACTGGTATTGTGTATGTCTGTGCCTGTTATCTGACTGACTGCTGTTTAGCAGAGATTCACATAAATATATGTACTGGTATTGTGTATGTCTGTGCCTGTTATCTGACTGACTGCTGTTTAGCAGAGATTCACATAAATATATGTACTGGTATTGTGTATGTCTGTGCCTGTTATCTGACTGACTGCTGTTTAGCTGAGATTCACATAGATATAAGTACTGGTATTGTGTATGTCTGTGCCTGTTATCTGACTGACTGCTGTTTAGCAGAGATTCACATAGATATAGATACTGGTATTGTGTATGTTTGTGCCTGTTATCTGACTGACTGCTGTTTAGCTGAGATTCACATAGATATAAATACTGGTATTGTGTATGTCTGTGCCTGTTATCTGACTGACTGCTGTTTAGCAGAGATTCACATAGATATAAGCACTGGTATTATGTATGTCTGTGCCTGTTATCTGACTGATTGCTGTTTAGCTGAGATTCACATAGATATAAGTACTGGTATTGTGTATGTCTGTGCCTGTTATCTGACTGACTGCTGTTTAGCTGAGATTCACATAGATATAAGTACTGGTATTGTGTATGTCTGTGCCTGTTATCTGACTGACTGCTGTTTAGCAGAGATTCACATAGATATAAATACTGGTATTGTGTATGTTTGTGCCTGTTATCTGACTGACTGCTGTTTAGCAGAGATTCACATAGACATAAGTACTGGTATTGTGTATGACTGTGATCTGTAGATATTTGATAAAACACTGTCTGCTATGCATTAACCCACCATAATTTGAGTGCATTTTTGAAGACTTTAAACAAAATCTAATTTATTGACAGTGCCCTTGAAAGAGTTAAATTTTCTAAACTGCATTCCTGCTATCTTCCTCATTGCTAGAAAGAGCTGACAGTTTCTTTTTTTTTTCTTGATACTTGATAGCAGAGTACCATATGCCACCGGTAGTGTTCATACATATTCCTGAAATATTAAGAACAGTGGGTTCAACTCCACCAAATGTAAACATCCCTATCACCGTGGTTACTACACCTTTAACAACACCAACTAAACTTGTAGTCAAAGCAGAGTTTAAGGTGGTACATAGAAACAAACTATAATTTAAAACACATCCCATAGAAATTACTATTAGATATGAAGCAACAAATCCAGGTTCTGTCCATTGCGGATATGCCATTACCGCCAGGATTTCCGAAGTCACTACTGTATAAATTATGAGCAAAGGTATACATGTCACGCTATTGATGTAGAGGAACCCCACAGCTGAGATGTGTTTCTCAATTCCCATCTTCTGAATGTAAAGTAGATATAACGCTTGTGCTAGAACACAGACTCCTCCATAGATGTAGGAAATAAGGTGGAACTGAACATCTCCCAATCCTGTAAAATAAAAAGTTGATTTGTTTTCAGATGTTATAAATAATGACAATCAAAGGATATCAAAAAAAGATTTCCTTGAAACATCAATTGAATACCCAATATTCAAACCAGTGGGTAACTAAGCTATCAAGTGCTTCTCACACATGTCAATAAAATACATCAAAGAAACCTTAGAAAACAACTCTCATGTATGAAGAGTATTTGAGGCACGAAGTACAAAAGTGGAATATATCATATTTATCATATTAGACGCACAACTTTAAATCATTGACAAATATAGGCATGCCTCTGTCATTTACATTTAAGCACATGCACTTCTAATAGAGAATATTTGGAATTTAAAAACATAACTTCAAGCAATGATCTGGGCAATTCCCAGCAGCTATGTTATAAATAAATATTTTGGTAATATATCTTGGTTGACAACATCACTAGAGTACTGGTTGCATGTTCCTATCTGGTATTTGAGTATATGTAAGTAACACTTGATATTTGAGTATATGTAACTAACACTTGATATTTGAGTATATGTAAGTAACACTTGATATTTGAGTATATGTAAGTAACACTTGATATTTGAGTATATGTAAGTAACACCTAGTATTTGAGTATATGTAAGTAACACTTGATATTTGAGTATATGTAAGTAACACTTGATATTTGAGTATATGTAAGTAACACCTAGTATTTGAGTATATGTAAGTAACACTTGATATTTGAGTATATGTAAGTAACACTTGATATTTGAGTATATGTAAGTAACACTTGATATTTGAGTATATGTAAGTAACACTTGATATTTGAGTATATGTAAGTAACACCTAGTATTTGAGGATATGTAAGTAACACTTGATATTTGAATATATGTAAGTAACACTTGATATTTGAGTATATGTAAGTAACACTTGATATTTGAATATATGTAAGTAACACCTAGTATTTGAGTATATGTAAGTAACACTTGATATTTGAGTATATGTAACTAACACTTGATATTTGAGTATATGTAAGTAACACTTGATATTTGAGTATATGTAAGTAACACCTAGTATTTGAATATATGTAAGTAACACTTGATATTTGAATATATGTAAGTAACACCTAGTATTTGAATATATGTAAGTAACACCTAGTATTTTAATATATGTAAGTAACACTTGATATTTGAATATATGTAAGTAACACTTGATATTTGAATATATGTAAGTAACACTTGATATTTGAGTATATGTAAGTAACACTTGATATTTGAGTATATGTAAGTAACACTTGATATTTGAATATATGTAAGTAACACCTAGTATTTGAATATATGTAAGTAACACCTAGTATTTTAATATATGTAAGTAACACTTGATATTTGAATATATACAAGTAACACCTAGTATTTGAATATATGTAAGTAACACCTAGTATTTGAATATATGTAAGTAACACCTAGTATTTGAATATATACCAGTAACACCTAGTATTTGAATATATGTAAGTAACACCTAGTATTTGAATATATGTAAGTAACACTTGATATTCGAATATATGTAAGTAACACCTGGTATTTGAATATATGTAAGTAACACCTGGTATTTGAATATATGTAAGTAACACCTGGTATTTGAATATATGTAAGTAACACCTGGTATTTGAATATATGTAAGTAACACCTGATATTCGAATACAGGTAAGTAACACCTGATATTCGAATATAGGTAAGTAACACCTAATATTTGAATATATGTAAGTAACACCTGATATTCGAATACAGGTAAGTAACACCTGATATTTGAATATATGTAAGTAACACCTAATATTTGAATATATGTAAGTAACACCTGGTATTTGAATATATGTAAGTAACACCTAATATTTGAATATATGTAAGTAACACCTAGTATTTGAATATATGTAAGTAACACCTAGTATTTTAATATATGTAAGTAACACTTGATATTTGAATATATACCAGTAACACCTAGTATTTGAATATATGTAAGTAACACCTAGTATTTGAATATATGTAAGTAACACTTGATATTCGAATATATGTAAGTAACACCTAATATTCGAATACAGGTAAGTAACACCTGATATTCGAATATAGGTAAGTAACACCTAATATTTGAATATATGTAAGTAACACCTTGTATTTGAATATATGTAAGTAACACCTGGTATTTGAATATATGTAAGTAACACCTAATATTTGAATATATGTAAGTAACACCTAGTATTTGAATATATGTAAGTAACACCTAGTATTTTAATATATGTAAGTAACACTTGATATTTGAATATATACCAGTAACACCTAGTATTTGAATATATGTAAGTAACACCTAGTATTTGAATATATGTAAGTAACACTTGATATTCGAATATATGTAAGTAACACCTGGTATTTGAATATATGTAAGTAACACCTGGTATTCGAATATATGTAAGTAACACCTGATATTCGAATACAGGTAAGTAACACCTGATATTCGAATATAGGTAAGTAACACCTAATATTTGAATATATGTAAGTAACACCTTGTATTTGAATATATGTAAGTAACACCTTGTATTTGAATATATGTAAGTAACACCTAATATTTGAATATATGTAAGTAACACCTAGTATTTGAATATATGTAAGTAACACCTAGTATTTGAATATATGTAAGTAACACCTAATATTTGAATATATGTAAGTAACACCTAGTATTTGAATATATGTCAGTAACACCTAATATTTGAATATATGTAAGTAACACCTAGTATTTGAATATATGTCAGTAAGACTTAGTATTTGAATTTATGTAAGTAACACCTGACATTCGAGTATAGGTAAGTAACATCTAGTATTTGAATATATGTAAGTAACACATAATATTTGAATATATGTAAGTAACACCTAATATTTGAATATATGTAAGTAACACCTAGTATTTGAATATATGTAAGTAACACATGGTATTTGAATATATGTAAGTAACACCTAGTATTTGAATATATGTAAGTAACACCTGGTATTTGAATATATGTAAGTAACACCTAGTATTTGAATATATGTAAGTAACACTTGATATTCGAATATATGTAAGTAACACCTGGTATTTGAATATATGTAAGTAACACCTGGTATTTGAATATATGTAAGTAACACCTGGTATTTGAATATATGTAAGTAACACCTGATATTCGAATACAGGTAAGTAACACCTGATATTCGAATATAGGTAAGTAACACCTAATATTTGAATATATGTAAGTAACACCTTGTATTTGAATATATGTAAGTAACACCTGGTATTTGAATATATGTAAGTAACACCTAATATTTGAATATATGTAAGTAACACCTAGTATTTGAATATATGTAAGTAACACCTAGTATTTTAATATATGTAAGTAACACTTGATATTTGAATATATACCAGTAACACCTAGTATTTGAATATATGTAAGTAACACCTAGTATTTGAATATATGTAAGTAACACTTGATATTCGAATATATGTAAGTAACACCTGGTATTTGAATATATGTCAGTAAGACCTAGTATTTGAATTTATGTAAGTAACACCTGACATTCGAGTATAGGTAAGTAACATCTAGTATTTGAATATATGTAAGTAACACCTAATATTTGAATATATGTAAGTAACACCTAATATTTGAATATATGTAAGTAACACCTAGTATTTGAATATATGTAAGTAACACATGGTATTTGAATATATGTAAGTAACACCTAGTATTTGAATATATGTAAGTAACACCTGGTATTTGAATATATGTAAGTAACACCTAGTATTTGAATATATGTAAGTAACACCTAATATTTGAATATATGTAAGTAACACCTAGTATTTGAATATATGTAAGTAACACCTAGTATTTGAATATATGTAAGTAACACCTAATATTTGAATATATGTAAGTAACACCTAGTATTTGAATATATGTAAGTAACACATGGTATTTGAATATATGTAAGTAACACCTAGTATTTGAATATATGTAAGTAACACCTGGTATTTGAATATATGTAAGTAACACCTAATATTTGAATATATGTAAGTAACACCTAGTATTTGAATATATGTAAGTAACACCTGGTATTCGAATATAGGTAAGTAACACCAGGTATTTGAATATACGTAAGTAACACCTGGTATTTGAATATATGTAAGTAACACCTGATATTCGAATATAGGTAAGTAACATCTTGTATTTGAATATATGTAAGTAACACCACGTATTTGAATATATGTAAGTAACACCTGGTAATTGAATATATGTAAGTAACACCTGGTATTCGAATATATGTAAGTAACACCTGATATTCGAATACAGGTAAGTAACATCTAGTATTTGAATATATGTAAGTAACACCTAGTATTTGAATATATGTAAGTAACACCTGGTATTTGAATATATGTAAGTAACACCTAGTATTTGAATATATGTAAGTAACACCTATTATTTGAATATATGTAAGTAACACCTAATATTTGAATATATGTAAGTAACACCTAGTATTTGAATATATGTAAGTAACATCTAGTATTTGAATATATGTAAGTAACACCAGGTATTTGAATATATGTAAGTAACACCTGGTATTTGAATATATGTAAGTAACACCTGATATTCGAATACAGGTAAGTAACACCTGATATTCGAATATAGGTAAGTAACATCTAGTATTTGAATATATGTAAGTAACACCTAATATTTGAATATATGTAAGTAACACCTGGTATTTGAATATATGTAAGTAACACCTAATATTTGAATATATGTAAGTAACACCTAGTATTTGAATATATGTAAGTAACACCTAGTATTTTAATATATGTAAGTAACACTTGATATTTGAATATATACCAGTAACACCTAGTATTTGAATATATGTAAGTAACACCTAGTATTTGAATATATGTAAGTAACACTTGATATTCGAATATATGTAAGTAACACCTGGTATTTGAATATATGTAACACCTGGTATTTGAATATATGTAAGTAACACCTAATATTCGAATACAGGTAAGTAACACCTGATATTCGAATATAGGTAAGTAACACCTAATATTTGAATATATGTAAGTAACACCTTGTATTTGAATATATGTAAGTAACACCTGGTATTTGAATATATGTAAGTAACACCTAGTATTTGAATATATGTAAGTAACACCTGATATTCGAATACAGGTAAGTAACACCTGATATTCGAATATAGGTAAGTAACACCTAATATTTGAATATATGTAAGTAACACCTTGTATTTGAATATATGTAAGTAACACCTGGTATTTGAATATATGTAAGTAACACCTAATATTTGAATATATGTAAGTAACACCTGATATTCGAATACAGGTAAGTAACACCTGATATTCGAATATAGGTAAGTAACACCTAATATTTGAATATATGTAAGTAACACCTTGTATTTGAATATATGTAAGTAACACCTGGTATTTGAATATATGTAAGTAACACCTAATATTTGAATATATGTAAGTAACACCTAGTATTTGAATATATGTAAGTAACACCTAGTATTTGAATATATGTAAGTAACACCTAGTATTTTAATATATGTAAGTAACACTTGATATTTGAATATATACCAGTAACACCTAGTATTTGAATATATGTAAGTAACACCTAGTATTTGAATATATGTAAGTAACACTTGATATTCGAATATATGTAAGTAACACCTGGTATTTGAATATATGTAACACCTGGTATTTGAATATATGTAAGTAACACCTAGTATTTGAATATATGTAAGTAACACCTGATATTCGAATACAGGTAAGTAACACCTGATATTCGAATATAGGTAAGTAACACCTAATATTTGAATATATGTAAGTAACACCTTGTATTTGAATATATGTAAGTAACACCTGGTATTTGAATATATGTAAGTAACACCTGGTATTCGAATATATGTAAGTAACACCTGATATTCGAATACAGGTAAGTAACACCTGATATTCGAATATAGGTAAGTAACACCTAATATTTGAATATATGTAAGTAACACCTTGTATTTGAATATATGTAAGTAACACCTGGTATTTGAATATATGTAAGTAACACCTAATATTTGAATATATGTAAGTAACACCTAGTATTTGAATATATGTAAGTAACACCTAGTATTTGAATATATGTAAGTAACACCTAGTATTTTAATATATGTAAGTAACACTTGATATTTGAATATATACCAGTAACACCTAGTATTTGAATATATGTAAGTAACACCTAGTATTTGAATATATGTAAGTAACACTTGATATTCGAATATATGTAAGTAACACCTGGTATTTGAATATATGTAAGTAACACCTGGTATTCGAATATATGTAAGTAACACCTGATATTCGAATACAGGTAAGTAACACCTGATATTCGAATATAGGTAAGTAACACCTAATATTTGAATATATGTAAGTAACACCTTGTATTTGAATATATGTAAGTAACACCTGGTATTTGAATATATGTAAGTAACACCTAATATTTGAATATATGTAAGTAACACCTAGTATTTGAATATATGTAAGTAACACCTAGTATTTGAATATATGTAAGTAACACCTAATATTTGAATATATGTAAGTAACACCTAGTATTTGAATATATGTCAGTAACACCTAATATTTGAATATATGTAAGTAACACCTAGTATTTGAATATATGTCAGTAAGACCTAGTATTTGAATTTATGTAAGTAACACCTGACATTCGAGTATAGGTAAGTAACATCTAGTATTTGAATATATGTAAGTAACACCTAATATTTGAATATATGTAAGTAACACCTAATATTTGAATATATGTAAGTAACACCTAGTATTTGAATATATGTAAGTAACGCATGGTATTTGAATATATGTAAGTAACACCTAGTATTTGAATATATGTAAGTAACACCTGGTATTTGAATATATGTAAGTAACACCTAGTATTTGAATATATGTAAGTAACACCTGGTATTTGAATATATGTAAGTAACACCTAGTATTTGAATATATGTAAGTAACACCTAGTATTTGAATATATGTAAGTAACACCTAATATTTGAATATATGTAAGTAACACCTAGTGTTTGAATATATGTCAGTAACACCTAATATTTGAATATATGTAAGTAACACCTAGTATTTGAATATATGTAAGTAACACCTAGTATTTGAATATATGTAAGTAACACCTGACATTCGAGTATAGGTAAGTAACATCTAGTATTTGAATATATGTAAGTAACACCTAATATTTGAATATATGTAAGTAACACCTAATATTTGAATATATGTAAGTAACACCTAGTATTTGAATATATGTAAGTAACACATGGTATTTGAATATATGTAAGTAACACCTAGTATTTGAATATATGTAAGTAACACCTGGTATTTGAATATATGTAAGTAACACCTAATATTTGAATATATGTAAGTAACACCTAGTATTTGAATATATGTAAGTAACACCTGGTATTCGAATATAGGTAAGTAACACCAGGTATTTGAATATACGTAAGTAACACCTGGTATTTGAATATATGTAAGTAACACCTGATATTCGAATATAGGTAAGTAACATCTTGTATTTGAATATATGTAAGTAACACCAGGTATTTGAATATATGTAAGTAACACCTGGTAATTGAATATATGTAAGTAACACCTGGTATTCGAATATATGTAAGTAACACCTGATATTCGAATACAGGTAAGTAACATCTAGTATTTGAATATATGTAAGTAACACCTAGTATTTGAATATATGTAAGTAACACCTGGTATTTGAATATATGTAAGTAACACCTAGTATTTGAATATATGTAAGTAACACCTATTATTTGAATATATGTAAGTAACACCTAATATTTGAATATATGTAAGTAACACCTAGTATTTGAATATATGTAAGTAACATCTAGTATTTGAATATATGTAAGTAACACCAGGTATTTGAATATATGTAAGTAACACCTAGTATTTGAATATATGTAAGTAACACCTGGTATTTGAATATATGTAAGTAACATCTAATATTCAAATATAGGTAAGTAACATCTAGTATTTGAATATATGTAAGTAACACCTAATATTTGAGTATATGTAAGTAACACCTGGTATTTGAATATATGTAAGTAACACCTGGTATTTGAATATATGTAAGTAACACCTGGTATTTGAATATATGTAAGTAACACCTAGTATTTGAATATATGTAAGTAACACCTGGTATTTGAATATATGTAAGTAACATCTAATATTCAAATATAGGTAAGTAACATCTAGTATTTGAATATATGTAAGTAACACCTAATATTTGAATATATGTAAGTAACACCTAGTATTTGAATATAGGTAAGTAACACCTGGTATTTAAATATATGTAAGTAACACCTGATATTTGAATATATGTAAGTAACACCTAGTATTTGAATATATGTAAGTAACACCTAGTATTTGAATATATGTAAGTAACACCTAGTATTTGAATATATGTAAGTAACACCTAGTATTTGAATATATGTAAGTAACACCTGGTATTTGAATATATGTAAGTAAGATCTAATATTCAAATATAGGTAAGTAACATCTAGTATTTGAATATATGTAAGTAACACCTAATATTTGAATATATGTAAGTAACACCTAGTATTTGAATATAGGTAAGTAACACCTGGTATTTGAATATATGTAAGTAACACCTGATATTTGAATATATGTAAGTAACACCTGATATTTGAATACATGTAAGTAACACCTAGTATTTGAATATATATAAGTAACACCTATTATTTGAATATATGTAAGTAACACCAGATATTTGAATATATGTAACACATAGTATTTGAATACAATGTATATGTAAGTAACACCTGGTATTTGAATATATGTAAGTAACACCTGGTATTTGAATATATGTAAGTAACACTTGATATTTGAATATATACAAGTAACACCTGGTATTTTAATATATATAAGTAACACCTGGTATTTGAATATATGTAAGTAACACCTAGTATTTGAACATATGTAAGTAACACTTGATATTTCAATATGAGAATGTCTGAAATATTATGTAAAAAACAGAAAAAAAAGAAAGAAAATGACCCAGTTGGCATTTTGAATCAAAACTTGAAAAAAAGGAACCCTTCATGTTCAGCCATCATACCAAGTCTGTGTAGAATATTGTCCAACACATGTTCGAACAAGTGACTATGGATCATAATCCTATAATAGTATATATCAACATAATCAGCTTAGGCAAAGGCAATATGCATTAAAAAAATAATTCTCATTTTATTATCATTGTCTCTCAACAAATTCTCAAAGCACTTTACTTGTGTTCAATCAATATACAGAAAATAGGGTTAAACTATTGTACCAATGCATTTATAAATTTAAAAAAAAACCTGCTGCTGTTTTTTTAGAGTACATAATAACAATGTTTCAGAAAAAAGAACTTTAAAATATCAGTTAATTTGCACAACTCACGCAAGTTTATTTCTCACTGGTCAAATACTTCAGATATGCAAAAAATGGGTGCAATGTGCATCTGTAACTAAGCATGTTCAACTATCATTTACCAAATGTGGAGAAAATTGAATGATGTACATGCAAATTATGATTGTTTGTTATTTTAAATTCAGCTATTTGGTCAAAAAAAACTCGATGAGCAGCCTACAATGGGAGACAAACCTGGTGAGCAGCCTACAATGGGAGACAAACACAGTGAGCAGCCTACTATGGGAGACAAACACAGTGAGCAGCCTACTATGGGAGACAAACACAGTGAGCAGCCTACTATGGGAGACAAACCCAGTGAGCAGCCTACTATTGGAGACGAACTCGGTGAGAAGCCTATGTATTATGGGAGACAAACCCGGTGACCAGCCTACTATGAGAGACAAACCAAGTGAGCAGCCTACTATGGTGACAAACTCGGTGAGCGTACTACTAAGGAGACAAACCCAGTGAGCAGCCTATTATGGGAGACAAACCCGGTGAGCAGCCTACAATGGGAGACAAACCTGGTGAGCAGCCTCCTATGGGAGACAAACCCAGTGAGCAGCCTACTATGGGAGACAAACCCAGCAAGCAGCCTACTATGGAAGACTAACAAAGTAAGCAGCCTACTATACGAGACAGACCCAGTGAGCAGCCTACTATAGGAGACAAACCCGGTGAGCAGCCTACTATGGGAGACAAACCTGATGAGCAGCCTACTATGGGAGACAAACCCAGTGAGCAGCCTACTATGGGAGAAAAACCCGGTGAGCAGCCAACTATTGGACACAAACCCAGTGAGCAGCCTACTATGGGAGACAAACCTGGTGAGTAGCCTACTATGGGAGACAAACCCAGTGAGCAGCCTTTTATGGGAGACTAACCCGGTGAGCAGCCTACTATCGGGACAAACCCGGTGAGCAGCCTACAATGTGAGACAAACCTGGTGAGTAGCCTATTATTGGAGACAAACTGTGAGTAGCCTACTATGGAAGACAAACCCGTTGAGCAGCCTAGTATTGGAGACGAACTCGGTGAGCAGCCTATTTATTATGGGAGACAAACCCGGTGACCAGCCTACTATGAGAGACAAACCAAGTGAGCAGCCTACTATGGTGACAAACTCGGTGAGCGTACTACTAAGGAGACAAACCCAGTGAGCAGCCTATTATGGGAGACAAACCCGGTGAGCAGCCTACAATGGGAGACAAACCTGGTGAGCAGCCTCCTATGGGAGACAAACCCAGTGAGCAGCCTACTATGGGAGACAAACCCAGCAAGCAGCCTACTATGGAAGACTAACAAAGTAAGCAGCCTACTATACGAGACAGACCCAGTGAGCAGCCTACTATAGGAGACAAACCCGGTGAGCAGCCTACTATGGGAGACAAACCTGATGAGCAGCCTACTATGGGAGACAAACCCAGTGAGCAGCCTACTATGGGAGAAAAACCCGGTGAGCAGCCAACTATTGGAGACAAACCCAGTGAGCAGCCTACTATGGGAGACAAACCTGGTGAGTAGCCTACTATGGGAGACAAACCCAGTGAGCAGCCTTTTATGGGAGACTAACCCGGTGAGCAGCCTACTATCGGGACAAACCCGGTGAGCAGCCTACAATGTGAGACAAACCTGGTGAGTAGCCTATTATTGGAGACAAACTCTGTGAGTAGCCTACTATGGGAGACAAACTCGGTGAGCAGCCTACTATGGGAGACAAACCTGGTGAGTAGCCTATTATTGGAGACAAACTCTGTGAGTAGCCTACTATGGGAGACAAACTCGGTGAGCAGCCTACTATGGGAGACAAACCTGGTGAGTAGCCTATTATTGGAGACAAACTGTGAGTAGCCTACTATGGAAAGACAAACCCGTTGAGCAGCCTAGTATTGGAGATGAACTCTGAGCAGCCTATTTATTATGGGAAAAAACCTGGTGACCAGCCTACTATGAGAGACAAACCAAGTGAGTAGCCTACTTTGGGGACAAACTCGGTGAGCAGACTACAGAGACAAACCCAGTGAGCAGCCTATTATGGGAAACAAACCCGGTGAGCAGCCTACAATGGGAGACAAACCTGGTGAGCAGCCTCCTATGGGAGACAAACCTAGTCAGCAGCCTACTATGGGAGACAAACCCAGCGAGCAGCCTACTATGGAAGACTAACAAAGTAAGCAGCCTACTATACGAGACAACCCCAGTGAGCAGCCTACTATAAGAGACAGACCCAGTGAGCAGCCTACTATGGGAGACAAACCCGGTGAGCAGCCTACTATGGGAGACACACCTGATGAGCAGCCTACTATGGGAGACAAACCCGATGAGCAGCCTACAATGGGAGACAAACCTGGTGAGCAGAATACTATGAGAGACAACCCCAGTGAGCAGCCTACTATAAGAGACAGACCCAGTGAGCAGCCTACTATGGAGACAAACCCGGTGAGCAGCCTACTATGGGAGACAAACCTGATGAGCAGCCTACTATGGGAGACAAACCCGATGAGCAGCCTACAATGGGAGACAAATCTGGTGAGCAGAGTACTATGGGAGACAAACCCAGTGAGCAGCCTACTATGGGAGACAAACCTGGTGAGCAGCCTACTATGGGAGACAAACCCAGTGAGCAGCCTACTATGGGAGACAAACCCAGCGAGCAGCCTACTATGGAAGACGAACAAAGTAAGCAGCCTACTATACGAGACAACCCCAGTGAGCAGCCTACTATAAGAGACAGACCCAGTGAGCAGCCTACTATGGAAGACAAACCCGGTGAGCAGCCTATTATGGGAGACAAACCTGGTGAGTAGTCTATTATTGGAGACAAACTCTGTGAGTAACCTATTATGGAAGACAAACCCATTGAGCAGCCTACAATTGGAGACGAACTCGGTGAGCAGCCTATTTATTATGGGAGACGAACCCGGTGAACAGCCTACTATGAGAGACAAACCCAGTGAGCAGCCTAATATGAAAGACAAACCAAGTGAGCAGCCTACTATGGGGACAAACTCGGTGAGCAGCCTACTAAGGGATACAAACCCAGTGAGCAGCCTATTATGGGAGACAAACCCGGTGAGCAGCCTACTGAGGGGACAAACCCAGTGAGCAGCCTACTATGGGAGACAAACCCAGTGAGCAGCCTACTATGAGAGACAAACCCAGTGAGCAGCCTAATATGAAAGACAAACCCGGTGACCAGCCTACTAAGAGAGACAAAGACAGTGAGCAGCCTACTATGGGAGACAAACCCAGTGAGCAGCCTATTATGGGAGACAAACTCGGTGAGCAGCCTACTAAGGGAACAAACTCGGTGAGCAGCCTACTATGGGAGACAAACCCAGTGAGCAGCGTATTATGAGAGATAAACCCGGTGAGCAGCCTACTATGGTGGTACAAACCAAGTGAGCAGCCTACTATGGGGACAAACTCGGTGAGCGGACTACTAAGGAGACAAACCCAGTGAGCAGCCTATTATGGGAGACAAACCCGGTGAGCAGCCTACAATGGGAGACGAACCTGGTGAGCAGCCTCCTATGGGAGACAAACCCAGTCAGCAGCCTACTATGGGAGACAAACCCAGCGAGCAGCCTACTATGGAAGACTAACAAAGTAAGCAGCCTACTATACGAGACAACCCAAGTGAGCAGCCTACTATAAGAGACAGACCCAGTGAGCAGTCTACTATGGGAGACAAACCCGGTGAGCAGCCTACTATGGGAGACAAACCTGATGAGCAGCCTACTATGGAAGACAAACCCGGTGAGCAGCCTACTATGGGAACAAAACCGGTGAGCAGCCTACTATGGGAGACAAACTCGGAGAGCAGCCTACTATGGGAGACAAACCCAGAGAGCAGCCTATTATGGGAGAAAACCCGGTGCGCAGCCTACTGAGGAGACAAACCCAGTGAGCAGCCTACTATGGGAGACAAACCCAGTGACCAGCCTACTATGAGAGACAAACCCAATGAGCAGACTAATATGAGGACAAACTCGGTGAGCGGACTACTGAGGCAAACCCAGTGAGCAGCCTATTATGGGAGACAAACCCAGTGAGCAGCCTACAATGGGAGACAAACCCAGTGAGCAGCCTATTATGGGAGACTAACCCGGTGAGCAGCCTACTATGGGGACAAACCCAGTGAGCAGCCTACTATGGGAGACAAACCTGGTGAGTAGCCTACTATGGGAGACAAACCCAGTGAGCAGCCTTTTATGGGAGACTAACCCGGTGAGCTGCATACTATGGGGACAAACCCAGTGAGCAGCCTACTATGGGAGACAAACCTGGTGAGTAGCTTATTATTGGAGACAAACTCTGTGAGTAGCCTACAATGGGAGACAAACTCTGTGAGCAGCCTACTATGGGAGACAAACCCGTTGAGCAGCCTACTATTGGAGACGAACTCAGTGAGAAGCCTATTTATTATGGGAGACAAACCAGGTGACCAGCCTACTATGAGAGACAAACCCAGTGAGCAGCCTAATATGTAAGACAAACCCAGTGAGCAGCCTACTATGGGTACAAACCCGGTGAGCAGCCTACAATGTGAGACAAACCTGGTGAGTAGCCTATTATTGGAGACAAACTCCGTGAGTAGCCGACTATGGGAGACAAACTCGGTGAGCAGCCTACTATGGGGACAAACCCGGTGAGCAGCCTACTATAGGGACAAACCTAGAGAGCAGCCTACTATTGGAGACAAACTCGGAGAGCAGCCTACTATGGGAGACAAACCTGGTGAGTAGCCTATTATTGGAGACAAACTGTGGGTAGCGTACTATGGAAAGACAAACCCATTGACCAGCCTAGTATTGGAGACGAACTCGGTGAGCAGCCTATTTATTATGGGAGACAAACCCGGTGACCAGCCTACTATGAGAGACAAACCAAGTGAGCAGCCAACTATGGGGACAAACTCGGAGAGCGGACTACTGAGACAAACCCAGTGAGCAGCCTATTATGGGAGACAAACCCGGTGAGCAGCCTACAATGGGAGACAAACCTGGTGAGCAGCCTCCTATGGGAGACAAACCCAGTCAGCAGCCAACTATGGGAGACAACCCCAGTGAGCAGCCTACTATAAGAGACAGACCCAGTGAGCAGCCTACTATGGAGACAAACCCGGTGAGCAGCCTACTATGGGAGACACACCTGATGAGCAGCCTACTATGGGAGACAAACCCGATGAGCAGCCTACAATGGGAGACAAACTCGGAGAGCAGCCTACTATGGGAGACAAACCTGGTGAGTAGTCTATTATTGGAGACAAACTCTGTGAGTAGCCTATTATGGAAGACAAACCCGTTGAGCAGCCTACAATTGGAGACGAACTCGATGAGCAGCATTTATTATGGGAGACAAACCCGGTGAGCAGCCTAATATGAAAGACAAGCCAAGTGAGCAGCCTACTATGGGGACAAACTCGGTGAGCAGCCTACAATGTGAGACAAACCTGGTGAGTAGCCTATTATTGGAGACAAACTCTGTGAGTAGCCTACTATGGGAGACAAACTCGGAGAGCAGCCTACTATGGGAGACAAACCTGGTGAGTAGTCTATTATTGGAGACAAACTGTGAGTAGCCTACTATGGAAGACAAACCTGTTGAGCAGCCTACAATTGGAGACGAACTCGGTGAGCAGCCTATTTATTATGGGAGACAAACCCGGTGAACAGCCTACTATGAGAGACAAACCCAGTGAGCAGCCTAATATGAAAGACAAACCAAGTGAGCAGTCTACTATGGGGACAAACTCGGTGAGCAGCCTACTAAGGGAGACAAACCCAGAGAGCAGCCTATTATGGGAGAAAACCCGGTGCGCAGCCTACTGAGGAGACAAACCCAGTGAGCAGCCTACTATGGGAGACAAACCCAGTGACCAGCCTATGAGAGACAAACCCAATGAGCAGACTAATATGAGGACAAACTCGGTGAGCGGACTACTGAGGCAAACCCAGTGAGCAGCTTATTATGGGAGACAAACCCGGTGAGCAGCCTACAATGGGAGACAAACCCAGTGAGCAGCCTACTATGGGAGACAAACCCGGTGAGCAGCCAACTATTGGAGACAAACCCAGTGAGCAGCCTATTATGGGAGACTAACCCGGTGAGCAGCCTACTATGGGGACAAACCCAGTGAGCAGCCTACTATGGGAGACAAACCTGGTGAGTAGCCTACTATGGGAGACAAACCCAGTGAGCAGCCTTTTATGGGAGACTAACCCGGTGAGCTGCATACTATGGGGACAAACCCAGTGAGCAGCCTACTATGGGAGACAAACCTGGTGAGTAGCTTATTATTGGAGACAAACTCTGTGAGTAGCCTACAATGGGAGACAAACTCTGTGAGCAGCCTACTATGGGAGACATACCCGTTGAGCAGCCTACTATTGGAGACGAACTCAGTGAGAAGCCTATTTATTATGGGAGACAAACCAGGTGACCAGCCTACTATGAGAGACAAACCCAGTGAGTAGCCTACTTTGGGGACAAACTCGGTGAGCAGACTACAGAGACAAACCCAGTGAGCAGCCTATTATGGGAAACAAACCCGGTGAGCAGCCTACAATGGGAGACAAACCTGGTGAGCAGCCTCCTATGGGAGACAAACCTAGTCAGCAGCCTACTATGGGAGACAAACCCAGCGAGCAGCCTACTATGGAAGACTAACAAAGTAAGCAGCCTACTATACGAGACAACCCCAGTGAGCAGCCTACTATAAGAGACAGACCCAGTGAGCAGCCTACTATGGGAGACAAACCCGGTGAGCAGCCTACTATGGGAGACACACCTGATGAGCAGCCTACTATGGGAGACAAACCCGATGAGCAGCCTACAATGGGAGACAAACCTGGTGAGCAGAATACTATGAGAGACAACCCCAGTGAGCAGCCTACTATAAGAGACAGACCCAGTGAGCAGCCTACTATGGAGACAAACCCGGTGAGCAGCCTACTATGGGAGACAAACCTGATGAGCAGCCTACTATGGGAGACAAACCCGATGAGCAGCCTACAATGGGAGACAAATCTGGTGAGCAGAGTACTATGGGAGACAAACCCAGTGAGCAGCCTACTATGGGAGACAAACCTGGTGAGCAGCCTACTATGGGAGACAAACCCAGTGAGCAGCCTACTATGGGAGACAAACCCAGCGAGCAGCCTACTATGGAAGACGAACAAAGTAAGCAGCCTACTATACGAGACAACCCCAGTGAGCAGCCTACTATAAGAGACAGACCCAGTGAGCAGCCTACTATGGAAGACAAACCCGGTGAGCAGCCTATTATGGGAGACAAACCTGGTGAGTAGTCTATTATTGGAGACAAACTCTGTGAGTAACCTATTATGGAAGACAAACCCATTGAGCAGCCTACAATTGGAGACGAACTCGGTGAGCAGCCTATTTATTATGGGAGACGAACCCGGTGAACAGCCTACTATGAGAGACAAACCCAGTGAGCAGCCTAATATGAAAGACAAACC
Organism: Saccoglossus kowalevskii; assembly: GCF_978046115.1. Classification (NCBI taxonomy): domain Eukaryota; kingdom Metazoa; phylum Hemichordata; class Enteropneusta; family Harrimaniidae; genus Saccoglossus; species Saccoglossus kowalevskii. Next base: position 32,329,372 of record NC_140659.1, on the reverse strand, counting down.
AAGTGAGCAGCCTACTATGGGGACAAACTCGGTGAGCAGCCTACTAAGGGATACAAACCCAGTGAGCAGCCTATTATGGGAGACAAACCCGGTGAGCAGCCTACTGAGGGGACAAACCCAGTGAGCAGCCTACTATGGGAGACAAACCCAGTGAGCAGCCTACTATGAGAGACAAACCCAGTGAGCAGCCTAATATGAAAGACAAACCCGGTGACCAGCCTACTAAGAGAGACAAAGACAGTGAGCAGCCTACTATGGGAGACAAACCCAGTGAGCAGCCTATTATGGGAGACAAACTCGGTGAGCAGCCTACTAAGGGAACAAACTCGGTGAGCAGCCTACTATGGGAGACAAACCCAGTGAGCAGCGTATTATGAGAGATAAACCCGGTGAGCAGCCTACTATGGTGGTACAAACCAAGTGAGCAGCCTACTATGGGGACAAACTCGGTGAGCGGACTACTAAGGAGACAAACCCAGTGAGCAGCCTATTATGGGAGACAAACCCGGTGAGCAGCCTACAATGGGAGACGAACCTGGTGAGCAGCCTCCTATGGGAGACAAACCCAGTCAGCAGCCTACTATGGGAGACAAACCCAGCGAGCAGCCTACTATGGAAGACTAACAAAGTAAGCAGCCTACTATACGAGACAACCCAAGTGAGCAGCCTACTATAAGAGACAGACCCAGTGAGCAGTCTACTATGGGAGACAAACCCGGTGAGCAGCCTACTATGGGAGACAAACCTGATGAGCAGCCTACTATGGAAGACAAACCCGGTGAGCAGCCTACTATGGGAACAAAACCGGTGAGCAGCCTACTATGGGAGACAAACTCGGAGAGCAGCCTACTATGGGAGACAAACCCAGAGAGCAGCCTATTATGGGAGAAAACCCGGTGCGCAGCCTACTGAGGAGACAAACCCAGTGAGCAGCCTACTATGGGAGACAAACCCAGTGACCAGCCTACTATGAGAGACAAACCCAATGAGCAGACTAATATGAGGACAAACTCGGTGAGCGGACTACTGAGGCAAACCCAGTGAGCAGCCTATTATGGGAGACAAACCCAGTGAGCAGCCTACAATGGGAGACAAACCCAGTGAGCAGCCTATTATGGGAGACTAACCCGGTGAGCAGCCTACTATGGGGACAAACCCAGTGAGCAGCCTACTATGGGAGACAAACCTGGTGAGTAGCCTACTATGGGAGACAAACCCAGTGAGCAGCCTTTTATGGGAGACTAACCCGGTGAGCTGCATACTATGGGGACAAACCCAGTGAGCAGCCTACTATGGGAGACAAACCTGGTGAGTAGCTTATTATTGGAGACAAACTCTGTGAGTAGCCTACAATGGGAGACAAACTCTGTGAGCAGCCTACTATGGGAGACAAACCCGTTGAGCAGCCTACTATTGGAGACGAACTCAGTGAGAAGCCTATTTATTATGGGAGACAAACCAGGTGACCAGCCTACTATGAGAGACAAACCCAGTGAGCAGCCTAATATGTAAGACAAACCCAGTGAGCAGCCTACTATGGGTACAAACCCGGTGAGCAGCCTACAATGTGAGACAAACCTGGTGAGTAGCCTATTATTGGAGACAAACTCCGTGAGTAGCCGACTATGGGAGACAAACTCGGTGAGCAGCCTACTATGGGGACAAACCCGGTGAGCAGCCTACTATAGGGACAAACCTAGAGAGCAGCCTACTATTGGAGACAAACTCGGAGAGCAGCCTACTATGGGAGACAAACCTGGTGAGTAGCCTATTATTGGAGACAAACTGTGGGTAGCGTACTATGGAAAGACAAACCCATTGACCAGCCTAGTATTGGAGACGAACTCGGTGAGCAGCCTATTTATTATGGGAGACAAACCCGGTGACCAGCCTACTATGAGAGACAAACCAAGTGAGCAGCCAACTATGGGGACAAACTCGGAGAGCGGACTACTGAGACAAACCCAGTGAGCAGCCTATTATGGGAGACAAACCCGGTGAGCAGCCTACAATGGGAGACAAACCTGGTGAGCAGCCTCCTATGGGAGACAAACCCAGTCAGCAGCCAACTATGGGAGACAACCCCAGTGAGCAGCCTACTATAAGAGACAGACCCAGTGAGCAGCCTACTATGGAGACAAACCCGGTGAGCAGCCTACTATGGGAGACACACCTGATGAGCAGCCTACTATGGGAGACAAACCCGATGAGCAGCCTACAATGGGAGACAAACTCGGAGAGCAGCCTACTATGGGAGACAAACCTGGTGAGTAGTCTATTATTGGAGACAAACTCTGTGAGTAGCCTATTATGGAAGACAAACCCGTTGAGCAGCCTACAATTGGAGACGAACTCGATGAGCAGCATTTATTATGGGAGACAAACCCGGTGAGCAGCCTAATATGAAAGACAAGCCAAGTGAGCAGCCTACTATGGGGACAAACTCGGTGAGCAGCCTACAATGTGAGACAAACCTGGTGAGTAGCCTATTATTGGAGACAAACTCTGTGAGTAGCCTACTATGGGAGACAAACTCGGAGAGCAGCCTACTATGGGAGACAAACCTGGTGAGTAGTCTATTATTGGAGACAAACTGTGAGTAGCCTACTATGGAAGACAAACCTGTTGAGCAGCCTACAATTGGAGACGAACTCGGTGAGCAGCCTATTTATTATGGGAGACAAACCCGGTGAACAGCCTACTATGAGAGACAAACCCAGTGAGCAGCCTAATATGAAAGACAAACCAAGTGAGCAGTCTACTATGGGGACAAACTCGGTGAGCAGCCTACTAAGGGAGACAAACCCAGAGAGCAGCCTATTATGGGAGAAAACCCGGTGCGCAGCCTACTGAGGAGACAAACCCAGTGAGCAGCCTACTATGGGAGACAAACCCAGTGACCAGCCTATGAGAGACAAACCCAATGAGCAGACTAATATGAGGACAAACTCGGTGAGCGGACTACTGAGGCAAACCCAGTGAGCAGCTTATTATGGGAGACAAACCCGGTGAGCAGCCTACAATGGGAGACAAACCCAGTGAGCAGCCTACTATGGGAGACAAACCCGGTGAGCAGCCAACTATTGGAGACAAACCCAGTGAGCAGCCTATTATGGGAGACTAACCCGGTGAGCAGCCTACTATGGGGACAAACCCAGTGAGCAGCCTACTATGGGAGACAAACCTGGTGAGTAGCCTACTATGGGAGACAAACCCAGTGAGCAGCCTTTTATGGGAGACTAACCCGGTGAGCTGCATACTATGGGGACAAACCCAGTGAGCAGCCTACTATGGGAGACAAACCTGGTGAGTAGCTTATTATTGGAGACAAACTCTGTGAGTAGCCTACAATGGGAGACAAACTCTGTGAGCAGCCTACTATGGGAGACATACCCGTTGAGCAGCCTACTATTGGAGACGAACTCAGTGAGAAGCCTATTTATTATGGGAGACAAACCAGGTGACCAGCCTACTATGAGAGACAAACCCAGTGAGCAGCCTAATATGTAAGACAAACCCAGTGAGCAGCCTACTATGGGTACAAACCCGGTGAGCAGCCTACAATGTGAGACAAACCTGGTGAGTAGCCTATTATTGGAGACAAACTCCGTGAGTAGCCGACTATGGGAGACAAACTCGGTGAGCAGCCTACTATGGGGACAAACCCGGTGAGCAGCCTACTATAGGGACAAACCTAGAGAGCAGCCTACTATTGGAGACAAACTCGGAGAGCAGCCTACTATGGGAGACAAACCTGGTGAGTAGCCTATTATTGGAGACAAACTGTGGGTAGCGTACTATGGAAAGACAAACCCATTGACCAGCCTAGTATTGGAGACGAACTCGGTGAGCAGCCTATTTATTATGGGAGACAAACCCGGTGACCAGCCTACTATGAGAGACAAACCAAGTGAGCAGCCTACTATGGGGACAAACTCGGAGAGCGGACTACTGAGACAAACCCAGTGAGCAGCCTATTATGGGAGACAAACCCGGTGAGCAGCCTACAATGGGAGACAAACCTGGTGAGCAGCCTCCTATGGGAGACAAACCCAGTCAGCAGCCAACTATGGGAGACAACCCCAGTGAGCAGCCTACTATAAGAGACAGACCCAGTGAGCAGCCTACTATGGAGACAAACCCGGTGAGCAGCCTACTATGGGAGACACACCTGATGAGCAGCCTACTATGGGAGACAAACCCGATGAGCAGCCTACAATGGGAGACAAACTCGGAGAGCAGCCTACTATGGGAGACAAACCTGGTGAGTAGTCTATTATTGGAGACAAACTCTGTGAGTAGCCTATTATGGAAGACAAACCCGTTGAGCAGCCTACAATTGGAGACGAACTCGATGAGCAGCATTTATTATGGGAGACAAACCCGGTGAGCAGCCTAATATGAAAGACAAGCCAAGTGAGCAGCCTACTATGGGGACAAACTCGGTGAGCAGCCTACAATGTGAGACAAACCTGGTGAGTAGCCTATTATTGGAGACAAACTCTGTGAGTAGCCTACTATGGGAGACAAACTCGGAGAGCAGCCTACTATGGGAGACAAACCTGGTGAGTAGTCTATTATTGGAGACAAACTGTGAGTAGCCTACTATGGAAGACAAACCTGTTGAGCAGCCTACAATTGGAGACGAACTCGGTGAGCAGCCTATTTATTATGGGAGACAAACCCGGTGAACAGCCTACTATGAGAGACAAACCCAGTGAGCAGCCTAATATGAAAGACAAACCAAGTGAGCAGTCTACTATGGGGACAAACTCGGTGAGCAGCCTACTAAGGGAGACAAACCCAGAGAGCAGCCTATTATGGGAGAAAACCCGGTGCGCAGCCTACTGAGGAGACAAACCCAGTGAGCAGCCTACTATGGGAGACAAACCCAGTGACCAGCCTATGAGAGACAAACCCAATGAGCAGACTAATATGAGGACAAACTCGGTGAGCGGACTACTGAGGCAAACCCAGTGAGCAGCTTATTATGGGAGACAAACCCGGTGAGCAGCCTACAATGGGAGACAAACCCAGTGAGCAGCCTACTATGGGAGACAAACCCGGTGAGCAGCCAACTATTGGAGACAAACCCAGTGAGCAGCCTATTATGGGAGACTAACCCGGTGAGCAGCCTACTATGGGGACAAACCCAGTGAGCAGCCTACTATGGGAGACAAACCTGGTGAGTAGCCTACTATGGGAGACAAACCCAGTGAGCAGCCTACTATGGGAGACAAACCCGATGAGCAGCCTACAATGGGAGACAAACTCGGAGAGCAGCCTACTATGGGAGACAAACCTGGTGAGTAGTCTATTATTGGAGACAAACTCTGTGAGTAGCCTATTATGGAAGACAAACCCGTTGAGCAGCCTACAATTGGAGACGAACTCGATGAGCAGCATTTATTATGGGAGACAAACCCGGTGAGCAGCCTAATATGAAAGACAAGCCAAGTGAGCAGCCTACTATGGGGACAAACTCGGTGAGCAGCCTACAATGTGAGACAAACCTGGTGAGTAGCCTATTATTGGAGACAAACTCTGTGAGTAGCCTACTATGGGAGACAAACTCGGAGAGCAGCCTACTATGGGAGACAAACCTGGTGAGTAGTCTATTATTGGAGACAAACTGTGAGTAGCCTACTATGGAAGACAAACCTGTTGAGCAGCCTACAATTGGAGACGAACTCGGTGAGCAGCCTATTTATTATGGGAGACAAACCCGGTGAACAGCCTACTATGAGAGACAAACCCAGTGAGCAGCCTAATATGAAAGACAAACCAAGTGAGCAGTCTACTATGGGGACAAACTCGGTGAGCAGCCTACTAAGGGAGACAAACCCAGAGAGCAGCCTATTATGGGAGAAAACCCGGTGCGCAGCCTACTGAGGAGACAAACCCAGTGAGCAGCCTACTATGGGAGACAAACCCAGTGACCAGCCTATGAGAGACAAACCCAATGAGCAGACTAATATGAGGACAAACTCGGTGAGCGGACTACTGAGGCAAACCCAGTGAGCAGCTTATTATGGGAGACAAACCCGGTGAGCAGCCTACAATGGGAGACAAACCCAGTGAGCAGCCTACTATGGGAGACAAACCCGGTGAGCAGCCAACTATTGGAGACAAACCCAGTGAGCAGCCTATTATGGGAGACTAACCCGGTGAGCAGCCTACTATGGGGACAAACCCAGTGAGCAGCCTACTATGGGAGACAAACCTGGTGAGTAGCCTACTATGGGAGACAAACCCAGTGAGCAGCCTTTTATGGGAGACTAACCCGGTGAGCTGCATACTATGGGGACAAACCCAGTGAGCAGCCTACTATGGGAGACAAACCTGGTGAGTAGCTTATTATTGGAGACAAACTCTGTGAGTAGCCTACAATGGGAGACAAACTCTGTGAGCAGCCTACTATGGGAGACATACCCGTTGAGCAGCCTACTATTGGAGACGAACTCAGTGAGAAGCCTATTTATTATGGGAGACAAACCAGGTGACCAGCCTACTATGAGAGACAAACCCAGTGAGCAGCCTAATATGTAAGACAAACCCAGTGAGCAGCCTACTATGGGTACAAACCCGGTGAGCAGCCTACAATGTGAGACAAACCTGGTGAGTAGCCTATTATTGGAGACAAACTCCGTGAGTAGCCGACTATGGGAGACAAACTCGGTGAGCAGCCTACTATGGGGACAAACCCGGTGAGCAGCCTACTATGAAAGACAAGCCAAGTGAGCAGCCTACTATGGGGACAAACTTGGTGAGCAGCCTGCTAAGGGAGACAAACCCAGTGAGCAGCCTATTATAGGAGAAAAACCCGGTGAGCAGCCTACTGAGGGGACAAACCCAGTGAGCAGCCTACTATGGGAGACAAACCCAGTGAGCAGCCTACTATGAGAGACAAACCCAGTGAGCAGCCTAATATGGGGACAAACTCGGTGAGCGGACTACTGAGGCAAACCCAGTGAGCAGCATATTATGGGAGACAAACCCGGTGAGCAGCCTACAATGGGAGACAAACCTGGTGAGCAGCCTCCTATGAGAGACAAACCCAGTGAGCAGCCTACTATGGGAGACAAACCCAGCAAGCAGCCTACTATGGAAGACTAACAAAGTAAGCAGCCTACTATACGAGACAGACCCAGTGAGCAGCCTACTATAGGAGACAAACCCGGTGAGCAGCCTACTATGGGAGACAAACCTGATGAGCAGCCTACTATTGGAGACAAACCCGATGAGCAGCCTACAATGGGAGACAAACCCAGTGAGCAGCCTACTATGGGAGAAAAACCCGGTGAGCAGCCAACTATTGGAGACAAACCCAGTGAGCAGCCTATTATGGGATACTAACCCGGTGAGCAGCCTACTATGGGGACAAACCCAGTGAGCAGCCTACTATGGGAGACAAACCTGGTGAGTAGCCTACTATGGGAGACAAAACCAGTGAGCAGCCTTTTATGGGAGACTAACCCGGTGAGCAGCCTACTATCGGGACAAACCCAGTGAGCAGCCTACTATGGGAGACAAACCTGGTGAGTAGCTTATTATTGGAGACAAACTCTGTGAGTAGCCTACAATGGGAGACAAACTCTGTGAGCAGCCTACAATGTGAGACAAACCTGGTGAGTAGCCTATTATTGGAAACAAACTCTGTGAGTAGCCTACTATGGGAGACGAACTCAGTGAGAAGCCTATTTATTATGGGAGATAAAACAAGGGGATCAGCCTACTATGAGAGACAAACCCAGTGAGCAGCCTAATATGAAAGACAAACCCAGTGAGCAGCCTACTATGGGGACAAACCCGGTGAGCAGCCTACAATGTGAGACAAACCTGGTGAGTAGCCTATTATTGGAGACAAACTCTGTGAGTAGCCTACTATGGGAGACAAACTCGGTGAGCAGCCTACTATGGGAGACAAACCTGGTGAGTAGCCTATTATTGGAGACAAACTCTGTGAGTAGCCTACTATGGGAGACAAACTCGGTGAGCAGCCTACTATGGGAGACAAACCAGGTGACCAGCCTACTATGAGAGACAAACCCAGTGAGCAGCCTAATATGTAAGACAAACCCAGTGAGCAGCCTACTATGGGTACAAACCCGGTGAGCAGCCTACAATGTGAGACAAACCTGGTGAGTAGCCTATTATTGGAGACAAACTCCGTGAGTAGCCGACTATGGGAGACAAACTCGGTGAGCAGCCTACTATGGGGACAAACCCGGTGAGCAGCCTACTATGAAAGACAAGCCAAGTGAGCAGCCTACTATGGGGACAAACTTGGTGAGCAGCCTGCTAAGGGAGACAAACCCAGTGAGCAGCCTATTATAGGAGAAAAACCCGGTGAGCAGCCTACTGAGGGGACAAACCCAGTGAGCAGCCTACTATGGGAGACAAACCCAGTGAGCAGCCTACTATGAGAGACAAACCCAGTGAGCAGCCTAATATGGGGACAAACTCGGTGAGCGGACTACTGAGGCAAACCCAGTGAGCAGCATATTATGGGAGACAAACCCGGTGAGCAGCCTACAATGGGAGACAAACCTGGTGAGCAGCCTCCTATGAGAGACAAACCCAGTGAGCAGCCTACTATGGGAGACAAACCCAGCAAGCAGCCTACTATGGAAGACTAACAAAGTAAGCAGCCTACTATACGAGACAGACCCAGTGAGCAGCCTACTATAGGAGACAAACCCGGTGAGCAGCCTACTATGGGAGACAAACCTGATGAGCAGCCTACTATTGGAGACAAACCCGATGAGCAGCCTACAATGGGAGACAAACCCAGTGAGCAGCCTACTATGGGAGAAAAACCCGGTGAGCAGCCAACTATTGGAGACAAACCCAGTGAGCAGCCTATTATGGGATACTAACCCGGTGAGCAGCCTACTATGGGGACAAACCCAGTGAGCAGCCTACTATGGGAGACAAACCTGGTGAGTAGCCTACTATGGGAGACAAAACCAGTGAGCAGCCTTTTATGGGAGACTAACCCGGTGAGCAGCCTACTATCGGGACAAACCCAGTGAGCAGCCTACTATGGGAGACAAACCTGGTGAGTAGCTTATTATTGGAGACAAACTCTGTGAGTAGCCTACAATGGGAGACAAACTCTGTGAGCAGCCTACAATGTGAGACAAACCTGGTGAGTAGCCTATTATTGGAAACAAACTCTGTGAGTAGCCTACTATGGGAGACGAACTCAGTGAGAAGCCTATTTATTATGGGAGATAAAACAAGGGGATCAGCCTACTATGAGAGACAAACCCAGTGAGCAGCCTAATATGAAAGACAAACCCAGTGAGCAGCCTACTATGGGGACAAACCCGGTGAGCAGCCTACAATGTGAGACAAACCTGGTGAGTAGCCTATTATTGGAGACAAACTCTGTGAGTAGCCTACTATGGGAGACAAACTCGGTGAGCAGCCTACTATGGGAGACAAACCTGGTGAGTAGCCTATTATTGGAGACAAACTCTGTGAGTAGCCTACTATGGGAGACAAACTCGGTGAGCAGCCTACTATGGGAGACAAACCTGGTGAGTAGCCTATTATTGGAGACAAACTGTGAGTAGCCTACTATGGAAAGACAAACCCGTTGAGCAGCCTAGTATTGGAGACGAACTCGGTGAGCAGCCTATTTATTATGGGAGACAAACCCGGTGAGCAGCCTACAATGGGAGACAAACCTGGTGAGCAGCCTCCTATGGGAGACAAACCTAGTCAGCAGCCTACTATGGGAGACAAACCCAGCGAGCAGCCTACTATCGAAGACTAACAAAGTAAGCAGCCTACTATACGAGACAACACCAGTGAGCAGCCTACTATAAGAGACAGACCCAGTGAGCAGCCTACTATGGGAGACAAACCCGGTGAGCAGCCTACTATGAGAGACAAACCCAGTGAGCAGCCTAATATGAAAGACAAACCAAGTGAGCAGCCTACTATGGGGACAAACTCGGTGAGCAGCCTACTAAGGGAGACAAAACCCAGTGAGCAGCCTATTATGGGAGACAAACCCGGTGAGCAGCCTACTGAGGGGACAAACTCAGTGAGCAGCCTACTATGGGAGGCAAACCCAGTGAGCAGCCTAATATGAAAGACAAACCCGGCGACCAGCCTACTATGAGAGACAAAGACAGTAAGCAGCCTAATATAAAAGACAAACCCAGTGAGCAGCCTAATATGGGAGACAAACCCAGTGAGCAGCCTATTATGGGAGACAAACTCGGTGAGCAGCATACTAAGGGAAAAAACTCGGTGAGCAGCCTACTATGGGAGACAAACCCAGTGAGCAGCCTATTATGAGAGATAAACCCAATGAGCAGCCTACTATAAGAGACAGACCCAGTGAGCAGCCTACTATGGGAGACAAACCCGGTGAGCAACCTACTATGGGAGACAAACCTGATGAGCAGCCTACTATGGGAGACAAACCCGATGAGCAGCCTACAATGGGAGACAAACCTGGTGAGCAGAATACTATGGGAGACAAACCCAGTGAACAGCCTACTATGAGAGACAAACCCAGTGAGCAGCCTAATATGAAAGACAAACCAAGTGAGCAGCCTACTATGGGTACAAACCCGGTGAGCAGCCTACAATGTGAGACAAACCTGGTGAGTAGCCTATTATTGGAGACAAACTCCGTGAGTAGCCGACTATGGGAGACAAACTCGGTGAGCAGCCTACTATGGGGACAAACCCGGTGAGCAGCCTACTATAGGGACAAACCTAGAGAGCAGCCTACTATTGGAGACAAACTCGGAGAGCAGCCTACTATGGGAGACAAACCTGGTGAGTAGCCTATTATTGGAGACAAACTGTGGGTAGCGTACTATGGAAAGACAAACCCATTGACCAGCCTAGTATTGGAGACGAACTCGGTGAGCAGCCTATTTATTATGGGAGACAAACCCGGTGACCAGCCTACTATGAGAGACAAACCAAGTGAGCAGCCTACTATGGGGACAAACTCGGAGAGCGGACTACTGAGACAAACCCAGTGAGCAGCCTATTATGGGAGACAAACCCGGTGAGCAGCCTACAATGGGAGACAAACCTGGTGAGCAGCCTCCTATGGGAGACAAACCCAGTCAGCAGCCAACTATGGGAGACAACCCCAGTGAGCAGCCTACTATAAGAGACAGACCCAGTGAGCAGCCTACTATGGAGACAAACCCGGTGAGCAGCCTACTATGGGAGACACACCTGATGAGCAGCCTACTATGGGAGACAAACCCGATGAGCAGCCTACAATGGGAGACAAACTCGGAGAGCAGCCTACTATGGGAGACAAACCTGGTGAGTAGTCTATTATTGGAGACAAACTCTGTGAGTAGCCTATTATGGAAGACAAACCCGTTGAGCAGCCTACAATTGGAGACGAACTCGATGAGCAGCCTATTTATTATGGGAGACAAACCCGGTGAACAGCCTACTATGAGAGACAAACCCAGTGAGCAGCCTAATATGAAAGACAAACCAAGTGAGCAGTCTACTATGGGGACAAACTCGGTGAGCAGCCTACTAAGGGAGACAAACCCAGAGAGCAGCCTATTATGGGAGAAAACCCGGTGCGCAGCCTACTGAGGAGACAAACCCAGTGAGCAGCCTACTATGGGGACAAACTCGGTGAGCAGCCTACAATGTGAGACAAACCTGGTGAGTAGCCTATTATTGGAGACAAACTCTGTGAGTAGCCTACTATGGGAGACAAACTCGGAGAGCAGCCTACTATGGGAGACAAACCTGGTGAGTAGTCTATTATTGGAGACAAACTGTGAGTAGCCTACTATGGAAGACAAACCTGTTGAGCAGCCTACAATTGGAGACGAACTCGGTGAGCAGCCTATTTATTATGGGAGACAAACCCGGTGAACAGCCTACTATGAGAGACAAACCCAGTGAGCAGCCTAATATGAAAGACAAACCAAGTGAGCAGTCTACTATGGGGACAAACTCGGTGAGCAGCCTACTAAGGGAGACAAACCCAGAGAGCAGCCTATTATGGGAGAAAACCCGGTGCGCAGCCTACTGAGGAGACAAACCCAGTGAGCAGCCTACTATGGGAGACAAACCCAGTGACCAGCCTATGAGAGACAAACCCAATGAGCAGACTAATATGAGGACAAACTCGGTGAGCGGACTACTGAGGCAAACCCAGTGAGCAGCTTATTATGGGAGACAAACCCGGTGAGCAGCCTACAATGGGAGACAAACCCAGTGAGCAGCCTACTATGGGAGACAAACCCGGTGAGCAGCCAACTATTGGAGACAAACCCAGTGAGCAGCCTATTATGGGAGACTAACCCGGTGAGCAGCCTACTATGGGGACAAACCCAGTGAGCAGCCTACTATGGGAGACAAACCTGGTGAGTAGCCTACTATGGGAGACAAACCCAGTGAGCAGCCTTTTATGGGAGACTAACCCGGTGAGCTGCATACTATGGGGACAAACCCAGTGAGCAGCCTACTATGGGAGACAAACCTGGTGAGTAGCTTATTATTGGAGACAAACTCTGTGAGTAGCCTACAATGGGAGACAAACTCTGTGAGCAGCCTACTATGGGAGACATACCCGTTGAGCAGCCTACTATTGGAGACGAACTCAGTGAGAAGCCTATTTATTATGGGAGACAAACCAGGTGACCAGCCTACTATGAGAGACAAACCCAGTGAGCAGCCTAATATGTAAGACAAACCCAGTGAGCAGCCTACTATGGGTACAAACCCGGTGAGCAGCCTACAATGTGAGACAAACCTGGTGAGTAGCCTATTATTGGAGACAAACTCCGTGAGTAGCCGACTATGGGAGACAAACTCGGTGAGCAGCCTACTATGGGGACAAACCCGGTGAGCAGCCTACTATGAAAGACAAGCCAAGTGAGCAGCCTACTATGGGGACAAACTTGGTGAGCAGCCTGCTAAGGGAGACAAACCCAGTGAGCAGCCTATTATAGGAGAAAAACCCGGTGAGCAGCCTACTGAGAGGACAAACCCAGTGAGCAGCCTACTATGGGAGACAAACCCAGTGAGCAGCCTACTATGAGAGACAAACCCAGTGAGCAGCCTAATATGGGGACAAACTCGGTGAGCGGACTACTGAGGCAAACCCAGTGAGCAGCATATTATGGGAGACAAACCCGGTGAGCAGCCTACAATGGGAGACAAACCTGGTGAGCAGCCTCCTATGAGAGACAAACCCAGTGAGCAGCCTACTATGGGAGACAAACCCAGCAAGCAGCCTACTATGGAAGACTAACAAAGTAAGCAGCCTACTATACGAGACAGACCCAGTGAGCAGCCTACTATAGGAGACAAACCCGGTGAGCAGCCTACTATGGGAGACAAACCTGATGAGCAGCCTACTATTGGAGACAAACCCGATGAGCAGCCTACAATGGGAGACAAACCCAGTGAGCAGCCTACTATGGGAGAAAAACCCGGTGAGCAGCCAACTATTGGAGACAAACCCAGTGAGCAGCCTATTATGGGATACTAACCCGGTGAGCAGCCTACTATGGGGACAAACCCAGTGAGCAGCCTACTATGGGAGACAAACCTGGTGAGTAGCCTACTATGGGAGACAAACCCAGTGAGCAGCCTTTTATGGGAGACTAACCCGGTGAGCAGCCTACTATCGGGACAAACCCAGTGAGCAGCCTACTATGGGAGACAAACCTGGTGAGTAGCTTATTATTGGAGACAAACTCTGTGAGTAGCCTACAATGGGAGACAAACTCTGTGAGCAGCCTACAATGTGAGACAAACCTGGTGAGTAGCCTATTATTGGAAACAAACTCTGTGAGTAGCCTACTATGGGAGACGAACTCAGTGAGAAGCCTATTTATTATGGGAGATAAAACAAGGGGATCAGCCTACTATGAGAGACAAACCCAGTGAGCAGCCTAATATGAAAGACAAACCCAGTGAGCAGCCTACTATGGGGACAAACCCGGTGAGCAGCCTACAATGTGAGACAAACCTGGTGAGTAGCCTATTATTGGAGACAAACTCTGTGAGTAGCCTACTATGGGAGACAAACTCGGTGAGCAGCCTACTATGGGAGACAAACCTGGTGAGTAGCCTATTATTGGAGACAAACTCTGTGAGTAGCCTACTATGGGAGACAAACTCGGTGAGCAGCCTACTATGGGAGACAAACCTGGTGAGTAGCCTATTATTGGAGACAAACTGTGAGTAGCCTACTATGGAAAGACAAACCCGTTGAGCAGCCTAGTATTGGAGACGAACTCGGTGAGCAGCCTATTTATTATGGGAGACAAACCCGGTGAGCAGCCTACAATGGGAGACAAACCTGGTGAGCAGCCTCCTATGGGAGACAAACCTAGTCAGCAGCCTACTATGGGAGACAAACCCAGCGAGCAGCCTACTATCGAAGACTAACAAAGTAAGCAGCCTACTATACGAGACAACACCAGTGAGCAGCCTACTATAAGAGACAGACCCAGTGAGCAGCCTACTATGGGAGACAAACCCGGTGAGCAGCCTATTATGGGAGACACACCTGATGAGCAGCCTACTATGGGAGACAAACCCGATGAGCAGCCTACAATGGGAGACAAACCTGGTGAGCAGAATACTATGAGAGACAACCCCAGTGAGCAGCCTACTATAAGAGACAGACCCAGTGAGCAGCCTACTATGGAGACAAACCCGGTGAGCAGCCTACTATGGGAGACAAACCTGATGAGCAGCCTACTATGGGAGACAAACCCGATGAGCAGCCTACAATGGGAGACAAACCTGGTGAGCAGAGTACTATGGGAGACAAACCTGGTGAGCAGAGTACTATGGGAGACAAACCCAGTGAGCAGCCTACTATGGGAGACAAACCTGGTGAGCAGCCTACTATGGGAGACAAACCCAGTGAGCAGCCTACTATGGGAGACAAACCCAGCGAGCAGCCTACTATGGAAGACGAACAAAGTAAGCAGCCTACTATACGAGACAACCCCAGTGAGCAGCCTACTATAAGAGACAGACCCAGTGAGCAGCCTACTATGGAAGACAAACCCGGTAAGCAGCCTACTATGGGAGACAAACCTGGTGAGTAGTCTATTATTGGAGACAAACTCTGTGAGTAACCTATTATGGAAGACAAACCCAGCGATCAGCCTACTATGGAAGACTAACAAAGTAAGCAGCCTACTATACGAGACAACCCCAGTGAGCAGCCTACTATAAGAGACAGACCCAGTGAGCAGCCTACTATGGGAGACAAACCTGATGAGCAGCCTACTATGGGAGACAAACCCGATGAGCAGCCTACAATGGGAGACAAACCTGGTGAGCAGAATACTATGGAAGACAAACCCAGTGAGAAGCCTACTATGGGAGACAAACCCAGTGAGAAGCCTACTATGGGAGACAAACCCAGTCAGCAGCCTACTATGGGAGACAAACCCAGTGAGCAGCCTACTATGGAAGACAAACCCGGTGAGCAGCCTACTATGGGAGACAAACTCGGAGAGCAGCCTACTATGGGAAACAAACCTGGTGAGTAGTCTATTATTGGAGACAAACTCTGTGAGAAGCCTATTATGGAAGACAAACCCGTTGAGCAGCCTACAATTGGAGACGAACTCGGTGAGCAGCCTATTTATTATGGGAGACAAACCCGGTGAACAGCCTACTATGAGAGACAAACCCAGTGAGCAGCCTAATATGAAAGACAAACCAAGTGAGCAGCCTACTATGGGGACAAACTCGGTGAGCAGCCTACTAAGGGAGACAAAACCCAGTGAGCAGCCTATTATGGGAGACAAACCCGGTGAGCAGCCTACTGAGGGGACAAACTCAGTGAGCAGCCTACTATGGGAGGCAAACCCAGTGAGCAGCCTAATATGAAAGACAAACCCGGCGACCAGCCTACTATGAGAGACAAAGACAGTAAGCAGCCTAATATAAAAGACAAACCCAGTGAGCAGCCTAATATGGGAGACAAACCCAGTGAGCAGCCTATTATGGGAGACAAACTCGGTGAGCAGCATACTAAGGGAAAAAACTCGGTGAGCAGCCTACTATGGGAGACAAACCCAGTGAGCAGCCTATTATGAGAGATAAACCCAATGAGCAGCCTACTATAAGAGACAGACCCAGTGAGCAGCCTACTATGGGAGACAAACCCGGTGAGCAACCTACTATGGGAGACAAACCTGATGAGCAGCCTACTATGGGAGACAAACCCGATGAGCAGCCTACAATGGGAGACAAACCTGGTGAGCAGAATACTATGGGAGACAAACCCAGTGAACAGCCTACTATGAGAGACAAACCCAGTGAGCAGCCTAATATGAAAGACAAACCAAGTGAGCAGCCTACTATGGGGACAAACTTGGTGAGCAGCCTACTAAGGGAGACAAAACCCAGTGAGCAGCCTATTATGGGAGACAAACCCGGTGAGCAGCCTACTGAGGGGACAAACTCAGTGAGCAGCCTACTATGGGAAGCAAACCCAGTGAGCAGCCTAATATGAAAGACAAACCCGGCGACCAGCCTACTATGAGAGACAAAGACAGTAAGCAGCCTAATATAAAAGACAAACCCAGTGAGCAGCCTAATATGGGAGACAAACCCAGTGAGCAGCCTATTATGGGAGACAAACTCAGTGAGCAGCATACTAAGGGAAAAAACTCGGTGAGCAGCCTACTATGGGAGACAAACCCAGTGAGCAGCCTATTATGAGAGATAAACCCAATGAGCAGCCTACTATAAGAGACAGACCCAGTGAGCAGCCTACTATGGGAGACAAACCCGATGAGCAGCCTACAATGGGAGACAAACCTGGTGAGCAGAATACTATGGGAGACAAACCCAGTGAGCAGCCTACTATGGGAAACAAACCCGGTGAGCAGCCTACTATGGGAGACAAACCCAGTGAGCAGCCTACTATGGGAGACAAACCCAGCGAGCAGCCTACTATGGAAGACGAACAAAGTAAGCAGCCTACTATACGAGACAACCCCAGTGGGCAGCCTACTATAAGAGACAGACCCAGTGAGCAGCCTACTATGGGAGAAAAACCCGGTGAGCAGCCTACTATGGGTGACAAACCTGATGAGCAGCCTACTATGGGAGACAAACCCGATGAGCAGCCTACAATGGGAAACAAACCTGGTGAGCAGAATACTATGGGAGACAAACCCAGTAAGCAGCCTACTATGGGAGACAAACCCGGTGAGCAGCCTACTATGGGAGACACACCTGATGAGCAGCCTAGTATTGGAGACAAACCAAGTGAGCAGCCTATTATGAGAGACTAACCCGGTGAGCAGCCTACTATGGGGACAAACCCAGTGAGCAGCCTACTATGGGAGACAAACCTGGTGAGTAGCCTATTATTGGAGACAAACTCTGTGAGTAGCCTACTATGGGAGACAAACTCGGTGAGCAGCCTACTATGTGAGACAAACCCGTTGAGCAGCCTACTATTGGAGACGAACTCGGTGAGAAGCCTATGTATTATGGGAGACAAACCAGGTGACCAGCCTACTATGAGAGACAAACCCAGTGAGCCGCCTAATATGAAAGACAAACCCAGTGAGCAGCCTACTATGGGGACAAACAAGGTGAGCAGCCTACTATGGGGACAAACCCGGTGAGCAGCCTACAATGGGAGACAAACCCAGTGAGCAGCCTACTATGGGAGAAAAACCCGGTGAGCAGCCAACTATTGGAGACAAACCCAGTGAGCAGCCTATTATGGGAGACTAACCCGGTGAGCAGCCTACTATGGGGACAAACCCAGTGAGCAGCCTACTATGGGAGACAAACCTGGTGAGTAGCCTACTATGGGAGACAAACCCAGTGAGCAGCCTTTTATGGGAGACTAACCCGGTGAGCAGCCTACTATCGGGACAAACCCAGTGAGCAGCCTACTATGGGAGACAAACCTGGTGAGTAGCTTATTATTGGAGACAAACTCTGTGAGTAGCCTACAATGGGAGACAAACTCTGTGAGCAGCCTACAATGTGAGACAAACCTGGTGAGTAGCCTATTATTGGAAACAAACTCTGTGAGTAGCCTACTATGGGAGACGAACTCAGTGAGAAGCCTATTTATTATGGGAGATAAAACAAGGGGATCAGCCTACTATGAGAGACAAACCCAGTGAGCAGCCTAATATGAAAGACAAACCCAGTGAGCAGCCTACTATGGGGACAAACCCGGTGAGCAGCCTACAATGTGAGACAAACCTGGTGAGTAGCCTATTATTGGAGACAAACTCTGTGAGTAGCCTACTATGGGAGACAAACTCGGTGAGCAGCCTACTATGGGAGACAAACCTGGTGAGTAGCCTATTATTGGAGACAAACTCTGTGAGTAGCCTACTATGGGAGACAAACTCGGTGAGCAGCCTACTATGGGAGACAAACCTGGTGAGTAGCCTATTATTGGAGACAAACTGTGAGTAGCCTACTATGGAAAGACAAACCCGTTGAGCAGCCTAGTATTGGAGACGAACTCGGTGAGCAGCCTATTTATTATGGGAGACAAACCCGGTGAGCAGCCTACAATGGGAGACAAACCTGGTGAGCAGCCTCCTATGGGAGACAAACCTAGTCAGCAGCCTACTATGGGAGACAAACCCAGCGAGCAGCCTACTATCGAAGACTAACAAAGTAAGCAGCCTACTATACGAGACAACACCAGTGAGCAGCCTACTATAAGAGACAGACCCAGTGAGCAGCCTACTATGGGAGACAAACCCAGTGAGCAGCCTATTATGGGAGACACACCTGATGAGCAGCCTACTATGGGAGACAAACCCGATGAGCAGCCTACAATGGGAGACAAACCTGGTGAGCAGAATACTATGAGAGACAACCCCAGTGAGCAGCCTACTATAAGAGACAGACCCAGTGAGCAGCCTACTATGGAGACAAACCCGGTGAGCAGCCTACTATGGGAGACAAACCTGATGAGCAGCCTACTATGGGAGACAAACCCGATGAGCAGCCTACAATGGGAGACAAACCTGGTGAGCAGAGTACTATGGGAGACAAACCCAGTGAGCAGCCTACTATGGGAGACAAACCTGGTGAGCAGCCTACTATGGGAGACAAACCCAGTGAGCAGCCTACTATGGGAGACAAACCCAGCGAGCAGCCTACTATGGAAGACGAACAAAGTAAGCAGCCTACTATACGAGACAACCCCAGTGAGCAGCCTACTATAAGAGACAGACCCAGTGAGCAGCCTACTATGGAAGACAAACCCGGTAAGCAGCCTACTATGGGAGACAAACCTGGTGAGTAGTCTATTATTGGAGACAAACTCTGTGAGTAACCTATTATGGAAGACAAACCCAGCGATCAGCCTACTATGGAAGACTAACAAAGTAAGCAGCCTACTATACGAGACAACCCCAGTGAGCAGCCTACTATAAGAGACAGACCCAGTGAGCAGCCTACTATGGGAGACAAACCTGATGAGCAGCCTACTATGGGAGACAAACCCGATGAGCAGCCTACAATGGGAGACAAACCTGGTGAGCAGAATACTATGGAAGACAAACCCAGTGAGAAGCCTACTATGGGAGACAAACCCAGTGAGAAGCCTACTATGGGAGACAAACCCAGTCAGCAGCCTACTATGGGAGACAAACCCAGTGAGCAGCCTACTATGGAAGACAAACCCGGTGAGCAGCCTACTATGGGAGACAAACTCGGAGAGCAGCCTACTATGGGAAACAAACCTGGTGAGTAGTCTATTATTGGAGACAAACTCTGTGAGAAGCCTATTATGGAAGACAAACCCGTTGAGCAGCCTACAATTGGAGACGAACTCGGTGAGCAGCCTATTTATTATGGGAGACAAACCCGGTGAACAGCCTACTATGAGAGACAAACCCAGTGAGCAGCCTAATATGAAAGACAAACCAAGTGAGCAGCCTACTATGGGGACAAACTCGGTGAGCAGCCTACTAAGGGAGACAAAACCCAGTGAGCAGCCTATTATGGGAGACAAACACGGTGAGCAGCCTACTGAGGGGACAAACTCAGTGAGCAGCCTACTATGGGAGGCAAACCCAGTGAGCAGCCTAATATGAAAGACAAACCCGGCGACCAGCCTACTATGAGAGACAAAGACAGTAAGCAGCCTAATATAAAAGACAAACCCAGTGAGCAGCCTAATATGGGAGACAAACCCAGTGAGCAGCCTATTATGGGAGACAAACTCGGTGAGCAGCATACTAAGGGAAAAATCTCGGTGAGCAGCCTACTATGGGAGACAAACCCAGTGAGCAGCCTATTATGAGAGATAAAACCAATGAGCAGCCTACTAAAAGAGACAGACCCAGTGAGCAGCCTACTATGGGAGACAAACCCGGTGAGCAACCTACTATGGGAGACAAACCTGATGAGCAGCCTACTATGGGAGACAAACCCGATGAGCAGCCTACAATGGGAGACAAACCTGGTGAGCAGAATACTATGGGAGACAAACCCAGTGAACAGCCTACTATGAGAGACAAACCCAGTGAGCAGCCTAATATGAAAGACAAACCAAGTGAGCAGCCTACTATGGGGATAAACTTGGTGAGCAGCCTACTAAGGGAGACAAAACCCAGTGAGCAGCCTATTATGGGAGACAAACCCGGTGAGCAGCCTACTGAGGGGACAAACTCAGTGAGCAGCCTACTATGGGAAGCAAACCCAGTGACCAGCCTAATATGAAAGACAAACCCGGCGACCAGCCTACTATAAGAGACAAAGACAGTAAGCAGCCTAATATAAAAGACAAACCCAGTGAGCAGCCTAATATGGGAGACAAACCCAGTGAGCAGCCTATTATGGGAGACAAACTCGGTGAGCAGCCTACTATGGGAGACAAACCCAGTGAGCAGCCTATTATGAGAGATAAACCCAATGAGCAGCCTACTATAAGAGACAGACCCAGTGAGCAGCCTACTATGGGAGACAAACCCGATGAGCAGCCTACAATGGGAGACAAACCTGGTGAGCAGAATACTATGGGAGACAAACCCAGTGAGCAGCCTACTATGGGAAACAAACCCGGTGAGCAGCCTACTATGGGAGACAAACCCAGTGAGCAGCCTACTATGGGAGACAAACCCAGCGAGCAGCCTACTATGGAAGACGAACAAAGTAAGCAGCCTACTATACGAGACAACCCCAGTGGGCAGCCTACTATAAGAGACAGACCCAGTGAGCAGCCTACTATGGGAGAAAAACCCGGTGAGCAGCCTACTATGGGTGACAAACCTGATGAGCAGCCTACTATGGGAGACAAACCCGATGAGCAGCCTACAATGGGAAACAAACCTGGTGAGCAGAATACTATGGGAGACAAACCCAGTAAGCAGCCTACTATGGGAGACAAACCCGGTGAGCAGCCTACTATGGGAGACACACCTGATGAGCAGCCTAGTATTGGAGACAAACCAAGTGAGCAGCCTATTATGAGAGACTAACCCGTTGAGCAGCCTACTATGGGGACAAACCCAGTGAGCAGCCTACTATGGGAGACAAACCTGGTGAGTAGCCTATTATTGGAGACAAACTCTGTGAGTAGCCTACTATGGGAGACAAACTCGGTGAGCAGCCTACTATGTGAGACAAACCCGTTGAGCAGCCTACTATTGGAGACAAACTCGGTGAGAAGCCTATGTATTATGGGAGACAAACCAGGTGACCAGCCTACTATGAGAGACAAACCCAGTGAGCCGCCTAATATGAAAGACAAACCCAGTGAGCAGCCTACTATGGGGACAAACAAGGTGAGCAGCCTACTATGGGGACAAACCCGGTGAGCAGCCTACTATGGGAGACAAACCCAGTGAGCCGCCTAATATGAAAGACAAACCCAGTGAGCAGCCTACTATGGGGACAAACAAGGTGAGCAGCCTACTATGGGGACAAACCCGGTGAGCAGCCTACTATGGGAGACAAACCCAGTGAGCAGCCTACTATGGGAGACAAACCCAGTGAGCAGCCTACTATGGAAGACTAAACCAGTTAGCAGCCTACTATAGGAGACAACCCCAGTGAGCAACCTGCTATGGGACACAAACCCAGTGAGGAGCCTACTATAGGAAACAAATCCGGTGAGCAGCCTACTATGGGAAACAAACCTGGTGATCAGCCTACTATAGGAGACAACCCCAGTGAGCAACCTATTATGGAAGACAAACCTGGTGAGCAGCCTACTATACGAGACAACCCCAGTGAGCAGCCTACTATAGGAGACAACCCCAGTGAGCAACCTACTATGGGAGACAAACCTGGCGAGCAGCCTACTATACGAGACAACCCCAGTGAGCAACCTACTATGGGACACAAACCTGGTGAGCAGCCTACTATGGGAGACAAAGCCGGTGAGCAGCCTACTATGGAAGACAAAACCGGTGAGCAGCCTACTATGAGAGACAAATCTGCTAGCTTTCTGATGCTAGGCAAACACTCTAACAATTATGCCACACACCATGTTTAAACAAAGGCAATATGATATGGCAAAACTATGTCTACAGATGTGAAGCATTTCAATAGTACCTATATCCACTGTATCACAAAGAATATGGTATGGAACACACCATTCACATTGGATTAGTCTGCACAACAGCTGTTCATCTACATCAGTTATTAAATTGTGATACTGTGCTTTTAAAAGTATTTCCAGCTTAACTAAAATAGTGGCCAATGGAAAAATTGTGCAACAATTTGACACATTAGTATTTTTCACAATGAGACTGCATAAATTTATTTTTGTCAAATTGTTACATGATATTTACATTGTATGCTAACAGTATTCCGTCATTATATTTAAACAATTATATAATTTGCATTTAGCATGTTAAAATGCAAATTAATTAATTATAAATGAGGGCTGATGAGAGACAATCTGATTAAAATCTGATGTATTGTACGGCATGAATTTTATGTTATTTTATACATTTATTTTACTTTTACTATTTTTTTATATTATTTTGTTTGTCTTTTTTATGTTTTCAAATATATGCTTGTGATTCAATATTTTGTTTAACTATCACCACATACATCTGAACAAATGCCTATGTAACGAAATTTCAATGAGACCTCCTCTGACTGGTTTAGTCAATGAATCACAGAGTCAGGTCATAAATAACACTCCAAACACTGGTTGCACTCTCACTTACGTTCCTCTCGTTTGGGTTTTGACCACTGCCACATCGTATTTGCATATCAAAGTATAGAACGTAATCAAAGGAGTTTGAATTTTAAAATATTTTTTTTCGTTTTTGTATATGAACTTCGAATATTTGCTATCACGTGAATTTTCCTCTTCATCTGAATCTCACGATTTCATGAGATTAGTGTAAGCAGTTTGGATGAAAGAAAACAGACATGTATACAACTAAAGACATTTGTTGTTGCATGCTTTCATGTTTATGAACATCAGCATATTTATTTTGTAGAAAGTCATAAATGTTATATGCATATATTCTTTATTTGAATAAAATGTGAAATTTTTTATGCAAATTACAAAACATATGTGTCAGTGGTGAAAGCCAGAATGAGTGGAACTGAAATGAAAGTGCCACCATTGTTAGGAGTTTGGTCATAAACACACTCAAATGAAATTGCGGATTATACAAAGTTAGCGTCAAAAACGAAAAACATAGCTTTTCGGTAAGTTTATTATTATTGTCAAATGCAACAAAAATCATCTATGATTTTTATGATTATATTGTGGCTTAAATGATTCTAGTTTAGGTTGTTATTCTGTCTGTGTAGTTATTCCTGGAGTGACAATTTGTTTCAACTGGTTCGACTGGGAACTTTTTTCGGCCTTTTGCCCTGGAGAAAATCGGGCCAAAATCGTCTACGACATCGTAGCAATAGCTGTAGATATTCATCAAAATGTATCAACATAATGTACAATAACTTTTTAATAAAGTAACTGAGCAGAAATGAAATATTTCTTATTTGGAACACATCGCAATTGATCAGGAAATATTTTCTTGCTCCAATATTCAGTGAGGACACAGTGTGTCTGTGACAGTTAAACAATTTAAAATCAGTTTGGGATTTAATTGTTGCATTATTTACTATAGCTGTTTACAGTGTTCTAATCATTATGATTTACTTATTTGTTTGCTTCCATTCTAGATAATTATGCTCAGTGTTTGATGTTAAATTGAAGTGATGACTGAATAAATGAACTTTGGCTGGCAAAGATGCAGGAGGAAGTGTACATTTGTTGGAAATAAAAACATATTCAATAAAAAAATTTGTAAAATGGTGTGGAATCTCTTTTGTAAATAAAAAATGTACTAGTAATTTTCTATTAATTTATTGTGTGTACATGAATTGGTTGGCAAAATATAATGTACAGGGAGATTGCCCGTAGAGTATTGCTACACTGAAAAGTATGAATTACAAAAAAATTTATACTAGAGCAGTTTCATCTCATCTACACTCAATATCATCCTCGCTAATAACTGATATTTTTCGACGTGGTGGGAGTGTGGAATTTTGAAATAAAACAGTTTAATGATGAGATTCCCACTAATAAGTGGTGAGAATTATGAAAGGTCAACATAAATTTGAGAGAAAATGTATCTATATGGCAAAAACAAATTATCACTAAAACCGTCGAGAATATGAAGTATTGCCAAACTGCAAAAAGTGTGCTTCTCACACTTTACAAATTTGAGTTGCGAGTGAAAGTAATAATGCTGCAGTCAATCTAAATGTTACTGCAAATAAAGTATGCAATAGTTCATTCAAATAAATTTTTATGACGAAGAAATTTAAAATTGCAGTTGTATTTTTGTGTTCTATTCACACACATTGTATCAATCGTAGCAGCCCCACTCCATTTCCCCCAAATAATTTCTGCCCGGTTTTGGCAATCAACTGCATATTCCGACCGCCGGAGCAATGACAATCTAGATAGTACATTTTTTAACCGATGGTCTGGCCATGTTTTGTGCAACTTACAAGAAAATATGGTCAAAAACATATCAGTAAAATGAAAAATTAAATAAATTGTTTGTCGCAGTAGACGACAGAACATGAATTCAAAGGCAATTGAAAAATTTGACCCAAGTATCTAACCATCTTTTGCTACTTTTGGTACAAATTGACTATCAATGAAGATTTATCAATTATTTTTCCCCCATAAAGGAAGCAGCTGTCACTGAAGTTGATAAACAGTCCAACTACTCTAAATTTGTATTAAATCTGCTGAACTCAATAAAAATAAATGCAAATACAACTGAATCAGCTCATATAAAAATTGATCAGTGTGACATCAATGTGTCACAGTGTAGACTAGTAGGCATGTGTGTAGAGTAGTAGGCATCTGTATTGTATACTATGTACCATCTAGGTTTTGGACATAAACAACATTTGTTGTACCCGTCCCCCTTCCCCAACAGACTAAAAACACAAGTAACATACAATAATAAACCATTACCCCCCACACACACACACATTACCATATGTTAGAGTCAGAATCAATATATTCTGTCATAAATAGTGTAGTTAACACACTCGCTCCTCATCCAATATTGCAGCGTGTTCACAGCACATTTTTTTAAAACTAAATGCCCCTTTTGTAAACTGATAATTGAAAATTATTAATCATGATAATCTTTATTGAAGTAATAACCTTCATGGGATTTTGATGAATAATGCTGAGCTACAGATTGTAGTACAGCAACATGTTCGTATTTTGCATTCTTATGAGTTCATAAAGGGATATAATAAAAAAGGTAATATACATAATATATATTCACTGACACTCTGTAGCTGTATTTGTATTTTATGCCATTTTTCTAATTTTCTCTAAAATTATGAGTAGGCTCTGAAATTGCATCATATTCCTCTGTTTATTGTTAATGTTTGGTGACAAATACAATGTTACTGACATTTACACTCACACTACCGTCACTCATTCATGGATTACCTTACATAGCGGAGTCACATGGACAGCCTCCCATGCAATACAAAATTTTAGAGTAATAAGAATTGATTGTGAACTGACCGGCTACAATGCATCCAGCGGTAATCAGGGTAACGGAACACACCATGCATAATGACGGTCTGCCCTTCTTTAAAATAATTGGCGCCAGAATCAGATTCACTAGAGGAACACATCGCTTAATAACGTTGTACATCGGTATATTCATATCACCAAGGGCACTCAGGGCAAAAACGGAATGGAATGTGTAGCAGACAGAAGCGATGAGAACGTCTTTTCCAAGTGCTATGCTGTATGGCGGTACGTCCACAATGCCGTATTTCCGTAACATTTCCAACAGCGATGCGGTAAAAATCATCTGGCCAAGCATAATGAAATTCGGATGCCGGAAGTCATACGTTGTCACCACAATTTTATTAATGAACGGCATTGACCCAGAGCATATACCATAGAACACAGCAGCAGCAACACTCATATTTACGGCGAGTTTTAAAAAATCAAGTTTCTTTTCAATGCAGCTTTTCTCGTACGATTCTGTAGTGAGCGTACTAGTTGTAGTGGTATCGTCTACAACTTCATCATCGGGTATCGTGACTGTTTTCGTCATCTCTGATCGACAGTGCGCCTGTTAACTGTGTCGAGTTACACGTACCCATAGTTTCACCGGCTAATGAAGGCTTACCGTGCGACACGTGCAACCGATCGCAACTACCACAGCTGGTGTAATGAGCCGCCATGTTTTAATTAACCCGGAAATAACGTGATTCGTGTGATTGGTTCAAACTTTGGACAACACGTGACAGTACTGCGCAGTCGCAAATGCTAGCTACCCGTAGTCTGTCTCGGAATTACAATCAGGCACTGCTATTACATTCATAATTGTAAATAAACATAGTTCAATCTCGTAACAGTGAAATTTACAGGTTTTGACTGCTCGCTGACCAGTGAGATCACGATCGCCTTGGTTCTATGTCCATTAACAAAGATAATTTGAAAACCAAAAACAAATACCGGATATGAAGTAACTTCTAAATCTAGTTACAAACATTCAGGGACGAACATCGAGTTACGCCCATTTTTTAGAAACCATGCCCACTTTTGTGACACAACCTCAAATTGTAACTAGATGTTCAATTACTAGTAATAGAACTTCGAGTTACGGGTAATATACATATATTTGTTGTTGACCGTCTATATTTAATAACACGAACTATAATTAAAAGTTAACCAAACTTCGAGTTGCGAGCAATAGATCTTTTGTTTTGTGTAATTTTTTATTCATCTCAACTGTAACCAAATTTTGTTTGGTGATGCAGTTCTTAGTCATTTAAAGTATAAACAATCTCCTAAAACAGTATATAACAGTCATATTTGACGGAAGACTACAGATCAAAACAATATGAAAGCTGTCCATAACCCTGGCACTTTCCCGGTAGTCGAAGATACTCATAACGCATACCACATGGGGTATGAAGTGCAACATAAACATGTACGCGTGAGTTTGTGCTTGTGGGTGTACCATTCGCAAGTTGTCACTTAGTGATTAATTCCTCGAAATAAATCAGTGCCTGTCCATTAATGGTTTTTATAAGTTATGCACATTTTTATGAATTTGTGTGATATGTACCAGCTGAATTGAATGAATTGCATTTCTTTTTTAATTCAAAACTCAGTATCATTACAATCATTCTAAAAGAAACAGATTTTTTTTAAATACCGTCATGTAATAGATGTTGACATGAAAATAGTTTCAAACACACTAGGCTTTAATGCTCGATGATACTCTAACTATCATTTTACCAATAGGTAACCAGTTTTCACCGTGATACGCACGGTATTTTACCAATAGGCAACCAGTTTTCACTGTAATACGCACGGTATTTTACCAATAGGTAACCAGTTTTTACCGTAATACGCATGGTAATTTACCAATAGGTAACCAGTTTTTACCGTAATACGCAGGTTTGTTCTCTACCTACCATTTTACCAATAGGTATCCAGTTTTCACCGTAATACACACGGTATTTTACCAGCAGGTAACCAGTTTTTACCGTAATACGCACGATATTTCACCAATAGGTAACCAGTTTTTTACCGTTATACGCAGGGTATTTTACCAATATGTATCCAGTTTTCACCGTAATACACACGGTATATTACCAGCAGGTAACCAGTTTTTACCGTAATACGCATGGTGATTTACCAATAGGTGTCCAGTTTTTTTTACCGTAATATGCACGGTTGTTCTCTACTTATCGTTTTACCAATAGGTAACCAGTTTTCAACGTAGTACGCACGGTATTTTACCAGCAGGTAACCAGTTTTTACCGTAATATGCATGGTAATTTACCAATAGGTAACCAATTTTTACCGTAATATGCACGGTTGTTCTCTACTTATCGTTTTACCAATAGGTAACCAGTTTTCACCGTAGTACGCAAGGTATTTTACCAGCAGGTAACCAGTTTTTACCGTAATACGCATGGTAATTTACCAATAGGTAACCAGTTTTTACCGTAATATGCACGGTTGTTCTCTACTTATCGTTTTACCAATAGGTAACCAGTTTTCACCGTAGTACGCACGGTGTTTTACCAGCAGGTAACCAGTTTTTACCGAAATATGCACGGTTGTTCTCTACTTATCGTTTTACAAATGGGTAACCAGTTTTCACCGTAGTACGCACGGTATTTTACCAGCAGGTAACCATTTTTTACCGTAATGCGCATGGTAATTTACCAATAGGTAACCAGTTTTTACCGTAATACGCAGGGTTGTTCTCTACCTACCATTTTACCAATAGGTAACCAGTTTTCACCGTAATACACACGGTATTTTACCAGCAGGTAACCAGTTTTTACCGTAATACGCACGATATTTCACCAATAGGTAACCAGTTTTTTACCGTAATACGCAGGGTATTTTACCAATAGGCAACCAGTTTTTACCGTAATACGCAGGGTATTTTACCAATAGGTAACCAGTTTTTACCGTAATATGCAGGGTTGATCTCCACCCACCATTTTACCAATAGGTATCCAGTTCTTACCGTAATACACACGGTGTTTTACCAGCAGGTAACCAGTTTTTACCGTAATACGCAGGGTATTTCACTAAAAGGTAAGCAGTTTTGTACCTTAATACGCAGGGTTGTTCTCTACCCACCATTTTACCAATAGGTATCCAGTTTTTACCGTAATACACACGGTATATTACCAGAAGGTAACCAGTTTTTACCGTAATACGCATGGTAATTTACCAATAGGTATCCAGTTTCACCGTAATACACACGGTATATTACCAGCAGGTAACCAGTTTTTACCGTAATACGCATGGTGATTTACCAATAGGTGTCCAGTTTTTTTTACCGTAATATGCACGGTTGTTCTCTACTTATCGTTTTACCAATAGGTAACCAGTTTTCAACGTAGTACGCACGGTATTTTACCAGCAGGTAACCAGTTTTTACCGTAATATGCATGGTAATTTACCAATAGGTAACCAATTTTTACCGTAATATGCACGGTTGTTCTCTATTTATCGTTTTACCAATAGGTAACCAGTTTTCACCGTAGTACGCACGGTATTTTACCAGCAGGTAACCAGTTTTTACCGTAATACGCATGGTAATTTACCAATAGGTAACCAGTTTTTACCGTAATATGCACGGTTGTTCTCTACTTATCGTTTTACCAATAGTAACCAGTTTTCACCGTAGTACGCACGGTATTTTACCAGCAGGTAACCAGTTTTTACCGTAATATGCACGGTTGTTCTCTACTTATCGTTTTACAAATGGGTAACCAGTTTTCACCGTAGTACGCACGGTATTTTACCAGCAGGTAACCATTTTTTACCGTAATACTGTAAAATGACTAATTTTCACTGGGTTTAAATTTCACTGATTTACCATTTCAGGCATATTCAGTGGGTTTTAAATTCACTGTTTCGTCATTTAGATAATGTGTTTTATGCTAAATTTTACATATTCACTGTGTTTTAATTTAGCGCATTTTTCCAGTCAGCGAAATAAGCTAAATTAAAACCCAGTGAATAATTACCCCCTTTACAGTACGCATGGTAATTTACCAATAGGTAACCAGTTTTTACCGTAATATGCACGGTTGTTCTCTACTTATCGTTTTACCAATAGGTAACCAGTTTTCACCGTAGTACGCACGGTATTTTACCAGCAGGTAACCAGTTTTTACCGCAATACGCATGGTAATTTACCAATAGGTAACCAGTTTTTACCGTAATATGCACGGTTGTTCTCTACTTATCGTTTTACCAATAGTAACCAGTTTTCACCGTAGTACGCACGGTATTTTACCAGCAGGTAACCAGTTTTTACCGTAATATGCACGGTTGTTCTCTACTTATCGTTTTACAAATGGGTAACCAGTTTTCACCGTAGTACGCACGGTATTTTACCAGCAGGTAACCATTTTTTACCGTAATACGCATGGTAATTTACCAATAGGTAACCAGTTTTTACCGTAATATGCACGGTTGTTCTCTACTTATCGTTTTACCAATAGGTAACCAGTTTTCACCGTAGTACGCACGGTATTTTACCAGCAGGTAACCAGTTTTTACCGTAATACGCATGGTAATTTACCAATAGGTAACCACATTTTACCGTAATATGCACGGTTGTTCTCTACTTATCGTTTTACCAATAGGTAAACAGTTTTTACCGTAATACGCAAGGAATTTTGTGTGGAAACGTGAAACACAATTGGTCACGAGACTAATTTGGCACCATAAATCAACACACACATTTGTGATATCTTCACCATAACAACCAACGTCAAGAAGACCCGGAAAAACATTCACAGGGCTATGATGTAATTCGGTGAAATTCGGACACATTATTGATGTTCATTTCTGTGTTTTTCCAACTTTTGGCAGTGGTACATTTTTACGATAATTCTAACCCTATTGTTTTCACAAAGATACAATATCGAACAAAATTAGTTAAACATTCCCCAAAATACATGTCACAGCTATCTACTAAACACTGAAGACAGTTGTGTTGCTATTTTATGTTCGTTTATTGCACTTCAAATATTACACTTATGCGAGAACAAAGTTATTGTATGTTGACATTATTAATCACATTTTAACAAAGCTTAAAATGGGCTCGTACCTGGCTTATGGGACTTTGCGTTACAATCGTTCTCAATGGGTGAATGTTGTTGTACAAAAACCCCGAAACAAGGAACGAGTCTTAAACATGTAATTCGGGTTGAGGGCAGTACATTAATGTCAACATTAATACACAGCATATTCGTTCATGATATCTTCGACAGTGGTTGTCTGGCAAAAACCAATACTAGTACACAGAGTGTCTGGTTTGAGTATGGTTGATTCAAGCATCTCAATAATCATGTCAAAGTTTTCCTCTACTTCCTGGTGACACTGCAAGTGAATAAATCACACATGTAATTATTGTGGAGTCGCTATGATATGATATTTAATGCTAATTATTCAAATCAGTTAGCATTTATGTCAATTTACAACGCGTAGATGGTCCTGTTAGAATAAAAACCACTGAAGTCACGTGAACATTCTAATCATATATTTTTTATAACACATCACTCGTTAATACTGTACTGTAATTGGTCAAAACAGGATCACGTGTTGTCGACTAAAGTACCATAGTAGCGCCAAGGAAATTACTAGTTCCCTAGGGAGACTAGTACATCAACTAGTGCCCGGGGATGACGTCACTCGTCACCTGATCGTGTGATTTCCAATATGTCGTCTGCTAGTTCCGTCGCTGATATCGATGGTCCGCCTCGAAAGACTGGACGATTTAGCTTCAGTTCAGAAGAAGAACTTGGTACACTAGTAGAAAATAAAGATGCACCGAAGACGACGCAATCAGGTTTTCTAGAAGCGCCTTTACATCGTTTTGTGAAGAAATCGGGACACCGCTAGCAGACGTCGAGAAGAAGACTTTTGTTTACTATTAATGGTACAGTATGTAGATGTAATGTGTTATAAAACACATATTGCATGGCCTAATTCGGGCGCTAGTATACGTCTATTTTCCCCTCTGGGCTGTGGGATATCAACAATACCTGCTATTTCCCTCGACCTGCGGAAATAGCATGTATTGTTGGTACCCCACAACCCCTCGGAGAAATAGACGCATCCTCGGGGGCGGACATCCGGGCATTTTCACCGCTTGGCAACCCTTGCGGTGAAAACAAAGGCCAAAAACTCGCAGATAATGGTACTTTAGGATGGTTGTTGAGACTCCCCTGAACAATGTAACAAGATTAGCCCTACGTGTGTAACATATGTAAATTAGGTTGTTTAGGATTACTTCAAAATTGAGTTTGTGTTGTTTTCTAGAATTTTCACCGGCTCGACCGACGTTCCACAGGAGCGCGCATGGAGCCCATAGAAATACCAATCTCCTTCCCATAGGCCTTTGCGCTTTACGCAATAGTGCCTCTTGGCTGGTTCCCGCCTCAAGTGTCATGGCGTACCAAGCCACAAGAGGCCGGTAACTAGTAACGGTTCCGGCATTCTGATTGGTACACCACTTTCTCGTTGCTTGTTCCATTTCCCTTAGTTACCTGACGTCAGCGCTTACGCTCGCGGCCGTTCAGGGGTTTCCTTTTACTTTCGAAAGTTGGGCAAATAAAAAAAAACTGTTTCTTTTGTTATAAATTTGCATAGAACATATCAAATCTGTAAATCTAAGCAGGCAGTATGTATGAGCATGGCTTTATTGTAGTATTACAGACACGTTTACGCAGAACGGAACTTGGAATGTTTTCAAATTACGTTACTCAGTCACGTGCCTTCCGGCCGGAAAACCGGCCCAAATGGAACAATATGGCGATTACTAGTTACCTGCGTCCTACCTGCCATTCGCAAAGGACGCCGGGAACCAGCGAATAGTGCCTCTCCCACAGGCAGCCCTCAATTTTGTGGTCAATCACCTCACTACGCACGGCCATTTTTCCGCGGTTGTTTCATTTGAAACCGAACTACAAAAAGTGGGAACAAACGTATGTGACATCCGAACTATTTATTAATGTCAGACTTTAGTAAAAACGTAAATACGAACCATTTTATCGCGGACTATGTTTTGCAAGGTAATGTTACTGTAGTGAAATGGCGCACGTGATACACTAAAACTGGGGAGAAAAAACTTTCTGTTAACGTATATAGTTGGGAAAGAAACATTAAAAACTAATTTCACTGAAAGGAGTTTCATAACATTTCCGTTTATCTTGTATTCTGGTGAATATTTCAATACTATTTCTGGCTTGAACGGGTTCGATTTTGCGCGTCTAACAGGCATAGAACACACAGGTTCTAGTAAGTTAATAAAGTTAGTCATTTATAGTAGAAACTAACGCTTTGGCATGTAGAAAAGGATGGCACTTTTCTAACGCAAGTCATGTATATTTTAATCTAATTAACTGCACATTTTATTCGGAGTTAGGGCGTGAAACGTCTTATTAAAGTGATTAAAGTAACGAAGTGACTTTCGCATAACTTTGTTAACCGCCAGCGTCTTGTAGTTCGAACATATTCGAATATGCAAATTAGTTCTATGCAAAGCTAAATAAATAAATAAATAAATAAATAAATAAACGCTGCTCGGACTGATAAATATGATATATAGAAGATAATATTTGGTAATCGTAGTCCTAAATAACTTTTAAAATAGCTAGACGTTTCTATTAATAGCTAGACGTTCTATTAATAGCTATTCTATTAATAGCTAGACGTTTTATTAAAAATAGCTAGACGCTTAACACTTTCTTCTATGCTATCGATAAAGAGCCATTGCTCGAAACGTCTAGCTATTTTTAATAGTTATTTAGGACTACGATTACCAAATATTATCTTCTATATATCTATGCAAAGCTGCTTTGTGCAGTGATGATAAGTAACGCGCATCGAACTGTGCGGAGTTCGTAGAAATACATGTACAGTTGTGCGCGTCTTAGCAACGTGGAACGTTTTGTGACGCGGTAACGGAAACAGTGAGCGCGATAACGGAAATAGTGAGCGGGATAACGAAACAGTGAGCGCGGTTACAGAAACAGTGAGCGCGGTAACGTAAACAGTGAGCGCGATAACGGAAATAGTGAGCGCGATAACAAAAACAGTGAGCGCGATAATGGAAACAGTGAGCACGATAACGGAAACAATGAGCGCGATAATGGAAAACAGTGAGCGCGATAACGGAAACAGTGAGCGCGGTAACGGAAACAGTGAGCATGATAATGGAAACAGTGAGCGCGATAACGGAAACAGTAAGCGGGATAACGAAAACAGTGAGCGGGATAACGGAAATAGTGAGCGGGATAACAGAAACAGTGAGCGTGATAACGGAAACAGTGAGCGCGTTAACGGAAACAGCGAGCGCGATAACGGAAACAGTGAGCGCGATAATGGAAACAGTAAGCGGGATAACGAAAACAGTGAGCGGGATAACGGAAATAGTGAGTGGGATAACGGAAACGGTAAGCGGGATAAGGGAAACAGTAAGCGGGATAACGGAAACAGTGAGCGCGATAACGGAAACAGTGAGCGCGATAACGGGAACAGTGAGCGGAATAACGGAAACAGTGAGCGTGTTAACGGAAACAGTGAGCGCGATAACGGAAACAGTGAGCGGGACAACGGAACAGTGAGTGGGATAACGGAAACAGTGAGCGGGATAACGGAAACAGTGAGCGCGATAACGGAAACAGTGAGCGCGATAACAGAAACAGTGAGCGCGATAATGGAAACAGTGAGCACGGTAACGGAAACAGTGAGCGCGATAATGGAAACAGTGAGCGCGATAACGGAAACAGTGAGCGCGATAATGGAAACAGTGAGCGCGATAACGGAAACAGTGAGCGCAATAACGGAAACAGTGAGCATGATAACAGAAACAGTGAGCGCGATAACGAAAACAGTAAGCGGGATAACGGAAACAGTGAGCGCGATAACGGAAACAGTAAGGGCGTTAACGGGAAAAGTGAGCGCGAAAACGGAAACAGTGAGCGCGATAACGGAAACAGTGAGCGGGATAACGGAAACAGTGAGCGGGATAACGGAACAGTGAGTGGGATAACGGAAACAGTGAGCGGGATAACGGAAACAGTGAGCGCGATAACGGAAACAGTGAGCGCGATAACAGAAACAGTGAGCGCGATAATGGAAACAGTGAGCACGATAACGGAAACAGTGAGCGCGATCATGGAAACAGTGAGCGCGATAACGGAAACAGTGAGCGCGATAATGGAAACAGTGAGCGCGATAACGGAAACAGTGAGCGCAATAACGGAAACAGTGAGCATGATAACAGAAACAGTGAGCGCGATAACGAAAACAGTAAGCGGGATAACGGAAACAGTGAGCGCGATAACGGAAACAGTGAGGGCGTTAACGGAAAAAGTGAGCGCGAAAACGGAAACAGTGAGCGCGATAACGGAAACAGTGAGCGGGATAACGGAAACAGTGAGCGGGATAACGGAAACAGTAAGCGGGATAACAGAAACAGTGAGCGCGATAACGGAAACAGTGAGCGCGTTAACGAAAGCAGTGAGCGCGATAACGGAAACAGTGAGCGCGATAACGGAAACAGTGAGCGCGGTCACGGAAACTGAGCATGATAACGGAAACAGTGAGCGCGATAACGGAAACAGTAAGTGGGATAAGGGAAACAGTTAGCGCAATAACGGAAACAGTGAGCGGGATAACGGAAACAGTGAGCGGGATAACGGAAACAGTGAGCGCGGTCACGGAAAATGTAATGGATTAGTTATGAATAACTAGACTAGAATAAATGAAAACCATATGGCTCAACAAGAGCTTTGAACTAATGATATTCGAGCAAGGTATAATTACGAGGGTGTTTGGACTTTCACGAATATCTACATACTAGTATGTGTACAGCATATGCATATTATTCGCGACATAGACCTAAGTGACAAACATGGCTTCATTACGAACACCCCCGGATTGTTGTGAATATATGGTCGTTTGCGTCAGACTTACCTGTGAACCGTGCGGGTCTGGAATACGATCACACATGGATTCAACAAAGTTCTTAATTGCATCCTAAAGATTAAGAATATATCATGAACGATTATTATCTATGTATGTGACAAGTGAAATTGCAATTAGGCTTTTACTTATTGGCACAAATAGTCACTCGCGAAAAGCCATTAATATTTTGAGCGTAAAAGTCAACTTCTGTGGCCATTCACAGAATAAAACCCTCATAATTTCGTTATTTTTATTTTTTAATATTTTTTAGATCACGACTTGTAGCCAATATATGATTATGTCCATTTGGTTGATATTAAGAAATGTCTAACCAGTGTAGCAGGCATTATCGTGCTTACCTTATTGCTCTCTAATAGAGTATCAAGCTCCTGTACAGCCATCTTACACATGTCACACTTCTGAAAACAATAGAAAGAAAATAACAGTCACCGTAACAATAACACAGCAAAAACAAAATAATAATAATAATGAATATGATGAATAGAAATTAATCTGAGAGAAAAATATAATAGGACAACAATTATAATAATAGTAATAAGAAGAAGAAGAATGTAAATAATATATAATAAATATGATAATTATAAATTCAGATAAAATAAAAATATGATACGAAATTAATGTAATACATATCAATAAATTAAGCATAAAGTAACTAAATGAATATAAGCTTTTACACGTGTTCCCAAATGTCAGAAATGTAAAGAAACAAAACATGATAATTATAAATATTACATTATGAAAAAAATAATTAAAAATAAAAAAATATATAATATATTCACATATTAATATATTCACAATTAATAGTGGAAATGAAGTTTTTTTTTTTAGTTCTGGTTCATTTCAGTGAAAATGCTAGATGAGTCATTTTGCAACCGTTAAGATACGGCTAGGCAAAACACAATCTATATAAATTAATTTCTCTCCTGGAATACGATGAAAGACAACATTACCAATACATGAAACAATGAAAACAGAACATAAATATTATAAATATAAGCAACAACTAAAAACAATACAGATAGACAACCATTACATAAACAACTTAGGTACTAACGTCACTTACTTCAGTCTTTACTGGGGTCTTGTCATCGATCTTTGGTCTGTCCAATTTGTATAATGATTTATCTTTTGGAGATTTTCGTTTTGATTCTAAAAATCAACACACGTTTACAATTATAGTATGTAATTGCATTACAGTGTGTTAAAGATGCCAACCCCCTTTCTATTTCCAGGTACATAAGTGTCAGAGACCTTCCAGCAACAATGTAAACCAAATTAGCAATTTCTAGGATTTCAAATCTGTTAAAATATGCAGTTTCTACACCAGGTCCATATGCTGATATAATTTACCACAAATACGGCGCAATCACATATAATCATTATTATAAAGATTTAATGGGAACAGCTACTATCGTCGACACAACACATAATAGATTTTTATAAATATTTAGTAATTTCACAATTGACAACTCCGTGCACTAATTGGAACATTGGAACATGAATGACAAAATGTAGAGCTAGTATCACAACGGTCAATATAAAAATGTTCATTAAATAAAATATATATAACAGTTAGATTGACAATAATTCAAACATTTTTTAAAGTGTCACTATAAAGATTGGTACATTCATCTGTGTTGTTGTTAAAGTAATAAATTAAATATTATATACATAAAATGCCCTGCTTATGATCTCTCGCCTACTGGTTTGCCTTGTGTGTCTCTGGGGCAGGGTGAATTCCGTAGTCGCACCTCCACGCCACGAATGTGGGTGTTCCATTGGGGACATAGGGCAGGGTGGGCACGGCTTCGGTCGTGGCAAACGCGACACGGGCGTGAGTTACTGGCGCGATATTAAGACTAGTTCTCGGTCCCTAGTTCTCGAAGGAAACCCTGACAGAAAACCCCCATCTAAGGGTCAATTGACGGACAGGTAGGATTCGTTAACAGTGGTGGAAGTAGCCTACCTAAGAGAGACAACTCCATACAAACAAGAGTAGATCACGACTCTTTAGCCCTGATAGGCAACTGATCAAGAGGAAAGCGAAAGCAGGTGGATTGGTTCAGGACGGATAGCCACGCAGGCCCTTACCATTATATACTCTGGCAGGAATGATGAACAGCATACGGAAGGAGTGGCCATGATCATGAACAAGGATTGTACAAAGAGTTTGATTGAATGGGAACCTGTCAATGAAAGGCTAATCAGAGCTCGCTTCAACTCCAAGTATGCGAAGACCACATCATCCAATGTTATGCACCAACAAATGGATATTGGATTCCACAAGAAAGATAATAAAGAATGGTTAACAACAAGCACATTGAAGGCAGTAGAGGAAAGAGGAAAACTCCATGAGAAGTACTTAGTACTAAGTCATCTAGACTAAGAGAGCAAACACAGAGAAACTACATGCTGAAGGATAAGGAAGTGGAAGGATCAGCCAGAAAAGACAAAAGAACCTACCAGTTTGGCCTGGTAGATATTAAAACAGCTAGCAATGAATTATACACCCTGTTCAATCACATCTGGAAAGAAACCAAGATCCCAAGTGGCTGGGCAAAAGGATTGATTGTAAACTTACCTAAGAAAAGTGACCTTGGGAACTGTGATAACTGGAGAGGAATTACCTTACTCTCAATCCCAAGCAAAGTTTTCTGCAGAATCCTCCTGAATAGAATCAACAAAACACTTGACCTGACTTTGAGGCAAAAACAGGCGGGATTCCGGAAAGGAAGAGGATGCGCAGACCAGATATTTGCTCTCAGTGTATAGAGTGGAAATCATCTCTATACATAAACTTTATAGATTTTAAAAAAGCTTTTGATAGCATTCATCGAGACACCCTCCAGGCAATCCTTGGATCATATGGAACACCAGACAGGATGGTTTCCCTCATCAAATGCTTCTACACAGAATTTGAGTGAACAAAGCAGCTAACTGGTTTGCTGTTCATTCTGGTGTAAGACAAGGCTGCATAATCTCACCTGTCTTATTTTTGGTAGTCATTGACTGGGTAATGAATAATACCACCAGCGGTCATAGGAGACGGATCACCTGGTCTATGTTCTCAGTGTTAGAAGATCTGAACTTCGCAGATGACATCGTGCTCCTGTCATCTAATGCAGGAGAAGACCAGACGACTCAGCTACTATACAAAACAAATTGGGCTCCAAATAAACACAAAGAAGACCCAGGAAAAGAGGCTCAACACCACATGCAACAATAGACTGGTTATTGATGAAGCAGAATTTGAGCAGGTGGACCAATTTACCTACTTAGGTGCAGTCGTGAGCAATCAGGACCCCACACAAAAAGACATTAAAATCAGACTATCCAAAGCAAGATCTGCATTTCAAAGGTTGTGGCCCATATGGAAATCCAGCCAGTATAACATCAGTATTAAAGTCAAAATTTATAACAGCAATGTAAAATCCATTTTACTTCACAGGAGCAAAAGCTGGAGAGTCACCAAGGTTGACATGAAAAAGCTATCAAGTTTTCACCATAACTGCCTCGGCGCATCTGCAAAGTTTTCTGGCCCTGTCGAATATTCATCTAGGACCTAC
The DNA here is from genome assembly GCF_978046115.1 of Saccoglossus kowalevskii. Lineage (NCBI taxonomy): Eukaryota > Metazoa > Hemichordata > Enteropneusta > Harrimaniidae > Saccoglossus > Saccoglossus kowalevskii. Next base: position 32,289,805 of record NC_140659.1, on the reverse strand, counting down.
TCAAAAGAACTGCAGCCACCTGAATCATTGCACAAATAAGGCTTAGAAGACTCAGATGGCTTGGGCATGTTCTCAGAATGCCCGATTCATACAACACCAAGATAGTTCTCTGCTGGACACGACAAGGAAAACGACCAAGGGGCAGGTCGAAGAACACCTGGCGGAAAACCATTGAGCAAGAACTCAGGGAAATGGGTTTAACATGGGGAGAGGCAGAAACCAAGTTCAAAAACCGTGCTGAGTGGAGGGATCTTGTGTGAACCTTATGTTCCGGTGGGAGCAACAAGAATTAAGAGATAGATAAAATAAATACCTGACTCAACAGAAACAGTTACTTGTGACCTATCAACTTGTCCAGCGTTGTCAGTTACGGTCAGCGTAAATACATACACGTCCTTTTCCAGATTGTATACACGAAGTTTGTTCGTTCTTATTCCCTTAATGGAGATTAATAAAGAAAGTACAACATGATTAGGATAAATATCACACATTCTATTGCATATACATAGAAAATCTTAATAAAGGGCGGTGGTCGTCACGCAGCGCATGTTCGATTGTCATGTAAATAAACAATTTATTTCACATGCGTTGTATAGGTCGCTATGAGTTCTATACCGAACAGGACGCGGCGCGACGACCACAAAAAACAAGCAAATCACAAACTCACAACTGCGGCAAAGCGCCTCGTTACTGTATGCAGACATATACCTCACTATACCTCACCTCACCTACTATACCTCGTTCCAAAAATATGGCACGAAATAGCCTGTAACTCCAATGAAAGAATACCTATTGGAATTATAGTTATTATATATGTGGTTTGATACCCTTACTTCCATATTCAATGAAAGAATGCCTGTGGGATTATAGTTATTATGTATATGGTTTGATGCCCTTACTTCCATATTCAATGAAAGAACACCTATGGCATTATAGTTATTATGTATATGGTTTGATGCCCTTACTTCCATATTCAATGAAAGAATGCCTGTGCGATTATAGTTATTACGTATGTGATTTGATGCCTTTACTTCCATATTAAATGAAAGAATACCTATGGTATTATAGTTATTATGTATGTGGTTTGATGCCCTTACTTCCATATTAAATGAAAGAACACCTATGGCATTATATTTATTATGTATATGGTTTGATGCCCTTACTTCCATATTCAATGAAAGAATGCCTGTGGGATTATAGTTATTACGTATGTGGTTTGATGCCCTTACTTCCATATTAAATGAAAGAACACCTATGGCATTATAGTTATTATGTATATGGTTTGATGTCCTTACTTCCATATTCAATGAAAGAATGCCTGTGGGATTATAGTTATTACGTATGTGATTTGATGCCTTTACTTCCATATTAAATGAAAGAATGCCTATGGCATTATAGTTATTACGTATGTGCTTTGATGCCCTTACTTCCATATTCAATGAAAGAACACCTATGGCATTATAGTTATTATGTATATGGTTTGATGCCCTTACTTCCATATTCAATGAAAGAATGCCTGTGGGATTATAGTTATTACGTATGTGATTTGATGCCTTTACTTCCATATTAAATGAAAGAATACCTATGGTATTATAGTTATTATGTATGTGGTTTGATGCCCTTACTTCCATATTCAATGGCAGAAAATCTATGGCATTATAGTTATTATGTATATGGTTTGATGCCCTTACTTTCATATTCAATGAAAGAATGCCTGTGGGATTATATTTATTACGTATGTGATTTGATGCCTTTACTTCCATATTAAATGAAAGAACACCTATGGCATTATAGTTATTATGTATATGGTTTGATGCCCTTACTTCCATATTCAATGAAAGAATGCCTGTGGGATTATAGTTATTACGTATGTGATTTGATGCCTTTACTTCCATATTAAATGAAAGAATACCTATGGTATTATAGTTATTATGTATGTGGTTTGATGCCCTTACTTCCATATTCAATGACAGAAAATCTACGGCATTATAGTTATTATGTATGTGGTATGATGCCCTTACTTCTATATTCAATGAAAGAATACCTATGGTATTATAGTTATTACGTATGTGGTTTGATGCCCTTACTTCCATATTAAATGAAAGAACACCTATGGCATTATAGTTATTATGTATATGGTTTGATGCCCTTACTTCCATATTCAATGAAAGAATGCCTGTGGGATTATAGTTATTATGTATGTGCTTTGATGTCCTTACTTCTATATTCAATGAAAGAAAATCTATGGCATTATAGTTATTATGTATGTGGTGTGATGCCCTTACTTCCATATTAAATGAAAGAATGCCTGTGGGATTATAGTTATTATGTATGTGGTTTGATGCCCTTACTTCCATATTCAATGAAAGAACACCTATGGCATTATAGTTATTATGTATATGGTTTGATGCCCTTACTTCCATATTCAATGAAAGAAAATCTATGGCATTATAGTTATTATGTATGTGATTTGATGCCCTTACTTCCATATTAAATGAAAGAATGCCTGTGGGATTATAGTTATTATGTATGTGGTGCGATACCCTTACTTCCATATTAAATGAAAGAATGCCTGTGGGATTATAGTTATTATGTATGTGGTGTGATGCCCTTACTTCCATATTAAATGAAGAATGCCTATGGCATTATAGTTATTATGTATATGGTTTGATTCCCTTACTTCCATATTAAATGAAAGAAAATCTATGGCATTATAGTTATTATGTATGTGATTTGATGCCCTTACTTCCATATTAAATGAAAGAATGCCTGTGGGATTATAGTTATTATGTATGTGGTGCGATACCCTTACTTCCATATTAAATGAAAGAATGCCTGTGGGATTATAGTTATTATGTATGTGGTGTGATGCCCTTACTTCCATATTAAATGAAGAACACCTATGGCATTATAGTTATTATGTATATGGTTTGATGCCCTTACTTCCATATTCAATGAAAGAATGCCTGTGGGATTATAGTTATTATGTATGTGCTTTGATGTCCTTACTTCTATATTCAATGAAAGAAAATCTATGGCATTATAGTTATTATGTATGTGGTGTGATGCCCTTACTTCCATATTAAATGAAAGAATGCCTGTGGGATTATAGTTATTATGTATGTGGTTTGATGCCCTTACTTCCATATTCAATGAAAGAACACCTATGGCATTATAGTTATTATGTATATGGTTTGATGCCCTTACTTCCATATTCAATGAAAGAAAATCTATGGCATTATAGTTATTATGTATGTGATTTGATGCCCTTACTTCCATATTAAATGAAAGAATGCCTGTGGGATTATAGTTATTATGTATGTGGTGCGATACCCTTACTTCCATATTAAATGAAAGAATGCCTGTGGGATTATAGTTATTATGTATGTGGTGTGATGCCCTTACTTCCATATTAAATGAAGAATGCCTATGGCATTATAGTTATTATGTATATGGTTTGATTCCCTTACTTCCATATTAAATGAAAGAAAATCTATGGCATTATAGTTATTATGTATGTGATTTGATGCCCTTACTTCCATATTAAATGAAAGAATGCCTGTGGGATTATAGTTATTATGTATGTGGTGCGATACCCTTACTTCCATATTAAATGAAAGAATGCCTGTGGGATTATAGTTATTATGTATGTGGTGTGATGCCCTTACTTCCATATTAAATGAAGAATGCCTATGGCATTATAGTTATTATGTATATGGTTTGATTCCCTTACTTCCATATTAAATGAAAGAATGCCTGTGGGATTATAGTTATTATGTATGTGGTGTGATGCCCTTACTTCCATATTCAATGAAAGAATGCCTATGGCATTATAGTTATTATATATATGGTGTGATGCCCTTACTTCCATATTAAATGAAAGAAAATCTATGGGATTATAGTTATTATGTATATGGTTTGATGCCCTTACTTCCATATTAAATGAAAGAATGCCTATGGCATTATAGTTATTATGTATGTGGTTTGATGCCCTTACTTCCATATTCAATGAAAGAACACCTATGGCATTATAGTTATTATGTATATGGTTTGATGCCCTTACTTCCATATTCAATGAAAGAATGCCTGTGCGATTATAGTTATTACGTATGTGATTTGATGCCTTTACTTCCATATTAAATGAAAGAATACCTATGGCATTATAGTTATTATGTATGTGGTTTGATGCCCTTACTTCCATATTCAATGAAAGAATACATATGGGATTTTAGTTAGTATGTATGTGGTGTGATGCCCTTACTTCCATATTCAATGAAATAATACATATGGGATTCTAGTTAGTATGTATGTGGTGTGATGCCCTTACTTCCATATTAAATGAAAGAATACATATGGGATTCTAGTTAGTATGTATGTGGTGTGATGCCCTTACTTCCATATTCAATGAAAGAATACATATGGGATTCTAGTTAGTATGTATGTGGTGTGATGCCCTTACTTCCATATTCAATGAAAGAATACATATGGGATTCTAGTTAGTATGTATGTGGTTTGATGCCCTTACTGTCATATTCAATGAAAGAATGCATATGAGATTCTAGTTAGTATGTATGTGGTTTGATGCCCTTACTTCCATATTCAATGAAATAATATATGTGGGATTCTAGTTAGTATGTATGTGGTGTGATGCCCTTACTTCCATATTCAATGAAAGAATACATATGGGATTCTAGTTAGTATGTATGTGGTGTGATGCCCTTACTTCCATATTAAATGAAAGAATACATATGGGATTCTAGTTAGTATGTATGTGGTGTGATGCCCTCACTTCCATATTCAATGAAAGAATACATATGGGATTCTAGTTAGTATGTATGTGGTTTGATGCCCTTACTTCCATATTCAATGAAAGAATACATATGGGATTCTAGTTAGTATGTATGTGGTGTGATGCCCTTACTTCCATATTCAATGAAAGAATACATATGGGATTCTAGTTAGTATGTATGTGGTTTGATGCCCTTACTTCCATATTCAATGAAAGAATACATATGGGATTCTAGTTAGTATGTATGTGATTTGATGCCCTTACTTCCATATTCAATGAAATAATACATATTGGGATTACAGTTATTAAGTGATTTGATGCCATACCTCCATATCAGCTGAGCCACCCACGTCTTTAGCCCATTCATAAGAAACAATCTCGTTATCGTCACTACTCTGTGATCCATCCAGGAGAACGTAACTTCTTGATATTGCAACAACACGTTTTGGTCCTGTATTGGCCACGGGTGGAAAATCAACCTCTGAAAATGAAATAAAATTGTAGTGTAGTGCAGTGCAATCCTATGTTGCTTGGTGTTGTACAACTAGGTATAGTTGGTAAGAATATGGCCTTTAAAATTAGATTCATATTTTTATCACGACTTTACAAAAATAAAAGTCCCATACCGTTAACTACAGGTCTCCATGTATTCTCGGAGCAAGGCTCTGTTAAAAGAAATAATCCGTGTTAAGAATTCTAGTGCATCTAAATGTTACATTGATATACTTTAACAACGTGGTGGGACAATGCGTTATATTCGTTTTATACGTTCTGTAAACATAATAATCTTGTTTTTATTCATAATCGCTATTGTTCTACAACAATAGAAAATTAAGTCTATGGATTTAATTATGCATAATATAATATAAATATTTCTATGGTAAACAGGAATATTATATAATTACCTTTCAATATATTTCTGTACTCCATGCCATCGAAGTATGGGTCAAAACACGCATCGGATAATATGTACTGCATGGTTTCGTAAGAAATTCTGTCAGAAGCCAGTTCTGTTGAACTTCTGCTGTAATAGTCGATCACTATTTGGTCTTCTGGGCAGACGTTTCCGGGGGTTACATGTGCACACGTGTGGACGATGGAAAAGTCAATATAATTGGTGCTCACCACTCGAATGATGCGAGCTAATTGCAAATGAAAAAAATATTTCGTTAAACGGGGAATATGACATTCCTCCAGCACGTTTGAACCACGTATAGCCTGCTGCCCTCGCCAACTAGGATTCGTGTATTTGGCCATCGTCTTACTACTATATCGTGAAACATTGCGATTAGGACGATGCTACCCTTACTGTTAATGAGCAGCTGACGCATTCACAGTGGTTAGCAGATTGTAAAGAGAATCAATCGTAAAAAAATATAAATCTAGAATAGTTTGTCATAGTTGTCGGTTAAAAATGCGTAAAACTGATATTCACTGTTGACCAATAATGGTCTATCCAAAAGAACGATGTTGAAATTTAAAAAAAAAAAAATCTGCACAGAGAAAAGAAAAGAAAAGTTACTGAAACAAACATTTAAAAAATTCCACAAGGAAAGTACTGAAGCAAATGTTTTTAAATAATGATATGAATGAAATGTGATAATTGTACCCTCGAAAAAAATGAACGACCCAGCCTTGATGTATGTCGCGAGTTTTGCTGTCAACTCCGCTAGCATAGTTTCAGAATATGATAAAACAGAATATACTGACATGGTTCATCCGGTAACTTCACTTGCCAAACAGCGTTGTTGTTCTCCAATGGTCGAGCTCTTCCAATAAATGGCAATTGTGAACATTGACCATTCTCCCTGCAACGCAATGCATGGCGGTAATATTGTTGGAATGTGTATATTTAGTAGCCCTGTGCACATCTAAGGTTGTCATCAGGTGGGTAGGTGATTCCCAACTGCATTAGGTGCTTGCGCACTTCAAGTTAAAGAGTGAGTGTACCAAACTGATGATATTATTACATATGCGCATGTACAACTCCACTGTTAACAGAGAAAGATACATCGCAGTGTACGTTTTACTACATTGCTTGAAATTGTTGTGAATTGGAAACTGATGAATTATTGCTGAAACCCTAGCTTCTTATCTTTGTTTGAACTTGTTTATGTAGATTATTTCAAGTACGTCATTTTATCTATGTCATCGCGATAAAACGCCTAGAATGCAATGCCCAACTGTAGGTCATCAAGCTTTGAGCTAACACGTGCAAAAAACTAAATTATGGTTCAAAACCCAGAAATGAATAAGCGAATATTCCTCGGTGATCCCTATCTGGCTATTTATCGGAAAACGGTGTCATGTGTGAGTTGTTCCACTATCGCGGTATGACGTAGTACTCACCGGAGATGACGTATATATTACAATGTACTAATAATTACTTACTCTCTGAGTCCAGGATCTTCTATAAGAACGGTACCATCATCTTGAAGTGTCAGTAGCATTCTTTCGATGTCTGGCTTCGCTGGTTCAATACTGAGGTCGTATGATGACAGTTTGTACCATATGCCCATATACTGCAATAAATATCAACTACTCAATGATATTACAGACTCAAAATTACGGTGGCCGATAATTACCAGTAAGATTTGTATCAAAGATCTGCAGCACACAATGTGCAATTAAAATTTTCATTTCACTGAAAACTTTTATTATTATTTTATTATTGTCGCAAGAAAATAAGTATAATTTGTAACCCAACCATTAATGAGATCTGGCAGTATTAGAGTTGAAGATCATTATTTATGTTGGATGTCAACTGTAGCAATAGAGGACACTTTATCGTAAAAAAACAACAAAATTACATATTCTGAAAAAAATTATATAAAGAAACACAGTAACCATTTTTCTTTCTCCCTCTCCTTCAAGTTTAGTAGATTGTGCTTTGTTACTTCTTTGCTAAAATTCTAGAATTTTGTTTGATTTATCTAAAATGTCTTTATAAATATTAATCAGTAAACAATTCATTTCTTTATTGTAGAACAATGTTCTCTTCGTTTCCAATGTTTTAGAGGGACTGTGGTTATAAATTTTTGACAAAATCTAAAGTTTTCATCCTTCTCTGTTGCATACATTTTTCACAGTATTTCTGACAGGTATTTTTTTCAAATTTAAAGATTGTTTTAAATAACCTATATGTTCTTAATTAATTACTATTTGTTTTCATTATTTTGACTATTATTAAGCTGTTTCTCTAATGATTGAATGTATTCGTGTGTTACATGACTCGAACACAGTAACTACCCCTAACATATATAATGGTTGAATCTGACCATTACACGATACTCACGCTCTCAAGGTCGAAGTCCTTTTCTGTTTGAATGTTGGGAACGTAACATTGGTCTTCAGTCGCGGTAACTTCTTCTGAATAGAAATGAAGAGATCATTACATGAGCCAATTGATCATTCAATCTTTCAATCATTATCTGTATTATCGTTCGATATTATCTTAGTTTACACTTTCTACAAGCACGTAAATGAACAGTATCATCAGATCAACGCATGTCAACCTACTGTTATTGTTCGTATTTTCTCTGATTGGTCCTTACATACATGCATACACTACACTTTATACGTACTTCATACCAACGCAATAACCTTAAACATTGTTCACGTTCGTAACTAGTACTATATCGTCACAGAAAACCCTAAACTTGATCAAGCCCGAGACATAATTTGATTCTTTTTATTTCTGTGAATACACACCAGGTTTGTTAGACGCTCTTTAAAAGTAGGTGTTATTTAAGCAATCGTGTTTTTGTGATCCTAATGTACAAAAAAACTACATAAAGTTTGTTTTTTTCTTCTGAACGTTGTATCAAAGCAAGCTAGAACTTTATTTAAATTACCTGCATAATTCCTGGTTTTACACAACCCTAACTTGTCACAAACTTGGTTTGGTTCCAAACCTTCGTTCACCAGCATTTCGATGATAATACTAGCATACTGTTCTACAAACGTGACGCACTAGACAAATGCAAAATAACTATCATGCATAATTAGTCACCTCATTGAGTGCAAGCTATTTCCAGCTCGCTGTGCGGGGTAGCTCGGGTGATGAAATGTGTTTAGGAATATAAGTATAGTTTCATAACAAGCACTTTTTTCAAACTTAAAATTCACCAGTGTGTGTTTTGGAGCAAAATTTTTAGATTTTGCGTGATTTTATTGACCATCTCAAAATAAGCTGAATGGAAAATAAAAATGACTATTTTGTAATATCTATCAACGACAATCGAACAGATATCACGACTGAATCTACGGAACTGCCCGGTGAAGTTCGTTTATTTGAAAGGAACGTCTGTTGTGGATTACGAATACTGTAACTGTTGAACTACTATTACTTTGAATGCCGACATTCTGCCAACAACACAACTTCAACTTCTCAAATATAATTCGGACTGACTGATGTCCGATTCCACAATTGGTTCAGCATCATCGCTGAATCACTTCTTGGATGTATGAAAGCCCATAAATAGATATGTTACTGATATAATCACGAATTGTACATATGTATATATATGTCATTACTTCTAGTTGAGACTAGTGGTGAGTATGTGTGACATAGTATCCAGTTGTTAGAGTATGTGTGACATGGTACCCAGTTGTAAGTTAGAGTATGTGTGACATGGTACCCAGTTGTTAGAGTATGTGTGACATGGTACCCAGTTGTTAGGGAGAGTATGTGTGACATGGTATCCATTTGTTAGTTAGAGTATGTGTGCCATGGTATCCAGTTGTTAGTTAGAGTATGTGTGACATGGTATCCAGTTGTTAGAGTATGTGTGACATGGTATCCAGTTGTTAGGGAGAGTATGTGTGACATGGTATCCACTTGTTAGTTAGAGTATGTGTGACATGGTATCCAGTTGTTAGTTAGAGTATGTGTGACATGGTATCCAGTTGTTAGGGTAGAGTATGTGTGACATGGTATCCAGTTGTTAGGGAGAGTATGTGTGACATGGTATCTAGTTGTTAGTTAGAGTATGCGTGACATGGTACCCAGTTGTTAGTTAGAGTATGTGTGACATGGTATCCAGTTGTTCGTGAGAGTATGTGTGACATGGTATCCATTTGTTTTGAGAGTATGTGTGACATGGTATCCAGTCGTTAGCGGTGAGAGTATGTGTGACATGGTATCCAGTTGTTAGTGAGAGTATGTGTAACATGGTATCCATTTGTTTCGAGAGTATGTGTGACATGGTATCCAGTTGTTAGGGAGAGTATGTGTGACATGGTACCCAGTTGTTAGCGGTGACAGTATGTGTGACACGGTATCCAGTTGTTAGCGGTGAGAGTATGTGTGACATGGTATCCATTTGTTTCGAGAGTATGTGTGACATGGTATCCAGTTGTTAGCGGTGAGAGTATGTGTGACATGGTATCCAGTTGTTAGTGGTGAGAGTATGTGTGACATGGTATCCAGTTGTTAGCGGTGATAGTATGTGTGACATGGTACCCAGTCGTTAGCGGTGAGAGTATGTGTGACATGGTATCCAGTCGTTAGCGGTGAGAGTATGTGTGACATGGTATCCATTTGTTTCGAGAGTATGTGTGACATGGTATCCAGTTGTTAGCGGTGAGAGTATGTGTGACATGGTATCCAGTTGTTAGCGGTGAGAGTATGTGTGACATGGTATCCAGTTGTTAGCGGTGATAGTATGTGTGACATGGTACCCAGTTGTTAGCGGTGAGAGTATGTGTGACATGGTATCCATTTGTTTCGAGAGTATGTGTGACATGGTATCCAGTTGTTAGCGGTGAAAGTATGTGTGACATGGTATCCAGTTGTTTCGAGAGTATGTGTGACATGGTATCCAGTTGTTAGCGGTGAGAGTATGTGTGACATGGTACCCAGTCATTAGCGGTGAGAGTATGTGTGACATGGTACCCAGTCGTTAGCGGTGAGAGTATGTGTGACATGGTACCCAGTCGTTAGCGGTGAGAGTATGTGTGACATGGTACCCAGTCGTTAGCGGTGAGAGTATGTGTGACATGGTACCCAGTCGTTAGCGGTGAGAGTATGTGTGACATGGTACCCAGTCGTTAGTGGTGAGAGTATGTGTGACATGGTACCCAGTCGTTAGCCGTGAGAGTATGTGTGACATGGTACCAAGTCGTTAGCGGTGAGAGTATGTGTGACATGGTACCCAGTCGTTAGGGAGAGTATGAGTGACATGGTACCCAGTCGTTAGGGAGAGTATGTGTGACATGGTATCCAGTTGTTAGGGAGAGTATGTGTGACATGGTATCCAGTTGTTAGGGAGAGTATGTGTGACATGGTATCCAGTTGTTAGCGGTGATAGTATGTGTGACATGGTACCCAGTTGTTAGCGGTGAAAGTATGTGTGACATGGTATCCATTTGTTTCGAGAGTATGTGTGACATGGTATCTAGGTGTTAGCGGTGAGAGTATGTGTGACATGGTATCTAGTTGTTAGCGGTGAGAGTATGTGTGACATGGTATCCAGTTGTTAACGGTCATAGTATGTGTGACATGGTACCCAGTTGTTAGCGGTGAGAGTATGGGTGACATGGTATCCATTTGTTTCGAGAGTATGTGTGACATGGTATCTAGTTGTAAGCGGTGAGAGTATGTGTGACATGGTATCTAGTTGTTAGCGGTGAGAGTATGTGTGACATGGTATCTAGTTGTTAGCGGTGAGAGTATGTGTGACATGGTATCCAGTTGTTAGTTAGAGTATGTGTGACATGGTATCCATTTGTTTCGAGAGTATGTGTGACTTGGTATCCATTTGTTTCGAGAGTATGTGTGACATGGTATCCAGTTGTTAGCGGTGAGAGTATGTGTGACATGGTATCCAGTTGTTAGGGAGAGTATGTGTGACATGGTATCCAGTTGTTAGGGAGAGTATGTGTGACATGGTATCCAGTTGTTAGGGAGAGTATGTGTGACATGGTATCCATTTGTTAGGGAGAGTATGTGTGACATGGTACCCAGTCGTTAGCGGTGAGAGTATGTGTGACATGGTATCCAGTTGTTAGGGAGAGTATGTGTGACATGGTATCCAGTTGTTAGGGAGAGTATGTGTGACATGGTATCCAGTTGTTAGCGGTGAGAGTATGTGTGACATGGTATCCAGTCATTAGCGGTGAGATTATGTGTGACATGGTATCCAGTCGTTAGCGGTGAGAGTATGTGTGACATGGTATCCAGTCGTTAGTGGTGAGAGTATGTGTGACATGGTATCCAGTTGTTAGGGAGAGTATGTGTGACATGGTATCCAGTTGTTAGGGAGAGTATGTGTGACATGGTATCCAGTTGTTAGAGAGAGTATGTGTTACATGGTATCCAGTTGTTAGGGAGAGTATGTGTGACATGGTATCCAGTTGTTAGGGAGAGTATGTGTGACATGGTATCCAGTTGTTAGGGAGAGTATGTGTGACATGGTATCCAGTTGTTAGGGAGAGCATGTGTGACATGGTATCCAGTTGTTAGGGAGAGTATGTGTGACATGGTATCCAGTTGTTAGGGAGAGTATGTGTGACATGGTATCCAGTTGTTAGGGAGAGTATGTGTGACATGGTATCCAGTTGTTAGGGAGAGTATGTGTGACATGGTATCCAGTTGTTAGGGAGAGTATGTGTGACATGGTATCCAGTTGTTAGCGGTGAGAGTATGTGTGACATGGTATCCAGTTGTTAGCGGTGAGAGTATGTGTGACATGGTATCCAGTTGTTAGCGGTGAGAGAATGTGTGACATGGTATCCAGTTGTTAGCGGTGATAGTATGTGTGACATGGTATCCAGTTGTTAGCGGTGAGAGTATGTGTGACATGGTATCCAGTTGTTAGCGGTGATAGTATGTGTGACACGGTACCCAGTTGTTAGCGGTGATAGTATGTGTGACACGGTACCCAGTTGTTAGCGGTGATAGTATGTATGACATGGTATCCAGCCGTTAGCGGTGAGAGTATGTGTGACATGGTATCCAGTCGTTAGCGGTGAGAGTATGTGTGACATGGTATCCAGTCGTTAGCAGTGAGAGTATGTGTGACATAGTATCCAGTTGTTAGCGGTGAGAGTATGTGTGACATGTTATCCAGTTGTTAGGGAGAGTATGTGTGACATGGTATTCAGTTGTTAGGGAGAGTATGTGTGACATGGTATCCAGTTGTTAGGGAGAGTATGTGTGACATGGTATCCAGTTGTTAGGGAGAGTATGTGTGACATGGTATCCAGTTGTTAGGGAGAGTATGTGTGACATGGTATCCAGTTGTTAGGAAGAGTGTGTGTGACATGGTATCCAGTTGTTAGGAAGAGTATGTGTGACATGGTACCCAGTCGTTAGGGAGAGTATGTGTGACATGGTATCCAGTTGTTAGGGAGAGTATGTGTGACATGGTATCCAGTTGTTAGGGAGAGTATGTGTGACATGGTATCCAGTTGTTAGCGTTGATAGTATGTGTGACATGGTACCCAGTTGTTAGCGGTGAGAGTATGTGTGACATGGTATCCATTTGTTTCAAGAGTATGTGTGACATGGTATCTAGTTGTTAGCGGTGAGAGTATGTGTGACATGGTATCTAGTTGTTAGCGGTGAGAGTATGTGTGACATGGTATCCAGTTGTTAGCGGTCATAGTATGTGTGACATGGTACCCAGTTGTTAGCGGTGAGAGTATGTGTGACATGGTATCCATTTGTTTCGAGAGTATGTGTGACATGGTATCTAGTTGTTAGCGGTGAGAGTATGTGTGACATGGTATCTAGTTGTTAGCGGTGAGAGTATGTGTGACATGGTATCTAGTTGTTAGCGGTGAGAGTATGTGTGACATGGTATCCAGTTGTTAGTTAGAGTATGTGTGACATGGTATCCATTTGTTTCGAGAGTATGTGTGACTTGGTATCCATTTGTTTCGAGAGTATGTGTGACATGGTATCCAGTTGTTAGCGGTGAGAGTATGTGTGACATGGTATCCAGTTGTTAGGGAGAGTATGTGTGACATGGTATCCAGTTATTAGGGAGAGTATGTGTGACATGGTATCCAGTTGTTAGGGAGAGTATGTGCGACATGGTATCCATTTGTTAGGGAGAGTATGTGTGACATGGTACCCAGTCGTTAGCGGTGAGAGTATGTGTGACATGGTATCCAGTTGTTAGCGGTGAGATTATGTGTGACATGGTATCCAGTCGTTAGCGGTGAGAGTATGTGTGACATGGTATCCATTTGTTTCGAGAGTATGTGTGACTTGGTATCCATTTGTTTCGAGAGTATGTGTGACATGGTATCCAGTTGTTAGCGGTGAGAGTATGTGTGACATGGTATCCAGTTGTTAGGGAGAGTATGTGTGACATGGTATCCAGTTGTTAGGGAGAGTATGTGTGACATGGTATCCAGTTGTTCGTGAGAGTATGTGTGACATGGTATCCATTTGTTTTGAGAGTATGTGTGACATGGTATCCAGTCGTTAGCGGTGAGAGTATGTGTGACATGGTATCCAGTTGTTAGTGAGAGTATGTGTAACATGGTATCCATTTGTTTCGAGAGTATGTGTGACATGGTATCCAGTTGTGAGGGAGAGTATGTGTGACATGGTACCCAGTTGTTAGCGGTGACAGTATGTGTGACACGGTATCCAGTTGTTAGCGGTGAGAGTATGTGTGACATGGTATCCATTTGTTTCGAGAGTATGTGTGACATGGTATCCAGTTGTTAGCGGTGAGAGTATGTGTGACATGGTATCCAGTTGTTAGTGGTGAGAGTATGTGTGACATGGTATCCAGTTGTTAGCGGTGATAGTATGTGTGACATGGTACCCAGTCGTTAGCGGTGAGAGTATGTGTGACATGGTATCCAGTCGTTAGCGGTGAGAGTATGTGTGACATGGTATCCATTTGTTTCGAGAGTATGTGTGACATGGTATCCAGTTGTTAGCGGTGAGAGTATGTGTGACATGGTATCCAGTTGTTAGCGGTGAGAGTATGTGTGACATGGTATCCAGTTGTTAGCGGTGCTAGTATGTGTGACATGGTACCCAGTTGTTAGCGGTGAGAGTATGTGTGACATGGTATCCATTTGTTTCGAGAGTATGTGTGACATGGTATCCAGTTGTTAGCGGTGAAAGTATGTGTGACATGGTATCCAGTTGTTTCGAGAGTATGTGTGACATGGTATCCAGTTGTTAGCGGTGAGAGTATGTGTGACATGGTACCCAGTCATTAGCGGTGAGAGTATGTGTGACATGGTACCCAGTCGTTAGCGGTGAGAGTATGTGTGACATGGTACCCAGTCGTTAGCGGTGAGAGTATGTGTGACATGGTACCCAGTCGTTAGCGGTGAGAGTATGTGTGACATGGTACCCAGTCGTTAGTGGTGAGAGTATGTGTGACATGGTACCCAGTCGTTAGCCGTGAGAGTATGTGTGACATGGTACCAAGTCGTTAGCGGTGAGAGTATGTGTGACATGGTATCCAGTCGTTAGCAGTGAGAGTATGTGTGACATGGTATCCAGTTGTTAGGGAGAGTATGTGTGACATGGTACCCAGTTGTTAGCGGTGAGAGTATGTGTGACATGGTATCCAGTCGTTAGCAGTGAGAGTATGTGTGACATGGTATCCAGTTGTTAGGGAGAGTATGTGTGACATGGTATCCAGTTGTTAGGAAGAGTGTGTGTGACATGGTATCCAGTTGTTAGGAAGAGTATGTGTGACATGGTACCCAGTTGTTAGCGGTGAGAGTATGTGTGACATGGTATCCAGTCGTTAGCAGTGAGAGTATGTGTGACATAGTATCCAGTTGTTAGCGGTGAGAGTATGTGTGACATGTTATCCAGTTGTTAGGGAGAGTATGTGTGACATGGTATCCAGTTGTTAGGGAGAGTATGTGTGACATGGTATCCAGTTGTTAGGGAGAGTATGTGTGACATGGTATCCAGTTGTTAGGGAGAGTATGTGTGACATGGTATCCAGTTGTTAGGGAGAGTATGTGTGACATGGTATCCAGTTGTTAGGAAGAGTGTGTGTGACATGGTATCCAGTTGTTAGGAAGAGTATGTGTGACATGGTACCCAGTCGTTAGGGAGAGTATGTGTGACATGGTATCCAGTTGTTAGGGAGAGTATGTGTGACATGGTATCCAGTTGTTAGGGAGAGTATGTGTGACATGGTATCCAGTTGTTAGCGTTGAGAGTATGTGTGACATGGTATCCATTTGTTTCAAGAGTATGTGTGACATGGTATCTAGTTGTTAGCGGTGAGAGTATGTGTGACATGGTATCTAGTTGTTAGCGGTGAGAGTATGTGTGACATGGTATCCAGTTGTTAGCGGTCATAGTATGTGTGACATGGTACCCAGTTGTTAGCGGTGAGAGTATGTGTGACATGGTATCCATTTGTTTCGAGAGTATGTGTGACATGGTATCTAGTTGTTAGCGGTGAGAGTATGTGTGACATGGTATCTAGTTGTTAGCGGTGAGAGTATGTGTGACATGGTATCTAGTTGTTAGCGGTGAGAGTATGTGTGACATGGTATCCAGTTGTTAGTTAGAGTATGTGTGACATGGTATCCATTTGTTTCGAGAGTATGTGTGACTTGGTATCCATTTGTTTCGAGAGTATGTGTGACATGGTATCCAGTTGTTAGCGGTGAGAGTATGTGTGACATGGTATCCAGTTGTTAGGGAGAGTATGTGTGACATGGTATCCAGTTGTTAGGGAGAGTATGTGTGACATGGTATCCAGTTGTTAGGGAGAGTATGTGCGACATGGTATCCATTTGTTAGGGAGAGTATGTGTGACATGGTACCCAGTCGTTAGCGGTGAGAGTATGTGTGACATGGTATCCAGTTGTTAGCGGTGAGATTATGTGTGACATGGTATCCAGTCGTTAGCGGTGAGAGTATGTGTGACATGGTATCCATTTGTTTCGAGAGTATGTGTGACTTGGTATCCATTTGTTTCGAGAGTATGTGTGACATGGTATCCAGTTGTTAGCGGTGAGAGTATGTGTGACATGGTATCCAGTTGTTAGGGAGAGTATGTGTGACATGGTATCCAGTTGTTAGGGAGAGTATGTGTGACATGGTATCCAGTTGTTAGGGAGAGTATGTGTGACATGGTATCCATTTGTTAGGGAGAGTATGTGTGACATGGTACCCAGTCGTTAGCGGTGAGAGTATGTGTGACATGGTATCCAGTTGTTAGGGAGAGTATGTGTGACATGGTATCCAGTTGTTAGGGAGAGTATGTGTGACATGGTATCCAGTTGTTAGCGGTGAGAGTATGTGTGACATGGTATCCAGTCATTAGCGGTGAGATTATGTGTGACATGGTATCCAGTCGTTAGCGGTGAGAGTATGTGTGACATGGTATCCAGTCGTTAGCGGTGAGAGTATGTGTGACATGGTATCCAGTTGTTAGGGAGAGTATGTGTGACATGGTATCCAGTTGTTAGGGAGAGTATGTGTGACATGGTATCCAGTTGTTAGAGAGAGTATGTGTTACATGGTATCCAGTTGTTAGGGAGAGTATGTGTGACATGGTATCCAGTTGTTAGGGAGAGTATGTGTGACATGGTATCCAGTTGTTAGGGAGAGTATGTGTGACATGGTATCCAGTTGTTAGGGAGAGCATGTGTGACATGGTATCCAGTTGTTAGGGAGAGTATGTGTGACATGGTATCCAGTTGTTAGGGAGAGTATGTGTGACATGGTATCCAGTTGTTAGGGAGAGTATGTGTGACATGGTATCCAGTTGTTAGGGAGAGTATGTGTGACATGGTATCCAGTTGTTAGGGAGAGTATGTGTGACATGGTATCCAGTTGTTAGGGAGAGTATGTGTGACATGGTATCCAGTTGTTAGCGGTGAGAGTATGTGTGACATGGTATCCAGTTGTTAGCGGTGAGAGTATGTGTGACATGGTATCCAGTTGTTAGCGGTGAGAGTATGTGTGACATGGTATCCTGTTGTTAGCGGTGATAGTATGTGTGACATGGTATCCAGTTGTTAGCGGTGAGAGTATGTGTGACATGGTATCCAGTTGTTAGCGGTGATAGTATGTGTGACACGGTACCCAGTTGTTAGCGGTGATAGTATGTGTGACATGGTACCCAGTTGTTAGCGGTGATAGTATGTATGACATGGTATCCAGTCGTTAGCGGTGAGAGTATGTGTGACATGGTATCCAGTCGTTGGCGGTGAGAGTATGTGTGACATGGTATCCAGTCATTAGCAGTGAGAGTATGTGTGACATAGTATCCAGTCGTTAGCGGTGAGAGTATGTGTGACATGTTATCCAGTTGTTAGGGAGAGTATGTGTGACATGGTATCCAGTTGTTAGGGAGAGTATGTGTGACATGGTATCCAGTTGTTAGGGAGAGTATGTGTGACATGGTATCCAGTTGTTAGGGAGAGTATGTGTGACATGGTATCCAGTTGTTAGGGAGAGTATGTGTGACATGGTATCCAGTTGTTAGGAAGAGTGTGTGTGACATGGTATCCAGTTGTTAGGAAGAGTATGTGTGACATGGTACCCAGTCGTTAGGGAGAGTATGTGTGACATGGTATCCAGTTGTTAGGGAGAGTATGTGTGACATGGTATCCAGTTGTTAGGGAGAGTATGTGTGACATGGTATCCAGTTGTTAGGGAGAGTATGTGTGACATGGTATCCAGTTGTTAGGGAGAGTATGTGTGACATGGTATCCAGTTGTTAGGAAGAGTGTGTGTGACATGGTATCCAGTTGTTAGGAAGAGTATGTGTGACATGGTACCCAGTCGTTAGGGAGAGTATGTGTGACATGGTATCCAGTTGTTAGGGTAGAGTATGTGTGACATGGTATCCAGTTGTTAGGGTAGAGTATGTGTGACATGGTATCCAGTTGTTAGGGTAGAGTATGTGTGACATGGTATCCAGTTGTTAGGGTAGAGTATGTGTGACATGGTATCCAGTTGTTAGGGTAGAGTATGTGTGACATGGTATCCAGTTGTTAGGGTAGAGTATGTGTGACATGGTATCCAGTTGTTAGGGTAGAGTATGTGTGACATGGTATCCAGTTGTTAGGGTAGAGTATGTGTGACATGGTATCCAGTTGTTAGGGTAGAGTATGTGTGACATGGTATCCAGTTGTTAGGGTAGAGTATGTGTGACATAGTATCCAGTTGTTAGGGTAGAGTATGTGTGACATGGTATCCAGTTGTTAGGGTAGAGTATGTGTGACATGGTATCCAGTTGTTAGGGTAGAGTATGTGTGACATGGTATCCAGTTGTTAGGGTAGAGTATGTGTGACATGGTATCCAGTTGTTAGGGTAGAGTATGTGTGACATGGTATCCAGTTGTTAGGGTAGAGTATGTGTGACATGGTATCCAGTTGATTGGGTAGGGTAGAGTATGTGTGACATGGTATCCAGTTGATAGGGTAGAGTATGTGTGACATGGTAGCCAGTTGATAGGGTAGGGTAGAGTATGTGTGACATGGTATCCAGTTGATAGGGTAGAGTATGTGTGACATGGTAGCCAGTTGTTAGTGTAGAGTATGTGTGACATGGTATCCAGTTGTTAGGGTAGAGTATGTGTGACATGGTATCCAGTTGTTAGGGTAGAGTATGTGTGACATGGTATCCAGTTGTTAGGGTAGAGTATGTGTGACATGGTATCCAGTTGTTAGGGTAGAGTATGTGTGACATGGTATCCAGTTGATAGGGTAGGGTAGAGTATGTGTGACATGGTATCCAGTTGATAGGGTAGAGTATGTGTGACATGGTAGCCAGTTGTTAGGGTAGAGTATGTGTGACATGGTATCCAGTTGTTAGGGTAGAGTATGTGTGACATGGTATCCAGTTGTTAGGGTAGAGTATGTGTGACATGGTATCCAGTTGATAGGGTAGAGTATGTTTGACATGGTATCCAGTTGATAGGGTAGAGTATGTGTGACATGGTATCCAGTTGATAGGGTAGAGTATGTGTGACAAGGTATCCAGTTGATAGGGTAGGGTAGAGTATGTGTGACATGGTATCCAGTTGATAGGGTAGGGTAGAGTATGTGTGACATGGTATCCAGTTGGTAGGGTAGAGTATGTGTGACATGGTATCCAGTTGATAGGGTAGGGTAGAGTATGTGTGACATGGTATCCAGTTGATAGGGTAGGGTAGAGTATGTGTGACATGGTATCCAGTTGATAGGGTAGGGTAGAGTATGTGTGACATGGTATGCAGTTGATAGGGTAGGGTAGAGTATGTGTGACATGGTATCCAGTTGATAGGGTAGGGTAGAGTATGTGTGACATGGTATCAGTTGATAGGGTAGGGTAGAGTATGTGTGACATGGTATCCAGTTGATAGGGTAGGGTAGAGTATGTGTGACATGGTATCCAGTTGATAGGGTAGGGTAGAGTATGTGTGACATGGTATCCAGTTGATAGGGTAGAGTATGTGTGACATGGTAGCCAGTTGTTAGGGTAGAGTATGTGTGACATGGTATCCAGTTGTTAGGGTAGAGTATGTGTGACATGGTATCCAGTTGTTAGGGTAGAGTATGTGTGACATGGTATCCAGTTGTTAGGGTAGAGTATGTGTGACATGGTATCCAGTTGTTAGCGAAGAGTATGTGTGACATGGTATCCAGTTGTTAGGGTAGAGTATGTGTGACATGGTATCCAGTTGTTAGGGTAGAGTATGTGTGACATGGTATCCAGTTGTTAGGCTAGAGTATGTGTGACATGGTATCCAGTTGTCAGGGAGAGTATGTGTGACATGGTATCCAGTTGTTAGCGAGAGTACAATTTGCCGAAATACATTAACTTCTCATTTACAGCAAGATGTACTCTGCTGACACCTAGAACACGCAAAGGCTTTCCAAAAACATTGAATAACGCATAGTCCCCACTCGTACTGACTATCTCTGATTTTCTCATACGTTTGAACGATGTTCCCTAAGTTGTAAATTGAACTGATGTGATTTTCTTACCTGGTCTTTGGTTCCGGCTGGTAATAACTGGCATGCTCTGGTAAGTTCTGCCTTTATTTCATCCTCAGTCTTGCTTTCCTTTATCCAATTGTCGATTTCAGTTACCGCCCATTGACAGATAGTGCATGGAACATCTCCCTGGAATACAATATATATCAAATATTGGATGTGTCGGATACTTGCTCTCGAGTCACTTACTCTATTGATTTTGTAAATACTAAAACAAAATTGAAATACGAAACTGACGACTTGTATTTTAATCAAGTTATATACTCGAGGCATTATTAGTAAAATTTGGTTAATTGTCGATTTAACAAATAACAGAACACTTGATCGCCGTCACCTGCATGTACAGGGGTATGGATGGGGTGAGGGTACTGCGGCATGGTGGCGAGACGTACGAGCCAAAGCAAGTATGACTGAATTCAGTTACTCATGAACGTGGTACAGATGGTTATCTACATACTCGTGGCAAAAGACTTTCAACACTTTGTTGGCATCATTCTTACCATAGCTTCTTTATTGAGCTCGTCTACTGGTATCTTCGAAGGCTTGATTTGTTTCTGGATATTCTCAATCAGTCTTTCGGGTTCTCCGATATCTTTAACCAGTCTCTCGGATTCCCTGATATCTTCCTTTATGTTCTTATAAAACGTGTTCTTCTTATGACGCCCTTCTTCCGGAATTTCGGGGTAATAGTACGGTTTATACAACATGGCGTCGTCAACACATGACCCAATACCTGGACATATACTGCTGGGTTTCTGGTATCAATTTAATAATATATGATCAAAAGTTACGTATACTGTATTTATAAATTATTATCTTTGTTCACACATAATCGGAATCGGTAATATGCATATGTGAAAGCTATGTCTCTCCATATGTTCCTTTCCTATTCTGTCCTAGGAACACACGCTATGTACCAACTATGCGGTCTTATAATTGAACAGGTTTTTGTGTATTTTTTTGATGGCCGAATCAAAACAGGGACTTAATCGGAATTTGGATGGGTACAAACATTGAGATTGGATGCCAAGTTATGAAGTATTTTGTGAATACATGATGATATATAAAAAAAAACACTAGCTCAACAATCATGGCACACTTGTGTAATAACATACACAATTTAATCACTGATTTCTGTAAATTTACCTTTGCGCTCAAAACATAAATGTAAGTCATTTTGAATTGGGCTAATAGGTTTGAAGATTTGAGGAAAAAACCGTGTCATACGTTTACACGGGAAACTGATTAATTTGTATTTTAATTTAAAATGTTTGAGGTCTGAAGTAAAAGAATTTTGCTCATTAGTTGATATATATATTGATATGGTTTATTGATATTTGAACTTATCTTCGAATAGTGGGATAACCACTGATGTGGCATGGGAATCATACTTGAACGAAAAAAATACGCACAAAGATCTTTCAAATAATACCATACATAAATATTCCTCCTGCTGACGTCACTTACTCATCTGATTCATGAACTAAATTCAAAACTGTCAAGGTACGTGAGCAAACATTTTGTTAATCAAATGTCCGGCGGAGGGTTGTTAATACGTAGTTTTATTAGTATGAAAATTTAACACGTGGTAACGTTCAACCAATGAAGACACGCCTTACCTCTCCTTGTTCTAGAGCATCTAATATATCATCGATGTACCTGTAGACAAGAGATGAGCATTTTTCACGCATAGATCCCTTCAGCAATTCACATACATCTAATACATCAGTATACACTTTGTATCTGGGCCTAATGTCGTCAACAGAGTAAGATGAGATCTCCACAGATGCTTCGACTACCGAATCGCAGATGAAACATTCAACAGCTGCAAGGCGATATACACAAATATATACATATTAGTAAACTGATTTGAATATTTAGCGTTCATAAGCACACTAGTATATATAATTCTCAAGGTTCAAGTATTTAAAATATGTTCTACTACTAGTATATAACCACAATTTGTTAAAGAATGTTGTGTACCTCCTCTCAAATCACGTGACATGTCCATGAGAACCGATACGATACGATGCATTCTAATTTACATGTATATTATTATTTTGCAAATACATGTATTGTGTTTGGACACTCCCGTGTACTACACGACGTTGACATTGATATATAAACAACAAAGTTCGAATCTAAAACTATGAATTGTAAAATGAAATGGTGATACGTCATCGTTTCTTTGTGGCCGTAGTACTTTGATCTCAGGTCACATTGACATGTGCCAAGCTAGAATGTCAAGTGGCATGTAGACAGTTGAGGGCGTTACATTCCTTTATACTTTCTTTCACTGCAATTCCGATGGTTCTCGTGTATTCACGATCACACGAGAACCGAACTTAATCTGTGAGCACATACTTGTAATCTGTGAGCACAAACCTTGTAATCTGTGAGCACAAACCTGTAATCTGTGAATATAAACTTGTAATCTGTGAACACAAACTTGTTATCTGTGAGCACAAACTTGTAATCTGTGATCACAAATTTGTAATCTGTGAGCACAAACTTGTAATCTGTGAACACAAACTTGTAATCTGTGAGCACAAACTTGTAGTCTGTGAGCACAAATTTGTAATCTGTGAGCACAAACTTGTAATCTGTGAGCACAAACTTGTAATCTGTGAGCACAAACTTGTAATCTGTGAGCACAAACTTGAAATCTGTGAGCACAAACTTGTAATCTGTGAACACAAACTTGTAATCTGTGAACACAAACTTGTAATCTGTGAGCACAAACTTGTAGTCTGTGAGCACAAATTTGTAATCTGTGAGCACAAACTTGTAATCTGTGAGCACAAACTTGTAATCTGTGAGCACAAACTTGTAATCTGAGCACAAACTTGAAATCTGTGAGCACAAACTTGTAATCTGTGAACGCAAACTTGTAATCTGTGAACACAAACTTGTAATCTGTGAACACAAACTTGTAATCTGTGAGCACAAACGTGTAATCTGTGAGCACAAACGTGTTATCTGTGACCACAACATGTAATCTGTGAGCACAAACTTGTAATCTGTGAACACAAACTTGTAATCTGTGAGCACAAACTTGTAATCTGTGACCACAAACTTGTGATCTGTGGGCACAAACGTGTAATCTGTGAACACAAACTTGTGATCTGTGAGCACAAACGTGTAATCTGTGAGCACAAACGTTTAATCTGTGAGCACAAACCCGTAATCTGTGAGCACAAACTTGTAATCTGTGAGCACAAACTTGTAATCTGTGAGCACAAACTTGGTATTATATAGTTTATATGGTATCTCAGTTGAGTCAATTTTGACTACATAATTCACTTACTTGAATCGAAACCTCCGACGTCGTCAATCATTTCTATGGTGGCCACATATTCAGTGAATTTCTTAATATCACTGACGGTCTTCTCAAATCGTTGGTCTAATTTAGCAATCTCGTTATCTAACTTCATCAGTTCTTCATCTCTCTTCGACAAGTACCCAGTGCATAAACCCAGACGAGTACATATCCTCTCAGGGCTCTGTGCAGGAAAGGTGAAGTCATATTACGGCACAATTAGTTCAATATAAAATAGCAACGAAAGAAAAAGTAAGAACCAAATTGCAATTTCCCAAAATGTAAATTTTTGGCAATCGGTTTCCTTCAAATCAGTGCGCAGACGACCATACTGCACTGATCGGACACGGTAATACCAGGTCGATTACGTAAAGAATTCAATAATGATAGCATGGATACATTACCAGTTCTGCTCTGATCATTGCAAAAAGTTCATCGATGTGCTGGTCAACAAATTGTTTACACTCTGCAGTTCTATTTACTTGAGTCACCTCACAGGCGCGTTCCAACATTAAGCGAATAAGGGCCTATGAAAAAAACAATACGTTGGTAGAGGTGTCTGACATGGTACCGGCGACCACTCACCGACAATAGTTACACCAACAAGAAGAAAATGTTATATTTGGTCAAACTGTGTTCTGGTGAGAAACATCTAAAGATGACCATTTTCACGTAAACTGTAGAGTGAATCAGTGAAAATCTCTGGTATGAATGATAGAGTAAATTTACCAACTGCAATACAAAATTTACCATTGCTTGTTTCTGTTTACCCTCATTATATAAAATGAGTTGGTCAAGAAACCCTTACTTTAAAAACTTAGTGGTAAATGCTGACAAATTACGCAGCTTTTTTCGGAGAAAGGTTTCATATGATATTTGAAGAACGAGTATCGAAAAAAAAAACATCAACGTAATTTGCATATTTGAGAAATAATATTTGCTTTTGTTTGTTTCACCCACCTCAGTTTGATTACTCGCTACTCGGTCGTAGATCAAGTGCGTTACTTTAAGACATGTGTCACACAGAAACGTCTGTTGTTCTTCTAACGACTTGCCCGGTACCACAACGGGGCCTTTGATTAGATCTACTTTCACGGGACTAGCCGAAGCTGAGTGTAAACATACAAAAACGTTTGATCAATTGCTTGGCTTTATCTACCCATCTTACCTTTCTAAATGTATTTCATCCAATGCACGCAGAAATTAACGCAATTCCTTACAACGTGTAATGTCCATTAAAATAAACCCTATGCATTGAAAGTTGAAAATGACAAAAATATGACTTTAAATTAAAGTCAGCAATGATATAGTAAACATCGTATAGCGGGGAAGTGATATATAGTCTATATAGTTTCTAAATAGAAACTATTTATATAATGTGCAATGAAAGTAACGTTCGAAAAACATGAACTATCATATATAGTTACGCTTTGTCTACAATTAAGAACAGTATTATTTCAAACTTTGTCGAGAGCACGTGTTTTTTGTTGTTGTTTTTAAATCAGAAAGTAATTTAAATGAATTTATGTTTTAATGTTTCAACAAATTAAAGCAATTTGAGAGTATGAAATTGTTCGCTGCTAGGTGGTTGCGATGAGATACTGTGATCTCCTGCTATCTGTGTTGCCCTCCAGAATAACAGCGTTCCTCTGCAAGCAAGAATTTCTTCGTTGTTATATTGCAAGTGGCCATTGACTGTCATCAATTTTCACACTCTGGAACTGTGAGTTTATTTAAATGCACACTTCCCTAGACAATTCCCTATTTTAGTGAATTTATTATGTTTCATTATTGTCTTGTCTACCCCATTCTAGCAGTGAAAGAACACCCCCTCCCTGTCCAGTTAGAGTTATGTGGGTGTCCCTCTCAATATCAACAAGCCATGCATGGCATAGTCCCTGTTAGTTATCAAATTCAAGATATATAGTTTTGTTTATAATGATTAACATCTTGTATCTGATCGTCAAACTAGAACTTGTTCATATTGAGAGATATTGCTCCGGAACAGCATTAATTAAAACAAAATCGGCCATTTTGAATTCATCTATATATCTATATACCATATAAGGATTATATATAAAATTTGAACATAATCAGGCAAAACATGTCAGAGATATGGCCCTAGAAGCGCATTCTTTAAAACAAAAAGGCCGCCAGTCAGTCATTTTGAATCTGATCTGAAAAATACCATGACGTGCATCAGGAGCCCATAATGTCAAATGTATGTACAAGATTGAAACACGTGTGTATATGTATAATATTATGTATGATGTATGTGTGAAGTTTGAATGTAATTGGTCCCGGCATGTCTAAGATATAGGTCCGGACGCATTCACACACGGACACACGCATGCACGCACGCACGAACACATGGACGCACAGAGGTCAATCCGTTCTCGGCCTGCGTCCGAACGGGGATTAATAAGCAGGCCTTACACTGTGACAGTGGGAAATTGGTTTCGATGAGACACTATTTACTCTATTCAATGAGTGAGAAGTAACGTATACCATGACTGATTTTACTCACGTGGGAGGGGAACAAATTTCATGTAAATAAACAATGTATTTTACACGCGTTGTATACGTCGCTATGAGTCCCATATCGAACAGGACACGGCGCGACGACTACTGCCCTTTAAGCGATTCAGTTTACACGCCATGAAAATGGATCGTCACATTAGAGTTTCCTAGAGAGTTAATATCCCAAAGCAGTACCATCCTCCATCTCAATGGGTAATGGAAATGTGTTTTTGCGACTACAAATTCTTTGCACTACACACGGAGGGTATGGTGGACCTTTATCCCATGTATTTATCTTGGTTAATTGCCAAGTAAAAACAAACGAACTTCATTATTTTTTTCTGGTGGCGCTTTCAAACGTGTTCTGTTCTCGGGAGCGGACATCCGGGCATTTTCACCGCCTGGCAGCCATCACGGTGAAAACAAATGCCGAAAACTCTCAGAAAACGGTATTTTGAGATGGTTGTTGAGACTCCTCTGAATGTTGTAGAAAGATTACCCCTGCATGTGCAACATATATACATTTGGTTGTTTAGGATTACTTTAGCTGTTTTCACCGGCTCTTCGACATGGTAGAAATACATGGTACAGTGGTACGTGTCTTAGCAACGTTGAAGGTTCTGCGACGTAGCACCACCCCCGTGATTATACATGTTCATATACACCACAATACAACTTGTGTTAAATTTAACTGAACAAATGAAATTCAGATTCTTGAATTGTTTTCCTTATCATATTTTATAACCTGACCAAAGACAAATGAAAACAATATATCATGCGTATGTGAGCATGCGCAATTGTGTCACACTCGATAGAACCATAGGAGTAACAATGGGCAGGGTCTATATTGCTGAGAAACATTTGATAGATAATTTGTCCAAATATCGCAACATTCCGAAAAGGCTTATGTCAAGATTTGATTGTTAAAAAGATTATGTTTGGTTATAAGACATACTTGTGTTTATGTGTCTTAAATACAGTGGCTTGTTAGGGCCATTCACTGTTTTTCGAATTTCTCATATTTTCACCTGTATTTTCCGATTTCATTCCGAATTTCTGACAATTTCACAAAAAAGCATTGGAATTGCCCAACCCACCGTAAAATATGTCACATTAACGCCGCTGGACTCTTTTTGAGTTTGCTGCAACTTGTTACATGTTTATTGCTTCCATATACATAACTAACATATGAATCGTTATGGTATTAATATCAAGTATTAATGTTTTTGTTTTTTTACCAAGGTTCATGTATTATTCACATTCCATGAACACACTGTACCTAGTATCTGAAAATATTAGTGATGACGCACTGTTTTTTTTTTTTTTTTTAATCTTGAATCAATCTTGATCAAACCAGACTTTGATTGAACTGTGGAGCTATTTAAAGCTTGTTGATTGTACATGACTCCGTGGCTGTATATATGATCGAGCTTACACATTGATATTTCTTAGTTGTTAAAGTTTGTAATTTCGTTCAGAGACTCACATTTGTTATTACACAAGTGTACTTGTTATTGTGAGCCGCATAGTTTAAACCCCTGGACAAAATAAAGATGGCGTACTCAAATGGATACGATATGAAAACATGCCCAGCTATGCCACGTCGGATGCTAAGATAGGATATTTTTTAAAAACACTGTACTCTGACCAGCATACATGCAAAGTCAATGGATATATTGTCAGAACACGTAATTATTAAATATGTATGGTTCGATTTCTATCTCTTAATCGCGACCTTTGTCGACTATGAAAAGACAATGTGAGAATATATCGCGTGATGATACTTCTCTACATCGTCATAGGAACGTCCGACGAGGTCGTACCCAGATAAGTGAGGTTCGTTGAACTCTGGTATGACTCATTGTTTTAAATCTTGCCAACAACCTACCACTACCCTAAGCCCATGCATATCATATATTCGGCCATTCATCAAGCTGAAAGACACGACAAATAACACTGACTCCCTAACACATGGACACATACGTAATATTTGTATGATACTATATTCGTATATCCGCAAATCCGGTGGTCTTTCGAGGAAAAAAAGCTCAACTAAGGTAAAAGTTAAGAAGATATTTCGACACCGACAAAAATATACAAGTTAAAATCGTCCACTAAATAGTCGGAGTCAGGAGTCAATGTGTGAATCACGTGTTCTTGGTCTATTCAGCCAGCAGTTACATCATGCGACTTGATTATTAATATTATATATAAATTCCCGTCTTGCAATCTCAACCCAGCGTTTAATAACTTGCACAGCGATGATATATTCAAGCGTTGAGATTTATTTAATAGTTAAATATAGTAAGTAAGCACATTCGAATATAAACCCCAACTGTGACTGTTATATTGACGCTTTATAACTACGGACATGAAGAAGTTATTTTGAGTGAGTGTATCGCAGCGAATACCATTAGTTTGTGTGCTTGTAACATGCGAACACGTGTATATACTCACCTAAACCCAGGCATAGAAGCATAAATACAGCGCTGCACCTCATCGTGTCAGTCAGGCGAGAGACAGGCAAGTACTGAACCTTGGACAAGTGTGAAAGAACAATACTAGTAAATATTTTATCAGTTTTTGTACCGACCCTCTAGCTTAGATAAACATCCACTCAAAAAAGATGCATCAAATGATTATGTGAGTCCCTAGTCAACTGAAACTTTTGACAAGGCACAAGAAGAAGACAGGATTTAATTCTAAACATTTGACAAGGCACAAGAATAAGACAGGATTTAATTCTAAACATATGACAAGGCACAAGAAGAAGACAGAAGTTGATTATAAACATTTGACAAGGCACAAGAAGAAGACAGGAGTTAATTCTAAACATTTGACATGGCACAAGAAGAAGACAGGAGTTAATTCTAAACATTTGACATGGCACAAGAAGAAGACAGGAGTTAATTCTAAACATTTGACATGGCACAAGAAGAAGACAGGAGTTAATTCTAAACATTTGACAAGGCACAAGAAGAAGACAGGAGTTAATTCTAAACTTTTGACATGGCACAAGAAGAAGACAGGAGTTAATTCTAAACTTTTGACATGGCACAAGAAGAAGACAGGAGTTAATTCTAAACATTTGACATGGCACAAGAAGAAGACAGGAGTTAATTCTAAACATTTGACAAGGCACAAGAAGAAGACAGGAGTTAATTCTAAACTTTTGACATGGCACAAGAAGAAGACAGGAGTTAATTCTAAACATTTGACAAGGCGCAAGAAAAAGACAGGAGTTAATTATTATTACCTTTTGACATGGCATGTGAGCAGTAAGAAAACAAAAATCTCGAGATTCTAAAAAGAGTATGATTTAAATCACTTGCACACAAATATTGGAGGCGCACTTGCTTTGGTTTTTCGCAATTGTAATTGTTTCTATGGCGAAAACTAACCTTGGTTTAGATTTAGTAATTCTAATGAAAATCGGAGTCCGAGTTGTTCTCGATATGAGACCAATGTGACGTATGTGTACATCTTTATTTAATTGACGACCGCCATTATAAATCGTCATGAGGAGTCTAATATTCAGAGACACCTAAAAATCAGATTCTTCACTTTTTCAGAGCCAAATAACTATAGCGCCATCAACGGTAATTCAATTAAATATGTCCCGACTCTCTAAAACACAGAATGTTAGGATTACCCATGCCCCAGGGTACACTTTCAGAGAACGGATACGTAACGCGCATTTTTTCAACGAAAATGGGAAACACAATTCGAAAACGCGGGTCTGACCTTCGACAATTCGTCCTAACGTCATTTGATGATTTCCTGTGAAGTTGTTTTTACAAATTTAGCCCGATAATCAAGTTTTAGCCCAAATGCAAAACAATCCCCAGAATTGGATAGCACAAAATGTTTCCATGGTTTTACGGACGCTGAAGGTAATCTTTCAAATACAAGTATTCGATTGGGCAATATAGTGGTGGTAGTCACATGACCTTTACTTTCCCGTTATGTACCCATGAGTAAACTAGATTCATACCTTTGATGATACATCACAATTGAGCACGGAATGCCATATTTGGCAACCTTAATACCATCACTAACTGTCACAGTTCGGTTTGTAGCTATCGGTGGAGGGAGCTATTCTTGTCACTTCAGTGTGGAAAATACTCTTTCAAAAAAAAAGAATGTTTCATTTCATCTTCTCCAAAATAGTCGTGTTACAGAAGGCCATCGAATGTCAATAAGACGGCACCGAGCAAAGAATTCTAAAACCAATATTGGATGAAACTTTGAATTTCGGGTCACGTAACCTAAAAATGTCTACAAGCTCATGAATAAATCACTGAGCTATTGATTTATTTCGGAACTTTTGATCTGCTTTGTTCACTGGATTGATTAATACATCCTGACTTCGGTACTTCGAATCCCAATATAATTATATGTTTGGTCTAGTGTTCTTCACCGAAAACATATGAATATACATGGAATACCTGTTGCTTGCTCACCT
Source organism: Saccoglossus kowalevskii (assembly GCF_978046115.1). Taxonomy (NCBI): domain Eukaryota; kingdom Metazoa; phylum Hemichordata; class Enteropneusta; family Harrimaniidae; genus Saccoglossus; species Saccoglossus kowalevskii. The sequence continues at coordinate 32,258,772 of NC_140659.1, read as the reverse complement.
ACAAACAAATTGCCAACCAGCCGGACCAAATAACTGGCTCATGAATATGCGTTATTACTGCTACACATTGTGAAACCACCTGATTATGAAAATCCACTACGCTGTTTTATGGTGTGAAAAGCATAACAGTTATATTTTTGTAAAGTTACATGGTGAATTTAAAACAAATATTTATTCTTGACCCGTTGATTTAGAATTAAGATAAAGTTCGGTTTCTGGGCTAACAGTTAATACATGACTAACCCAAAGTGGATCGACAAAGAAGCACATTGTGCCGGTGACGTGTAGACGAATACAACGTAAATTGTATGATGACCAGTCAGATTTACAGCTACACGTTGATAGGGCGAGTGTTTGTTGAATAACATATCTCAGTATTTTCATATAAACTTAAACACCAACCCATAATCTAGGATCAGGAAAGTTTCTTCTAATTAGATTGTGTAATCTGACACCGGAAAATGTTAATTTATTTCCCGAAAGTTGACGTCATCGTACATGTGCTAAGCTTATTTTCAATCACTAAACACAGACTTGCTTGCACAAATTGCCAAAAAAGAGCAAACGAATTGAAAAAAAGCTTTGGGTATATATATATATATATATGTATTCAATACCTGCCGGTACGTGCACAATTACGTCATCAATCTATCATTTTAATGTAAATACATATAACGTATAATAACTGCCCGCAGCGTGGTATAGTTTATCAATCTTGCTAACTGAGTTCAACGTACTTTTAACGAAGATATATGTGTTGACGACCTCATAGTGTTCTGGGTCACGCTATTGGTGAAATGCGATTAGCCACATAGCAACTGTTTCCTGTGTGTGTGTGTGTGTGTGTGTGTGTGTGTGTGTGTGTGTGTGTGTGTGTGTGTGTGTGTGTGTGTGTGTGTGTGTGTGTGTGTGTGTGTGTGTGTGTGTGTGTGTGTGTGTGTGTGTGTGTGTGTGTGTGTGTGTGTGTGTGTGTGTGTGTGTGTGTGTGTGTGTTGGTGTAGACGTAGAAGTGGAGCCTGTAGACCAGACATACACAAACAAAGTGGAGCCCTTTGTACAAGTGGAGCCCCAAATTGGTGGCACCTCAATGTTTCATAATTTATATTAATATTTAATCGAATTTAAGTCAGGTTTGCGAAGCTTAGGTTTAGTATCGGGGAAGGTATGGTTCACGTTATATTAATATTAATATAATTATGCCATACCTTACCCCGATACTAAACCTAAGCTTCGCAAACATTTCTATGTTCAGTCACGGGATATTCAACTCTAGTTTAATTAAACTTAATTAAAGTGCAATTCTCCATTGTATTGCATTGTAATTGAGTTTAATTAAACTCCAATTAAAACGCAACCCTATATAAGAACGCGTTTTAATCGAGTTCATATCGCAACTATATTAAAAGTTAATTCAACTATATTAAAAGTTAATTCAATAGTGGCTCCACAATTCATGGGACACCTGTATGTGTGTGTCTGTGCTGATATATTTTGATCCATTCGGAAAAGTGATAATCCACCATCATAACTGAGTAAGAGTTATAATACATTGTTAAAATGCACTTTATCATGGCTTGTAAGGTTAGTAATCGGAATAATGTGGAATTCTGTTATTTCTTTTCACGAATGTCAATTTGCATATTTACATTTCTCTCAAATCCTCCAAAATTGTTAATTCATTCTTTTCTCCTCATTATAACCATAGATAACTTAGCGACGGAGAAAAGAATGGGATTGTTTGTACTGTCAATGTTTGCTGAGTTACGAAGTAAATGATCAGATCAAGACTTCAACTGCACATTGGAATCCCTACGAAGAGATAATCCTGTACTTCACGGAATCACCATGACGTCATAGTTGACCTGAATGACGAAGACTACACAACTTCACAGTACACTTCCTACTAAGACATAGCCCTGACCTCTGTACTTCATGGAATCACCATGACATCATAGTTGACATGAGTGATGATGACTTCACAAATGTACAGTGAACTCCCTACTAAGACATAGCCCTGACCTCTGTACTTCATGGAATCACCATGACGTCATAGTTGACCTGAATGACGAAGACTTCACAGTGAACTCCCTACCAAGATATAGCCCTGACCTCTGTACTTCATGGAATCACCATGGCATCATAGTTGACCTGAGTGATGAAGACTTCACAACTTCACAGTGAACTCCCTACTAAGACATAGCCCTGACCTCTGTACTTCATGGAATCACCATTACATCATAGTTGACATGAGTGATGAATACTTCACAACTGCACAGTAAACTCCCTACTAAGACATAGCCCTGACCTCTGTACTTCATGGAATCACCATTACATCATAGTTGACATGAGTGATGAAGACTTCACAACTGCACAGTGAACTCCCTACTAAGACATAGCCCTGACCTCTGTACTTCATGGAATCACCATACGTCATAGTTGACCTGAATGACGAAGACTTCACAGTGAACTCCCTACTAAGATATAGCCCTGACCTCTGTACGTCATGGAATCACCATGACATCATAGTTGACCTGAGTATTGAAGACTTCACAACTGCACAGTGAACTCCCTACTAAGAAATAGCCCTGACTTCTGTACTTCATGGAATATCCATGACGTCATAGTTGACCTGAGTGATGAAGACTTCACAACTGCACAGTGAACTCCCTACTTAAATATAACCCTGACCTCTGTACTTCATGGAATATCCATGACGTCATAGTTGACATGAGTGATGAAGACTTCACAACTGCACAGTGAACCCCCTACTAAGATATAACCCTGACCTCTGTACTTCATGGAATATTCATGACGTCATAGCTGATCTGAGTGATGAAGATTTCACAACTGCACAGTGAACTCCCTACTAAAACATAGCCCTGACCTCTGTACTTCATGGAATATCCATGACGTCATAGTTGACATGAGTGATGAATACTTCACAACTGCACAGTGATCTCCCGACTAAGACATAGCCATGACCTCTATACTCCGTGGAATCACTATGACATCATAGTTGACATGAGTGATGAAGACTTTACAATTGCACAGTGAACTCCCTACTAAGACATAGTCCTGACCTCTGTACTCCGTGGAATCACTATGACGTCATAGTTGACATGAGTGATGAAGACTTTACAATTGCACAGTGATCTCCCTACTAAGACATAACCCTGACCTCTATACTCCGTGGAATCACCATGACATCATAGTTGACATGAGTGATGAAGACTTTACAACTGCACAGTGAACTCCCTACTAAGACATAGTCCTGACTTCTGTACTCCGTGGAATCACTATGACGTCATAGTTGACATGAGTGATGAAGACTTCACAACTGCACAGTGAACCCCCTACTAAGATATAACCCTGACCTCTGTACTTCATGGAATATTCATGACGTCATAGCTGACCTGAGTGATGAAGATTTCACAACTGCACAGTTAACTCCCTACTAAGACATAGCCCTGACCTCTGTACTTCAAGGAATATCCATGACGTCATAGTTGACATGAGTGATGAATACTTCACAACTGCACAGTGATCTCCCTACTAAGATATAACCCTGACCTTTATACTCCGTGGAATCACCATGACATCATAGTTGACATGAGTGATGAAGACTTTACAATTGCACAGTGAACTCCCTACTAAGACATAGTCCTGACCTCTGTACTCCGTGGAATCACTATGACGTCATAGTTGACATGAGTGATGAAGACTTTACAATTGCACAGTGATCTCCCTACTAAGACATAACCCTAACCTCTATACTCCGTGGAATCACCATGACATCATAGTTGACCTGAGTGATGAAGACTTTACAATTGCAGTGAACTCCCTACTAAGACATAGCCCTGGCCTCTGTACTTCATGGAATCAATATGACGTCATACATTTCGAATACTGAAAATATTATTTTTTCTTGACAACAAAACACATTTTATTGACTCTTGACATTAAAGAAATGTGTGTCTTCTTTAGTTTGTTTCCCCCAAACTGTATTGTATCTTATCTACATCTCTCATGACAATATGATTTCAGTAAAATAGTCATTATTATAGGATTTAAGTATTTGGAATTTACATAAAAAAATAAAACTAATATATCAATAAACCAACTAAAACAATTTCAAAACATTGAAAACAGGGATATATAGTATAACGATCGTTACTCAGAAAAGATAAATCTTGATAGGTCGTCATTACTCATAAGCCAAGAACACAAAGTATTACATTGACAAATCCCTATTCATTATTATTACAGTTGCAGGGGTCATACTTTTTTCAACTGGCAGCATGTGAGCAGACACTCAGAGTTCAGCGTGATGTGAACGCTATAATTGTAATTTCTTTTAAAATACTATGGAAAGGAAAGCCTTTCCTGCAAATATAACTCTATCAACTATATTCATACAATTGACCTATGATGTTACCATGGCAAACATGAACATTTATGAAATTCAATTTGTACTTCATCGGAAACCACTCTCCTTGAATGCTGCTTTTCTTCTCAAATCGAATGTTTCATTAAGATTTACAGAGAAACGAATACATTTCATTGAACAGACTCTCACTTTGCGAATGACGAGCTAAACTCATTAAATACAGAGATACTCGAATGCAAAGGCCGTTAAGCCTGCGGTATGTATACATTACCATGCTCGTCGAAAACTTAGATCAACACCACGAACAGCTGCTGAAAAAAACAGCTTATACACAAATAAACAATTGTGAAAATTTAAACGAAATTTAAAATAATATAATAACCATCTCCCATGGCGAGTATAAAATACATACACATTTACTTAAAAGCGTTTACAGATGTTGCCTTAATGACTCCTTTTCTTCAGGGTTATATTGTGTTATGATTTACAATCCGCAACAAGTTTTAATGTCATATGAATGTTGTTCCACACAGATACATTAAAAGGTGAGTAAACCATGAGGTCACCCACCTTCAAATATTATTTTATCATTGACAATTAATGTCGATGACTCGTTTATTTCAATCAGCAGTATTGTATGTGTTAATTGTTTGTGAATCGCACTTCCGGGAACCATCAGGACTTACTGTAGTAAACCAAATATTGCTTGCGGCCATGGTATGTTTGTACGTAATAGTTGAACATCAATACCTCAAAATTCCAACCGATTTCCGTTAATTATCCCAGTTGTGGAGGTCAACGTCTTCCGTATCCTACGAAAATTCGTGCGTGTGGTGATTCACTAGTTTCTATATAGTTTTTGATGAATTTTCTACAAATCCCATCGTACTTGATGTACGTATATTATGTAACAGAAGCAGATTGCCGATGATCGGATCAGAAAAAAAACAATGCATGTTAAACCACCGACTACTTGTTGCATTCCCTCACCAATTGTGCGTTTAGCTTAGTTGATAAACTGATCAGAGAAAACGTTGTTCATGGTCTTTCCACCAGAAAAAATGTTTCTTTTGAAAAGTATAGAGAGTAAGAATACTGTCGTTTGATGGATGGCCTTTTTTTGCCCTCGCACTTGTTTCGAAACGCCACATAGACCCTTTATTTTTTTAGGCGATGAGATCATGGAAATGATCAGAATAGTTAAACGTCAATACTTTTATATTTTACATTTGTCCGATTGATTGATTCCAAGCTGGGTTTATACGTATCTGTCCTTCTCTGACTTTAGAATTTGGACTTAGAATTTGGTCATTATATTACACAATGGATGTTTCTGTATTGCCCAATTTGAATTTATTAATTGATTGAAAATGACGTTCGTTTTGGTTCAGTGTGATTGAGTTTTGAGCACTCTGATATAGTCTTCTGTATCCATGTGATGTTTGTAATTTGTATTACAATTTCGAATATTTTTATAACTATATGTTATTTGTAATCTTTATAATAGGGCAATTTGTAGTTACACGAACAAGGGTAAGTTCCGTTTCTATGCTCCACTGAGAGAAGGTCCCATCTATCTCGTGGTAATATGCTAATCATTGCGTAAGGTACTGTAATTGTTACACTCATTGAAGTACTACTTGTTGCATTCGCGTCCTATTCACCGTGCAAACACCTTGTTATAACCACTAACACTCGATTAAGGTCGAATTTGTTTGATTTTATCCCGTTTATTAACTGACGTAGTCTAGTTACTTAAAGGGCGGCAGTCGTCGTGCCGCGTCCTGTTCGGTATGGGACTAATAGCGACGTAACAACGCGTGTAAAATACATTGAACACAATTGGAACTATGTCGGGATAATTGGATTCGCTTAAAATATGCTACTGTAATGGTTTGTTTTCACAAAAATATTTTATTTGTTCGTTTTAGATTTTTTTCTGATAATTTCTTGTATTGACAGCAGAAATGAGGAAATTACTACCCTACAGTAGCACATTTTAAGCGAATCCAATTATCCCGAAATAGTTCCAATTGTGTTATTGTTTATTTACATGAAATTGCAACACGCGCTGCGCGACGACCACCGCACTTTAATAGCAACTATTCACGATAAACCACGAGAACATTGAAAATCGGAATAAATTAAAAACTGCAAACACCATCACATGGATGAGGGAACAACATGCATGGTCAAGTCGCAACTGATACAAAGACAGGTTATCACTCAATTTTCGGTGACATGCACGGACAGATGATGGAAATAACGCACGTATTGAACGCTAGAATGGTTCATTAAGTGCCCACTCAAAATTCAATACCAATTGTTCGATTCTTTGAGGTGGTCTGTAAAACGATGATACATGTAAATAGTTTGCAATTGTCAGCATGTCTGGGAGCTTACGGATGGCTGGGTCAGACAGAGTTTGAAACATGAGAAACTTGTGACACCAATAAGCCAAGCAAGAACATGTAACAAGTAGTCGTCATGCGAACATCTGACAAGATTCTGAACTCAGCTGAAGACGTGTTGTCAGATCTCTATGTTAACACTATGCACTGAAGACTCTGAATTCATTTCAAATATGTTTTGATTTTGAAAACATAACAGTTCATAACTGACTCCTACAATGTCCTAAATGTATATAATGGAAAGTAGAGTGTTTGAAACATGGGAAAGTTCACGCAACAATACGTGAATACGTAAGAATGAGACACTAACCATGTTTACGTCAGCTTCGTTCATGGTTTTCACATAACGATTTGGTATGCAGTAAAATGAGCGGATACTGAAACATTGCGAAAGTTGGATAATATAATCTCTATTTATATATTTGTTATTTAGATGATTTATTATATTGTATAGAATTTCGGCGGTCTTCGTACGACAAAAATATACGTGTGAAATAGTCAACATGTTTAAGCACGCGTTCAGTGATCGAAACGTTTATCTCAAAAGCAGGATCTCAATCAATTGCATTTGTGGTGTGAATATGGGAAGGTCGGAACGACATTGAAATCCAATTATATTAAGGACACAGAAGTTCTTTGTTAAATAAAAATAGCCATAGTATGCCCCACTGCATTTATAATCAATTTGGAATCAAATGGAGAATCTTCACTGATTGCAGAATATATGAGATGCATAGACAACTGTGAAGATAGACTTCTCAAAGCTCAAACAAGGGAGTAATATTACCATTCTCATGTCAATAACTCTACATGTGGCTATACATGAAAAGAAAATTACCCTGGTTACATGAAGTGACACCATCATCGTCTAAATGAAATCATCCTGAGAATATACTTTTCAATAAGTTGTTTATAATACCAGTTATTTATTGCATGTGCCATGTTGCACATGTTTATAATATTATCATATTACGTAATAATATCCAAGCCAGCTGGAGTGAACATATTGTGTTTGCCCCAATCTCCATGACGTAAATTGAATTGTAGCCAACTGTACTTTGCATATCATATGTAGAGTAACTAAATCAGAAAATGAAACTCGATCGTATGAGTGATGTGGCCCAGTACTGTACACAGTGAAACATATTGACGAAATAGGTAGTATGTTGCAATATTCTGTAAGGTGTATCAATATACGAGGCAACATACTATTCAATAATGGTGGTCCTCTTCTCAATTTATGTTGTTCACTTTTCCTCATATTTTAGACATAGAAAACACAGTATCATTGTACAGAAACCTTCTCATAGAAACTGCAACTTTTGCATATTATTTGGTCTGTTGTTTAATAATGTATTATTTAACGAACATTAGTCAATGTCAAAGTGTATTAATTAAATTTAGATAATAAACAGTGCCATACAATATTTCGCAAAAAAGTATTTTTCAACCTTATGCAGAATATTCAGAAATCACATTCTTATAACTCTTCATCAGATGAGAATCCAAACCAGTTAGCATTGGAACGTACATTCATGATGTAAACAGACATGGTTAGTTTCGTTATAGTCAGTTATGTGGAGGAACTACATCAACGGCATGCTAAGTGATTCTCAAGAGGCTAAGTTGGCTGTACAAATAAACACATACACGAGCCAAGAAATGTTACAGGTAGTTAATGTAATGTCAACAGCAACGTTTTTTTTTTAACATTTAGATGTATTTAGCGTGTGTCTTGGTGATGACGTGCTCTGTCTCTGAACATACTGTGAGTGATTTAAGCCTTAGTGACCTACAAAGAATTGTGGTCTGCACCACACTACATCTAAACTTATGACCCAAAACAATGATAATGGAGGTATCGAAAATAACATTAAACAATCGTGTATATTGAATTGTGGTGAAAGACATAATGGGTGTTTTTGCCAAGTCAATAACATAGCTTTTTGGCAGTAGAGTGTGTCTCCGCAACCAACAGCTATAAAACACGTATTGGCTCAATGGCTGTGTCAGTGACGTCATCGATCATCGAGTCACATGGTGATGAAGAAAATAAGAAGTGAAAGTGATGTTGTTATTTTGTTCTTCAACTGATGTCGGGAACACTTCCCATCCAATACATCACGTCAAATGAGGTCGAAAACTTACTACTTACAAATGTTTTGTCTGTTTCTCATTCGCCTAGAAATACTCTCTCTTTTAAAAACAAGGAATGGCATATTTGTATTTCAAACTTTGTTATTTATGATGAAACCAGAATAAGTGAGCCTTAAGTTTGGGATTGAAATTTTAGCGCAAATAGTTGGTTTTGAAAAGGCGGACTTATATATTTATAAAGAGCAGTCCGATTTAATGATTCTAAGTCAGAAGTTGTCAGGTCTTTATATTGCTGTGTGTGGGACATATATAATACTGCGGGGGAATTCTGTCAAGTTGTATGGTAATTAATAACTAGGCACAAGTTAAAACAGTGCGTAAAGATACGGTTATTAGCGAACAACAGGACATATTTCAAAAAAATAATTTATGTTCAGAAAACAGGATGTGTTCACTCTTAGAAAATCGTGAACCCTGGCATCATTTCATGGTTGTATGGGTTGTGGTACATATCTATTTCTCTTTCTTTCTTGTTGGTTGCGCTGTGTTCTTTTCACAAAAATAACAATATACACATTAACTTGGTATGACGTCATTTTCACTTCTGCATCAGCAGAGATACATAACTTACACATATTTTCATATTCACCGGGAAATACAGGACAAAAACTAAGATTTTGCAAAGCCTGATGGGTAAAATCTAGGTTAGACTACAGTCTAATAGAGGGATAGAGGCACTGTGGTTAGACCAAGCCCTGGTTTGTTTGATTGCAAGCTACATTAAGACCAAACATAAACAAATTTAAGGTCTAACATCTATCCACACAAAACAGACTGTTTCAATATACACAAGCCCCGAACTACTCTGTATTGTTGCATTTTAATACTTTATACTGTACCCTAACATTCGATGAGTAAATAGAAGAAAAGGCTGACTATTTGGTAATTTGTTGCCTTAGATTGTTCAAACATAAACAACCCAGGTCGAATGAACAAAGGGTAAAACATTAGAGACAAAAACATCTCAAAAGCGCAACAACACTATAAATATCATAGTAATACATTGACGGAAAGGTATAGGAAGTATTGCACATCATATATATTCATTTTGTTGTGTTATTTGTGCATTTAGGAGTTGGGTAGGAGACGATAATGTTTTTAGGGGAAAAAAATGTACCGAAAATGACGGAGACCACATCATTTCCCAGCGTGCCTTGCATACTATTCAAATTACCGTGTTGTTGTTTTTTTGTGATGAAACAATCATTTCCATGTATTTTGTTTCACTACTAGGCTCCCACATAATACAGCTATCGATGTAAACTTAGCTTGTAAAAGTAAGATATTTCAGGGATTGTTTCCTGGCTGCTGGCTCGCAGGGAGGGGACTGATTGTTTAGTTAACAATGGCTACAGTTTCGTTTCGAGGTGTTTTAATATATTAAATATAATGATGCCCACAAAAACAACAGTATACGGAAGTCCAGCGAACGTGAAAATTCTCACGAAGACCAAAATAGAAATAGTGAATGGTATTGTCAATGGTGTAGCTTCTTATGAGTTAATTAGAGCTAGTTGCCATGACTGCATTGTCTATCTTCCCATATAGCACGTGTAACTAACAATACACTATAAGATAACCCTCAGATCTAGATTTCCTGTTGCTTTGACCTTGTATGACTAAAAGGATGAATGTATTCACGAATCAAAGACTATTATCTGATATCATTCATGAGGTCTGCTATTGATATCGAAGTCAACGACCGATGCCCAATTTGTAACTATGATTAGTCGAGTAGCTATAGTTATTTTCAATATATGAAATAAAGTTATTGTCTTGTCGATTACGTGAGGAGAGTGTTAAGTTGTGTTCTAAATCACTACATAATCGCAACCGATGGACGTTCAGGTCACTTATTGGGTCAAGGTGGTTGGCATTCATGACTGAACACATATACCTATATTGTTTGGCAAAAAAGTCACAGTTGACTGGGGAGTCTGTAGCGAATGGTCCCTCATATAGCAGTTGGCGTAAGGGTGAATCAGTCCTGTTTCTAGGCACCATAATCAAAATTTGTCAAGTAATGAGAGCGAGGATTACCCACCGTCTACTCATCCTCAAGGTATGTTTCTTTACTGGGCATTAGTGGTATTCAATAGAGTACACATAATAGCACTAAAGGTAATATAACGTCACGATGTACGCAACTTTGCTATGATTTCTTCACACAAACTGAGAAGTAATCATAGTAAATCAATGGGAAGGTGGGGTATGTAATGGGAATGAATAATTTGTTTGCTTACTGTCAACAGTCAGTAGATCATCTCGAAGAAGGTTCAACAAATCATAGAACAATATTATTATTTATAACGCTTAAGCTAAATAAACCAGTTAGTACGGCAACATGGCAATTACTTGTTAAGATAACAGAAAATAGTATTATCTGTCCAACATTTATCAACCATTCCTAAGGCATCATCTCTGTTGTTCGGTGTTATACATGGAACAGAATTCACCCACCAATGTCGATAACTAGTATCGACAATGATCGATAATAAACTGAAGTTACAAGAAAAGTTACAATACGTCTTATAACTCGAACGCGAACGACTAAAATACTATGCAAACAAAATTTCAAAATTATACGAGACAATTTGCGATGTTGTTTGAGCAAACAATTCAGAAACTTATTCACACATTCTGCAATATTTATTAAATATAAATTACAGTTATATATGTGTTTGTGGTCAATACAAGCTTGCATAATTATGCTGAGTTGTATAAAAGTTGAAATACGTGTATCAAGGCAAGCGATGTGAATGTGGGGTATAATAGAATATATTTTACCTAGCGATCCTGGTGTGACGACTTAAAGACTCTCTGCAAACAAGACTTCGATTGTTGTTCCACGCTGGTTTAGAAGCAATGTCCTAATTTAGCATTACAATAACATTAGAACGAAGAAAAGATCATGGGTGGCCGGCACAAATAGAATCTACAATGAAAACAAATATAGAGGAACTTCGTCTATAGAAAACCAGACCTGTCTTTTTTCAATGAGTTATATCCTCCTTTTATCCACAGTCAACTTGCAGTACATCACAGCTTTTTAATTGGTGCAGGCGAGATCAGTTGTAGCTTGCTTGCTTTACTGTTTTCTTCTCATATTCAGTAAAGGTTTGCCATAGCACGTGGAGCTGCGTAATTCCGCAATGTAGCATATACTAGTAATGTAAACAACCTTCGATGTCACACGGTTAAAAGATGTATTAGACATTTTGTCGATACGCACGCATATACAATGTAAACAAAAACGACATTGTCATAGTAACGAGTGATTGAAAGCAACAGAAATAGAAACCTTGTGAAGGAAGTTTACTATAAAGTCATGGAAATCTCGTTATGTGTTATTGGTACTTGTAAAGATTGTCGCCAAGAGGATGTTAGTGTGTTAGTGAATAAAATGATACGAGTGTGTCATTGCATTGACGAAAATGTGCACGCCCTCATTGGCGCATCAGTTGCCGTTTTATAGATCGAGTTGTTTGTCATTCCTCTTGCTTTCCCTTATGTTCATACTGACCTTACTACTCCACTGTACATGCATTAGAAACTCACTCAGTTGCCCTTCATTGAATCAATAAAATAGGTCAAACTGATAACGTCATCTTTAATAGTCCCCTCCCATGTGATTGGCGAAGGCGTTTACTGGACGGCGTCAGTGTTATCGCAGTTCCTATGTGCCGCGCTCCAACTCCACCTCCGATCTCTCCCCCGCGGACTATGTGTCACTGCTATCTCAAAATATTTTCCGACATGTGTTAGGGGGTTCTACTTTCGTAATAACTCCACCACAACGACTGACGAGTCATTCGGCGACTTCTTAAAAACCCATTAAGGCTTTTACAGGATATAAGCCAAGTCTGCAGCAGCTCGAACTTCCTATAAATATGAAGGTCTTCTCTGAACTTTCATTTGACGTTCGCGTATAGCAAGGATATATACGTTCTGCAAGTACATTTGAATTGTTGAAGACTTGACATTGGCAGTACAAGGTTCATATATTAAGGTAGGAAGTGTATAGTGATAGATAGACGTATTTAGGGTCATTCAAAAGACAGGCCGTGTTGGGCATTATGTACATATTGAATGAACCGTGGCCGCAATGCTTAACTGAGTGTTCCAGCTTGGGTTTTTTATTAGCTAGAACTTTCTACAGACTGCAAATCATACCTGAATTAAGAAGTCTACTTCGGAAATACATTCGAATGTAAATAGTATGTTTACCTAAAGTGTGCATTCCAATGCCAAATATATTAGTACTTTAGATGGACAATACCGCAATCTTGAATCCATTTACTCATTAAATTACACTAATGCGGCGGTCTTTTTTAGCATCAACTAATTCGCTTATATTAGAACCATAGTGCCAGCAATCATTACAGGGTATAATACATCATTATACTATTATATTGTACAGTGGATAATTAACAGTAACAGTAGATACAAGGGTTATAAGCTTGAGCCCATGTAAACAAATCACTTTTTTCTTTTACTCAACATTGTCATTGCAATGCCCAGCGATGATGAGGCTTGCCCTTTACTAGATTCCTGGTGTAACTGAACCACCATCACTTTATAAAGATCTACAGTATTGCCTCCGCTAGTACTATTTTGTTTCATCCGTTATTACGAAGTTTTATGTGACTGCATAAATCGATTGCAATATTCCGTCCGTTGCCGGGGTCACGAATGGCTCGCCTTTAACGTTAACGGCAACGACTTGAATGCATAGCAAACATCACGAATGTTGTAATATAGAAGCTTAATAAGAAAACTAGTACATTCAATCTTTGTAGTAGCTTGTAATTCTGGCCAGTCAGCGATTTCAATGCAGTATGTGCTCTACTATAATGAAATATATTCCTCGTTGTTTGTCTGCCTCAATTGAAATTTTGGATCTGCTCCAACTATGAAGTAATCAATTTTCTGTCTAATTGTTTATGCAAGATTATTGGCACGTATTGGCCCTGGCTAGACGTGGTTGACTGGCCAAGCGTGCAACCAGCGAGCACAACTAACAACAAATCGCAATCGTTTGATCCTATTCAAATGGTAGAATACAGGGCATAACATAGAATGCATGCAATTACCCATCAACGTGTACACTGAAGAACGTATGCATATGGTTAGTACGTGTGAAAACAAGGGACTTTCGACCTGTTCGTCGGATGACAGACGATCTAAGCAAAACAAACCTTGCCGGCTGTAATTGCGGTCAGACAGCAGTCCCGAGGCAGAAGTCTCGGCTGATACCTGAATTGGGTCACATTACGCGAATTCGAATTAAATTTGTTCTCCCATTACTTACGTGTATTATAATGTAAAAATACAAATCTCTAAATTAAGCACAAAATCTTATTCTGTTCAGCCATATTATCTTTAAAACGCGACATTTACAATGACGAGTATTTTGCCGAAAGAACCGGATACGTTCTTGCAGTAGACGCAAACGCAGGACAAAGGTTCAAGGAAACCCTCATTCATCAAGACGTGTCCTCTCTTGTCGTAACTGATAGACACGTCTCTTATCATGACATGGGAAGTATTAGCGACTTGCCCAAAGAACCACCACAAGCTTATATATGTAAGTTATCCAAGACAAGATAGGGCAAGTAGATAGAAGATAGAACAGACGATGAATCTTCCGAAGCATTTCGTTATCTGAAAGTTCACAGCGGTAAAATATTCTGCATTCTATTAAGTCATAATAAATCGCATAAGCTAACATTCTCGACATATCTATGATGACCTGTGCAGCCTAGCCCTTGATATCACTCACCAATGCTGCTATACACAAATCAGAACATCATACCATCACCTCTCGACTATCACACAAAACAACATATATCTTAACTCGTCCTGCACTCTGTTGATGGTTTTCAAACAACAAATCTTTCAATACTCATTCACACTGTAATTAGACAATTACTCGAAAAATGTTATACAATTATGCAAATAACTCATTTCCACTTTATATTATATGTAGAACAAGTCCCACTGATTATTGTGATACTCATGAGAAATGATAAAACCGGTTGGCATGGCAGCAAATCTTGAAACTAGCATTCATTGAAGGACATAGTATCTAATTACGAATTCAAACATAATTGATATTGCTGTTATCACTCAAGACCACTTAATTTTATTTTAGGAGGTGTCCATGATTCGATTCCATGATCTGTTGTATAACATTTTCCATGAAAAAAAATACAAAGCCTTTATGCTGTTTAGAGAGATCAGTGACGTGGCTATGTCGCGAGATTAAATTAATAACTAAATATTTCACTTCCAACCCTAACACATATCATTATATAACATCATCATACTAAATATCACGTTTGATTAGAAAAAAACACGAAATCCTGTAAATTTTGCATTTATTTGACCTATATGCACGTCAGTAACAACGAGTCTACAAGTTGATGCAGTATGCAATGTGATATATTAAAGTGTGTCCACTTGGACCATGCAATACATAATAACGGAATACCACTGTATGTCAGCTAAATGTTGTCAGCTCCACGCAAGAAAACAAACATCTGGAAAACCAGACTGAACGATTTTAATAACCTTGGTGACGATACCATTGTTACTGGAAGGAGAGACCTTCTCATAATGCGAAAATTGCTTTCTTTGAAACTGTATACGATAACGGCGTGTGTGTATGTCAAGTTTACGATCTCTTAGAGACTGTTGAAAACTTTAGTGATACACTAGAAACAAATTAATCATTTAAAAATGGGGCAAGGCGCCACCCAGACGCAAATCTGGAAGTAACTCGTTGGTAACAACAATTTGATGTGGCGCTTTCAGCCCCGGAAATAACGAAAACGAGTTTACATTTCTTAAATCTGATGAATAGATAGTCGGGAGTTGACAATTAAGGGCAATGGCCCGGAGATAATGGCAATCAAAGCGAATTAAACTATCACATTCCATGTTTCTAGCTATAATACCAATTAAAACTGCTATATTTGATCTGGCACTAAGTATTGCGCATGCTCCTGATTTGCACGGTCCGGTGCTTAACACATGGGTGGTAAACCACTCGAGGTATAGGACTGTATTTGCAATTGGGGTTTTCCCTTTAAATAGAGTTTTATAACCCCACATCTATTGAATGAGAGCCGCTAAAGTGATGCTCGAATTTGTGCGAGCTGTTGTTCCCTTTGTATAGGATTTGTTAAAGAATTACTTATTTGCAATGAGTCATCAGCAAATCGGATTTATGTGGGCTAAGTGTTGGTGGTCAGTTCGGTAAGCACTACAACATGTGCGAACTGATAATAGACGTATGGTAACAGATTCGGTGACTCACGTTCATCGTATCGTTCTCATCAAGGCACCACGTCGCCGTCGTTTTATAATTATAACACATTCTATCACTTTCATTTAAAAATGTATATTACAAGTATTTGTAAAGCCATGTTGACATTTCGATTTAGTCGTAATACACATGAATCGTATCATATCATACCATTTTTATTGGTACTCTTGAAGCTGCAATTGGAAGAAATATTCGCAACCCAGTCGGCGTCATAAGGTATCGGATTCTCCAAAAACAAATAAATAACTAATAACTTGACGCCGATTGCGATGATAACAAACTACATGAGACATTAAAACGACTTGCTACACAGATATAAGATTGTATGATTGTTTTGTAGAACACAGCAAGGCACTTCTTTGGCTATTGTTAAAAATGGTATATATACAGAATTCCAATAACACTGTCTGAGACTGGAATACAATTCATCCAAAAATAAATATGTACTGGGTCTCTAATGTAAAGACATACTAAGTTATTTTACTCCGCTTCAACAAGCATCTATACAACCCAAACGATATATAAACATCTTTCGACGTGGGGACATTGGAAATGGTATTCTTTGACGCACTTCATAAACAACGCTTAACTTTGTCTGTCTGAGACATGCTATTCATTATCTGCCGACATAAAGTCTAATGCTCTTACAAACATTCAGCTAGTTGACCAGAAACGATGAGCTCATGAATCTTGTGATGTTTACCTGAGTTAGTATATGGTTGAAAGAGCGTGAAAAAAATGGTACAAGAATAGGCCGGGTCGATTATGGGTTAGCCTCTGTTGTGTTTACAACCACGTATACATCTAGTTCAGTGTGTAATCCCGTCCTCCGAGTTGTCGCATCTCATTTGCTCGCCTCCACTACTCTGTACGAGCTCGCAATCCTCGGTGTCGCTACTAGTATGTTGCTAGCAACGTCTATTGAAAACGGTAGAACATAACTGTTATAGCACACGGTAGAAACGTCGGTAATTCACAACCACACAGAGAGCTCCAAAACTCACGTTCCCTTTTGTTATTGACATTGTCAGTGGGGTAATCGCGTTTTATCGAATGCTTTGGTTAGTGTCTATACTAAGCGTTAGTAGCAAGAAAGCGTGTATTTTTAATTGCTGGTTACTGATTGACATTGTCACACGCTGGAATGTAAACTAGTTCGGCCATCATATGATCTGATAAACGCGTCTTTCGAGTTCTCCATCTGAAAGGTATTATCAATGATTGCTAATAATCACGTGACAGGGAAAGGCAATGTGAAAATGATGTTGTCATATAGCTCTCTGGTGGGCACAGTTATCTTCCGACGTTTTGCTTGCCGTGGTCAGGTGGTGATGATATGTTCATATGGTTCTGAATCTAAACAAATCTCAAATTTGGTTCAGTTGATCATTGCTGCAATAGATCTTCTCGATTTCCTGATATATGTAGTTTCATTTTTATAGAGCTTGACATTTAACCCCGGCACACATGTTTACGATGTCATTAATCATCATAGACAGACGATTAAGAGCCTGGAGCATCCGCCTACAACTTGACATCGCTTTTCATTGAAGTTGGGGACGTATCAATTATCAAATAAAGCCAAATCTAAGTGTAGCTACATGATTCAAACTCGTCCGAATGCGCATGCGCTGAATGCATAATACTTATTAGATTTCCTCACTAAAACAATGTGTTAATTTTTAGGTAAACAAGTTAATTCATTTCTGTACATGATTTATTAATTTAACTAAGCATAAAAGAATAACTTCGTTGACTGAAGTCGGCAAAACACTAACTATAGTAATTGATATCTTTTTAATGTGTGGATATGAATGTTGTAAACTTATTATAACTTATGATTCTCATATATAGTGCGTGCTTCTTCCATCGCTATAGAGCGACCTCTATACCAGTATTATGTGTAAAGCGCACCTCTGACATCCAAGCTACTGGTGTACTAGCTACCATTACAGTAGTTTTCACGGCACTACTAGTTTAGAGTATATTAAAAAACAGGATTGGTACAAATTAATCAAAGGTAGTTACGTTTACAGCGAGATCTCGCGTAATGCGTGAAAGGTGCGGACAGAATCGAATGATTTGATTTTGAACTTAAATTTTGTTTTATAACTCAGTATCGGAATGTCGATCTTTTCAGGGTTGATTATGGGTTTGAGATAACTTTAATTTATCAAAATCTTCAATCAACAAATATGTACAAGACGCTATAAAGCGTTTGTCGGTGAATCCTAGGACTATTTTTCCATTCGATTTCAGGCATAACGCGGGATCTCGCAGTCAACGGAAAAAGATCAAAAGTTGTGCTGTCTATTACTGGAATCTCAGCCACCGGATCATTTCAATAGTTTCTGATTTGATTTAAACAAATACCGATAGTGTGACAATAAACTCCCGAGTGTAATATATATTGTTAAATTATTTTTAAACATCTAACATATTTGCTCTATGGGACACATTCACTATACCATTATAGCTATTTTCTTTTCATAAAAGTCAATTTGTCGTAAAACATTTCAAATGAATAAACTGTAATGCATTTAACAGTGAAGGTCAAATGTCAATCAACCTATACAATTGTATTATATTGGGACTATATATGACAAAAACAGGTGTTGGTGGTCACATGCTGGTGGTCACGTGTTCGGACACATTCCAGATCTCAACATTGGCATTACTTGATCTTTACCAGACACCATAGAGCAATAAAATACGTACCATTCGTCGTTTAACATTTGATATATGAGTTTACGGTGTCATTATTCAGGCGAGTTGAACTTTGGATGGAACACGGCAAACACAATATTGGCAGTATTCTTGGTAATAAATAAATTAATTAATTAATAAATAAAAAGAAGAAGACAAAACAATCTCAGTATGATAAGCAGAATTACAGATCGCAAGTTAAAATTTACATTGTTGTTCATTGTATCACTTTTTGTATTTGACTTGTAGAATATTTGTTGGCGCCTTGTCGGTAAACAGGTAAGTTCCGTTAAGTAACGGAGAATAGTAGAACATGGGTCACATGATTTGTATGGCGTACCATATTTCTGGTTTCAGGTAACGTCAAAAAGACGGTCAGCAGTCAAGGATTGTACTTATGCCTTATCCCACTTGTGCTCCCATCCGGTTGTAATAAGTTTTTGGGGTAATTACACCTTTGTTTTTCGGTACTATCGGAAGACATATAGTCACAGTCATCGTAGTGCCGCCTATACGCATGCAGATGTCACATACGAAATGATCAAGTTCTTTTCAACAAGAGTGGGGGTGAAATGATCATAATCGCCACAAAAGACGCAATGTTCTATTACACATATTTGTTTTCAGCGTTTCTCCGCTTGTTCTAGGACAAGGGGATTTTTTTTCCTTATCTAAGAGTTATTTTTGTAAATTCAACTGAACTCGATGATATGCTTCACAGTTAGATAGAACAATTATCGCTGGTTTAAATACCATCCAACGTACAACGTGTATATAATTACACTATAATTGAATGCCTATCAACAGAAGAAACACGCCTATACTCGTCTTTGCCCCAACAGGCGGTCCGCCTACAACATATCGTAAGCTACGCCAGGCCCGCCTACAGCATATCGTAACCAACGTTACTAGGCCCCGCCTACAGCATATCGTAACCTACGTTACTAGTAGGCCCCGCCTTAGAAAATAATCATATTAATCATATAGCTGTTCAGCGGGCCGAAAGGGAATGACGTCATCCTGCATATGATCTAGCTTACTGTCGGTGGCATTTCTGTTGTGGTGTTTCTGCGGCCCAGTGGATGCATAAATCGTATTAATAGAACCCCGGTTCTTTTGTTTTGTGAACCTAATCCACAGGGGCCGTGAAAGCTGAACGAGTCGACAAGGATTATTGATACTACCCGTTCATATATAAGAGGCTAACATCTGTGACGTGCAGCACTTGCTACCAGCCTGGCTTTCTTGTTACATGACAGTGGGACGAAAACAGCAGCAGACGATCCCCAACAGCTGGACACTGAGAATACACTGCTCCAAGCTCAAGACGTCTACACTTCAAAAACAAATCGCATTCAACTTTTAACCAACCAAGATGACAGCGTCAATATTTATTTTCATCACTGCCGTTTTCTCACACAGCATTTTGCAGGTATTTGTTTTTATTATTATTTAAAAACTAGAAATGTGGCGAGGCTATAACTTTATTTTGGTCTGGGTCAGGAGCCAGCCTCGTATGGTGTGTTAAAAGTAGTGACACGTTTACAGCAAATGGATATATCGTCTGTCGTGTCTTACTTTCAGAGTTCATCAAAGGTCTGCTCCGTATTTGACATAGTATGCACTTTCTCAACTCTATTATAAAAGTACGTACTGCACCACACTTTTTATTAGTGCTATTTACATATATATATTTCTATCCATTATAACACATAGCGGTCCATCCTATCAGCTTCTGTATATTTATTTTATTATTAGGTTCATGGAGTGCGGATTGGAAGGAATTCACACATTGAGTTCGGTAAGTAGACTCGAAACGAATTTTGTAAACTTTTTTCTCCCTTTGTTGTATCCGTACAACTTAGAATAACGTAAATAGCCCTGCAAATGTAAGTTGGTATTTAGACGAAAAAGTCACGTGACCAATTGTCACTCAAGTGTGCGAGTCGGGTGAATATGGCGGGAAATGTCTGCTGCAAAGCAGGTTAAAATCAAATTCTTATTGTATTTCAATTTGATGGAAAGTCATCAAGTTGATCCGTCTCAAGCAGGGAACTAGTCTTACCCCTGTTACAGAGACTGTCTTTGTAAACCCAACATATATCGGTGTAATTTATAGCTTTTCTTGGTATTGTGACGGTTGTACGTGCCTACAAAGAAAAGTCTTCGACTATTGAAGTTTATCCTTTTAAAATACTATATATACATACCCAAGTTCCCCGGCAAGTTCCTTTATGAGTGACTAGAACCCCCCTATTTAAGGAATCTTTTGTGTGGCGTATGCCTGGAACCACCGACCAAATTGTTACATACAAGACAGGCATTGTGACCAACTAGACAGCGCTTCGTCGGCTTGATTTAAAAAGTGAATGCTTGAATGACCAGTATATGCCGGGGGACTTCAATACCTAGAGGCAACTATTCCTTCCCTTTGGTGTTTGTAAGCGTACGTTCTCTCTGCCATTTCCTGGGAAGGGAGGGGTGGACATATGTTACAATGAGCTGATCGTACCATTAAATTGATAGTGTCTCACTCATAATGTCAAGATCTCGAAAAGTCAAATCGCAAGTACGTTCGAGATAAGGTGTATAGTTGTATCTCAAGTGATTTGGGATAGCATTAAAGCTGAGAAGTTTCTAAAATTTCAAGTCCTTCCGTTTGTGGTGGGATTTGTAAGTGTGACTCCTTTGACGGTACCGCTCCTAATATGCGCTACTTAGAACTCGTCTCGTGGCTTGCTTGTTAAATCCTATATAGTATATTAGGAGCAGGAACTCAATATATTCCTCAGTGAGAGTTTTAGCACGACAATTCAACTTAACGCTACGGGGCTTTCCCACAGAGAGTTGATCGAATTACCCACCGGTATCGACTTACGCCACTCGACAAAGTGGCGTACTTGGGAGAACAGTATAACTGGAATATCATTTGACTAGTGAATTGCCCACTTTCCCCGTCACTCTAAGAACTAGCCAAATCCTCGACAGAGAAGAAATAACAGTGAAGAACCCTGTCTCGACATACTTACATGACTCTTACAAACCGTTTCTTTTCAAACAGATCATTTAGCAAAGAAATTGAGTGACTACGAGATCATCATACCATACCTCTCAACGTCCGATGGTCGATTCATTTCACACAGGCTAGCACCTCAAGAGGGGAGTGGCGACAACACATTAACTACTGACTCCAAGAAAGGTGTCCGTAACCGCCGTTATTCTACAGACAACACTCAAACCAATGAGATGCATTTCTCGTTGAAGGCTTTTGGGTCAGAGTTTACACTAAACGTTCATAAAAATGTACATCTTGTATCCCCTGGTGCCGTTGTCGAATGGATGACCTCTTCGGGGAGAAGAGAAGAGACAATCCAAGAGGGATGCTTTTATATCGGTGAAGTTAAAAACAAATCTCACTCAACAGTCGCTGTCAGCAATTGCAACGGACTGGTAAGTCAGTCTGTCTTCAATTTCAAATTGCGTTTGTTTCTTGTTGAATTCGAGAAGTTGTATATACGTTCAATTTCTAGGTTGTTGAATATACTCAGCTAGAAGTGTCCACGGTTCATTCCATTTCAAGACAGAACTAAAGTATCTGGGACATGTACGACTAAAGACTGGCTTGTCGGTAGGCAGGACTCATGTCATTTGACCCAGTTTGCTTGCACGAGGTGGTAGCGACATGTTGGTCCAACAGTTTTAGAAAGTCTAGACGGTGTTAAGATAGTTTCAATGTTTATATGCAGTCATTGGAGCGATCAACAGTCATAGTCCATCTGAAGGTGTCACCAAATCCCACATACTGTGTTACCAACCAAGTGTTGTTTTCCCATCCCTCTTCATCTATGGCGCTAGGGCTTGAGAAGGTGCTATACAAAGGCAATAAAGAACCAATAAAGTGGTCAATAGTCAACGCAGACACGGCGTGTGTTTTTTTATTCTGACCTCACTTGTCTTGTTAGTATCTTTGTATAATACTTGCACCTGATATAACCAATCTCGTTAAAACGACAGCACCACTAACTGCCGCCAGACAGTGCAAGGCTGCCAAGAGATCACAATATAAACACAGGCAGATTACAAACATATAAACAAGCACACACGAGATTCCAACCCGACCAAGGCAAATCGCCTTGCCATTACTGTAAGTAGGCGTACACCTCAGTACGTCAGATTCACGGACTCAATGAAATAAAATAACGTGATCATCTCTAATCTTTACTGTGAAGCCCTGGCGGAGTAGGCATATTTATACGCACCGTGTTATTGCGCATGTCAACATCATATACGCACAGTGTTATTGCGTATGTCAACTTCGTGGAAGGCATTATTAATACCCTTCACATGTAAATATGATCGAAATGTCAAGGTTTGGTGCTTTAGTTACAAATATCTCTGGAATCGTGTTCTGTGGTGTTCCTTTGAACGATGCCCCATGTACATAATGAATATATCATTACATTTCTCATATCCAATTACTTCATCTACTTTTGCATATATAATTAGCATTTCCGCAAGCGGAAATTATGCTTGAAGACCAGTTGCATTTTCCAGGTACTAGTAAGCTCGAGTACTATTTTATAAACAATTTCTTGACGTCATATGGCTTTTGTTTTTAATTCACACGTCGCACCTAATTAAAATAATACTTTCCTAATTTTAAATTGGAAATGTAATTGCCATTCCGGAAATTATTGAGTTTGGGTGCAAGTTGCTATCGAACGTGAAATGGTATTGGAATTATATTGTTTTTGAGTTTGATTGGACGGTTGCTTTGCCGTCACGTGTTGATAAAAGAGCTTTAAACCCATGTTAAATGTGTCGACATTCGGTGTCCTCCCTAGTATTAGGATATGGAAGTTGTTGTAAGATAAAACAGGAGCTGGTCATTACGTTATACAGAGCTGACTTGTTGACAATAATCTGCAGACTGTTAATGGATATTATTAAATTCTCTCGTGTCGGAGAATGTGTTATTGTCATCACGTGACTTATTCATTGGAAGTAGTACATTTGTTGAGATCCCATGAGATTATTAGATCTTCTGCAAGAGTCTGTTGAAGTAGCCATAAACACGTATTCCATCGCACACGTGTCCATGCATCTGAATACTGGGTTCAACAACGTTTATTGACCGATACCGCGAGATTAAATGTCAAATGTTTTGAACTTCATTACGTGAAACACGACATTTTGATAATCGTATATACATTATGCGTGTGTGTCATCAGTCACCTCGTGAATCTGCACGTGATCATAGTAGGCCGTTTGTGTATTTGACACATTTTCAATTCATCGGCCATAATGTCCGCAGCTAGGGTTCTCGTACATATAATGCCGTAATGGGAAAATGAGCCGCACACGTGACACAGATGCTTTGAAATTGAATGTACACGTACAACAACAACTACATAAATTATATGTTGTTCTCAGTCTAATACATTCTAGTCTAATACATATATTGTAAGACTACGTTTTACGATTCTAGTCTAACACATATATTGTAAGACTACGTTTTACGATTCTAGTCTAATACATATATTGTAAGACTACGTTTTACGATTCTAGTCTAATACATATATTGTAAGACTACGTTTTACGATTCTAGTCTAATACATATATTGTAAGACTACGTTTTACGATTCTAGTCTAATACATATATTGTAAGACCACGTTTTACGATTCTAGTCTAATACATATATTGCAAGACTACGTTTTACCATTCTAGTCTAATACATATATTGCAAGACCACGTTTTACTATTCTAGTCTAATACATATATTGTAAGACTATGTTTTATCATTCTAGTCTAATACATATATTGTAAGACTACGTTTTACCATTCTAGTCTAATACATATATTGTAAGACTACGTTATACCATTCTAGTCTAATACATATATTGTAAGACTACGTTTTACCATTCTAGTCTAATACATATATTGTAAGACCACGTTTTACGATTCTAGTCTAATACATATGTTGTATGACTACGTTTTACGATTCTGGTCTAATACATATATTGTAAGACTACGTTTTACCATTCTAGTCTAATACATATATTGTAAGACTACGTTTTACCATTCTAGTCTAATACATATATTGTAAGACCGCGTTTTACGATTCTAGTCTAATACATATATTGTAAGACTATGTTTCACCATTCTAGTCTAATACATATATTGTAAGACTACGTTTTACCATTCTAGTCTAATACATATATTGTAAGACCACGTTTTACCATTCTAGTCTAATACATATATTGTATGACTACGTTTTACATTCTAGTCTAATACATTTATTGTAAGACTACGTTTTACCATTCTAGTCTAATACATATATTGTAAGACCACGTTTTACCATTCTAGTCTAATACATATATTGTAAGACTACGTTTTACCATTCTAGTCTAATACATATATTGTAAGACTACGTTTTACGACTCTAGTCTAATACATATATTGTAAGACCACGTTTTACGATTCTAGTCTAATACATATATTTTAAGACTACGTTTTACGATTCTGGTCTAATACATATATTGTATGACTACGTTTTACGATTCTAGTCTAATACGTATATTGCAAGACTACGTTTTACGATTCTAGTCTAATACATATATTGTAAGACTACGTTTTACCATTCTAGTCTAATACATATATTGTAAGACCACGTTTTACGATTCTAGTCTAATACATATGTTGTATGACTACGTTTTACGATTCTGGTCTAATACATATATTGTAAGACTACGTTTTACCATTCTAGTCTAATACATATATTGTTTGTAAGACTACGTTTTACGATTCTAGTCTAATACATATATTGTATGACTACGTTTTACGATTCTAGTCTAATACATATGTTGTAAGACTACGTTTTACGATTCTAGTCTAATACATATATTGCAAGACTACGTTTTACGATTCTAGTCTAATACATACATTGTAAGACTACGTTTTACGATTCTATTCGAATACATATATTGTAAGACTATGTTTTACGATTCTATTCGAATACATGTATTGTAAGACTACGTTTTACGATTCTAGTCTAATATATATTGTATGACTACGTTTTACGATTCTAGTCTAATACATATATTGTTTGTAAGACTACTTTTTACGATTCTAGTCTAATACATATATTGTAAGACCACGTTTTACGATTCTAGTCTAATACATATTTTGTATGACTACGTTTTACGATTCTGGTCTAATACATATATTGTAAGACTACGTTTTACCATTCTAGTCTAATACATATATTGTAAGACTACGTTTTACCATTCTAGTCTAATACATATATTATAAGATTGCGTTTTACCATTCTATTCTAATACATATATTGTATGACTACGTTTTACGATTCTAGTCTAATACATATATTGTAAGACTAATTTTTACGATTCTAGTCTAATGCATATATTGTATGACTAATTTTTACGATTCTAGTCTAATACATATATTGTATGACTACGTTTTACGATTCTAGTCTAATACATATATTGTAAGACTAATTTTTACGATTCTAGTCTAATACATATATTGTATGACTACGTTTTACGATTCTATTCTAATACATATATTGTAAGACCAGGTTTTACGATTCTAGTCTAATACATAAATTGTAAGACTACGTTTTACGATTCTAGTCTAATAAATATATTGTATGACAACGTTTTACGATTCTAGTCTAATACATATATTGTATGACTACGTTTTACGATTCTATTCTCATACATATATTGTAAGACCACGTTTTACGATTCTAGTCTAATACATAAATTGTAAGACCACGTTTTACGATTCTAGTCTAATACATATATTGTAAGACTACGTTTTACGATTCTAGTCTAATACATATATTGTAAGACTACGTTTTACGATTCTAGTCTAATACATATATTGTAAGACCACGTTTTACGATTCTAGTCTAATACATATGTTGTATGACTACGTTTTACGATTCTGGTCTAATACATATATTGTAAGACTACGTTTTACCATTCTAGTCTAATACATATATTGTAAGACCACGTTTTACCATTCTAGTCTAATACATATATTGTAAGACTACGTTTTACCATTCTAGTCTAATACATATATTGTAAGACTACGTTTTACCATTCTAGTCTAATACGTATATTGTAAGACTACGTTTTACCATTCTAGTCTAATACATATATTGTAAGACCACGTTTTACGATTCTAGTTTAATACATATATTGTAAGACTATGTTTTACCATTCTAGTCTAATACATATATTGTAAGACTACCTTTTACGATTCTAGTTTAATACATATATTGTAAGACTATGTTTTACCATTCTAGTCTAATACATATATTGTAAGACTACCTTTTACGATTCTAGTCTAATACATATATTGTAAGACTACGTTTTACGACTCTAGTCTAATACATATATTGTAAGACCACGTTTTACGATTCTAGTCTAATACATATATTTTAAGACTACGTTTTACGATTCTGGTCTAATACATATATTGTATGACTACGTTTTACGATTCTAGTCTAATACGTATATTGCAAGACTACGTTTTACGATTCTAGTCTAATACATATATTGTAAGACTACGTTTTACGATTCTATTCGAATACATGTATGTCGCACCTAATCTATGCGGTTTTAAACTATGAATTTCAGTCAATTTCATATTTCTACAAATAAGAATTGTAACAATATGGTCATATATGTGATGTCTTCAAGTAACATTGATTTATTTCATTTGTGTGGGTCATATTCATATATGACATATTCTTTCGAAATTCATTCATGTTTTGTGTGTTGTATCTTTCTTTGATGTATTTTCATTACTGTACATTTATTATTTAATTCAGTGAATATACAAATATAAATTCGTCAAAGGATAATTACTTAATTTATTTCTAAGATTTCACTTCAGTGAACTCACTGCAACCCAGGCTATATTTCAAGTTGTGAAAGCAATTGTGACGACATATCTTAATAGAAAGACAGAATGACTTTACTTCTCCATGGCAATCAAGTGAATAAATGATATACTGGAGAATTTGAAATACGTTATCTCAATTATTAGAGCACAACCTATGTTATAAAATACTTCCGACACATGTGGTGCTCTTCATGCTTACTTCGCATACCACACTTTGTCAAGTCATTCACATATTAACCCAAAGTTAATTCTCCTTTCAACCTACACCTTGACCTCAGAGTTTCAATTCGCATTGTAGTTATTTCTAGGAGACATGCTTCCCATGAAAATTAAGCTTGTACTTGGCACACGTTACATACTAATTATTGCCAATTCACAGAAATAATCACAATAAATAAAATTATAAAAAAATAATAAACCTAAAATAAGAAAGATGAATATAACATATCTTGGATGGAATTGTGGGTAATCGTGAATCACTTTAAACTACACGATTGTCTGGTGCTTAAGGAAGTATGTCCAATGCAGTAGGAAGTAGTATTATCGCTATATGGGTCTGAGTCATGTGATTTCTGTACGTAAGCAATGTTATCTCAGTGTCCATTCTTCCTGTACATGTAGAGGGTACGTGTCTTTATATGGTGTGTTATTACGTATGCGTCTGGCAATTTATATGTAGGTCTGCTATAACAATATTAATGCAGTTTAAGAAGATAATACAAAGCCATTAGGCGATTGATGGAATCTGAAAAACTTCCCTTGACATTAAACTTGATATTTAAAAAAAAAATGTAATATCCATATATAATAAACATTAAGACACTAACAATGCGGAGACAGAATTAATTGATTTATTTACAGTAATGTGACTACAGGTTTAGATAGATGTCCTTACCACCCTGGAAAGTTAATGGTGGCACTTGTATATTTATTGGGGACGTTTACGAAAGGTCAAATGTGTTTTACTTTTACATGTTCATATAAATCCAAATGAATTCTCTGCAACATATCTTTAAAATGTGATGGCTTGGAATTGCATGAACAGGCACCACGTGACCAGATTATGAACTTCAATGTACTTGTTCAACACTTGAAATGGCGTTCTGATTTGTACTATGAGGTTGCACTATACTTAGATCATTGCTAATGGTGGGTGATCGTTTAACACTGCAATTCGTGAAGCAATAACGAAGTCTATTAAGTCTGTTATCCGAGCAAAGCAAACATTCCATAGCTAAACAGCGCAAATACGCGTGCCAGAAATCAGAAAAGGTGAGAAGAAATATTCTCTCCGTGCGGCTGTTATTTTTGTCGCAGCACTGAAGCACGGAGAATGTTTAGATGGAGAGCCAAAGCGTTGGCAAATGTACAAAGACCGCACGCTGAGCATGGCATACCGAACGTAAAACGAATCTCCGCTTGGGTACTTAGTGAAAAGTAAGTGGAACATTCACTGGTCACCAATTGTCACTCCGCGTAATACGAGATTTCAATCTATAATAACCATATGCGCAACTAACTGCGCATGACCAAATAAGGAATAATAGAAACCTTGTTTGGGCATGAATTGCAATACTTACACTGTTATAAAAATACGTTGCAATTTTTACGAACACCATTTACCATCATTGCATATTGTGTCAGCAATTAAAATATTAAAAATATGTAATAGAATGCAATATAAATTCTATTAGACTTTCATTGTAAATGTTATACTGTTCAGTAGTATTTTAATAAGTGTTTGTAATTAGCCACTAAATCATAAGAATAGTAAATAAATATCATTTACTATTCAGAGAAGTCGCACATGAGATACACCACATCATGCGGAAATACAAACATTAAAATTAATGTTTCCGTGTTGTGGTTTAATTCAAATTTGCGTATTGCCGTGTAATAGTATGAGATATGATGATTTTCGAAGGAAACATTTGATTATAAGTGCTAATGCCCTCTGAACCCATTTATATCAGTGTTTGCTGTTAGCGATTGCCACAAATCGTAGTTTGCGAAAACGGTGCGAATCACGTGGTATACAGCTGTTGCATTAATATTAAAGAAAATAAATCACTTCGTGTAAAAGTGATCCAGGCGCAAGGATGGACAAATATCACAACAGCATCTGTTAAACAGATACAATTACAGATTTTTCTGTGTGGGAGGTAAAGCCGCTAAAACATACTGTCTACGGCAGGTCACTTACTAGTCGATGACTCATCCTCTCGTCACGGTCCATACTGACTTTGCGACATCACTGTAAAACACCCACGTATCCGCTAAGGCAAGCAGGGTACGATGTATTGCAAAGTGTGTACGGCAAATGTACTTAACCACGCACTACGATATATCGTTTACCTGTGATGGTATATCAAAGTCTGCAGTGCATCATATCGTATAATGCAGTGTGACGTATCGCATACCGTTGTCGAATATACTAGTAGTAATCCGCAGTGTTATGTCTAATACCGTAGTATGATATATCGTGACCCGCAGTACCATATATCGTATATCGTAGTATGATATATCGTGATCCGCAGTACCATATCTCGTATATCGTATTATGATATATCTTAGCCGGCGGTGCGACATAAGTCGTTCACAAGAGTGTAATATATCGTAACTCGCAGTACCATATATCGTATATCGTAGTATGATATATCGTACCCGCATAACCATATATCGTAGTATGATATATTGTATCCGCAGTACCATATATCGTATATCGTAGTATGATATATTGTATCCGCAGTACCATATATCGTATATCCTGGTATGATATATTGTATCCGGAGTACCATATCTCGTATATCGTAGTATGATATATCGTAACCCGCAGTACCATATATCGTATATCTCAGTATGATATATCGTACCCGCAGTACCATATATCGTATATCGTAGTATGATATATTGTATCCGCAGTACCATATATCGTATATCGTAGTATGATATATCGTAACCCGCAGTATCATATATCGTATATCTTAGTA
This sequence comes from Saccoglossus kowalevskii, assembly GCF_978046115.1. NCBI lineage: Eukaryota > Metazoa > Hemichordata > Enteropneusta > Harrimaniidae > Saccoglossus > Saccoglossus kowalevskii. Next base: position 32,227,856 of record NC_140659.1, on the reverse strand, counting down.
TGATATATCGTATCTGCAGTACCATATATCGTATATCGTAGTAGGATATATTGTATCCGCAGTACCATATATCGTATATCGTAGTATGATATATTGTATTCGCAGTACCATATCTCGTATATCGTAGTATGATATATCTTAACCGGCGGTGCGACATATCGTTCACAACAGTATAATATATCGTAACCCGCAGTGCAACATATTACTATTGTAACCTGCAATGTGTTGCATATATTATACAATGCATACAATATATTTATTTTTTTAAACAAAATTATGGTTATATTGTTGCACTTTCCATTAATTTTACTGGGAAGATTGTTTGAAGATTTTTTTATAGATCTTTACTGTTTTCGGCAGCAAACTGTCTAACTGTAGGAACCGTAAAGATAGGGAAGTATATCCGATTTTTACTCATTTATTTGTACTAATTTTTAAGTTTTATTTATTATTTTCAATATCACAGTGGAAAAAAATATGCATTTATCTCGTCTACTAAAAGTTTTGGTGGATTTATATCAGTTTTAAAACTCAGTTCTTCTCTATACCCAAAATGCACATATCGTATATCGGAGTTCGATGTATCGTGATAAAATAGCAGATAAATTGCCAAATTATAGTTAAATAGTTAAGTCTAAATCATCTAGATATAAATGAAAGTGTCGGGATGCTATTTATTTTAAAATTGTTGTATTATTATATTAATTAAGTGGGATTTTAGTGAAACCCCGTTTTTTGTTTTTTCGTGTTTTTTTTCTTTTGTAACCCATCTACATAGATTACTCAATTTGGTAAGTTCTTGTGTGGTTGATTTCATTTATAGAACAGTTACGTACTAACCACTATTTTCAACACTAATTATCTATGCAGACTTTAATTGTGAAACCTACACTATATTGGTAACAAATAACAATAAACAAAACTCGTTAATACCAGTATTATATATTGTAAAACAAAACTAATTTATACCAGCTCTATAATGGTAAACACAACCAGTAAATACCGTACTGTATTGGTAAATCAGAACTAGTTCTTAACCGAACTGTATTGATAAACAAAACTATTTAATACCAGTACTATATGGATAAACCAAAATAATCGTTTCCGGGAACGCGCTAGAGTTGCATAACGATGTGAAATCACTGTGGTTAGTTGATAAAGGCGTAACCACATTGTTTTCATACTACTCAGTCACTACTAGATCAGTTCTTGTCCATGTCCTGCACGTAGCCGATGACCCCTCACAGAAACACGTTATGCTTATTAAAACTGTTGATTAGCGAGTTGCGTGTGGTGCTTATGCTGTGGTTTTTTGCATTTCAGCTATTCAAAAACAAACAAACAACTGGAACCGCGGCAGTGTCTAGCTATAATTCATAGATGGTATTTTTCTGCATAATTTATGTGTCAGTCATACTTCACAAACAGTGATGCTTTCACGCAGTATAGAGACGATACGCCGAATGTGTGGGTAGGCAACACGCAACATATTCATTTATTTCAGAAGCTTAAAATATACCAAACTTCGTAAAGTCGTCCGGGTTCTATCTCACTACAAAATAGAACGTGAGCTTCAGCGTTACATCGATGCAACTGTATCAAAAAGAAGTGTATTCATGGAAGCAACATTTGCAGGATATTTGTTTCTTTTTTCCACAGCAATGCTAGAACTTACCAAAATATTTTTTTTAAATGTTTCTACTTGAAATATTCACTGTCTTTGCGCCACCAAATTGCGACAGACAGACAGACAGACAGACATTTGCGGTGTATTAACATTGTGCGTTATATAAAGTAGTAGGTTAGCTCACCGTACGTCAATTTCCGATTTACACCGATGCCGCCACGCGCGCATTCCGCTATTACCCAAAGGGCATAGCGATCACGAAATATTCTTAGCAAATGAGGGGAAAAGTTCTCTGTATGTTGGCAATGTTTCTAAGTTTGCTTCCTAATTTTTTGAGAAAAAATAAAAAGCTCCAAAGAAGTCTAGAAAAGTTTGTAAATACAATTTAAAATCCATCTAACTAAAGTTATTGTGATGCTAGTCTTTGCACAGTATTTTGTCTTTAATGTTCTTTGACAGCAGACGATGCATCATCAATGAATTATTTCGAGTTATATATTCTATTCTATTCTATTCTATTCTATTCTATTCTATTCTATTCATTATTGTCTTGTCAGACTGCTTTATTGAGCCGTCTTAGGATTTCAGGTTTCCAGTCTCTATCAATGGCGTTCTTTATTCAAACTGGTTCGCCCCGAGCGTTACTAAAACAGGCAATGTTGTGTGTATCGCAAGAACTATCGCACTTAAAGCCACCGACAGTAAGGTACTAATTTGACGCAGTGAGTCGTGTCCAATCTACCCGCTAACAGTGACTGATATGGTTTTAGCTTTGAGACTATCCCAAATAGCTTGGTTATACATAAATGACGGACTGACATCACAACGTACTCTGTACGTAATCAATACGTACGTTTCGTGTGTTCTAAAGAAGACTCCGGTACCGCTGGGAACTATTTTAAAATCAGTTTATATTTTACGCAAGAAAATCAACATGATGATGAAAATAAACGATAAAAAGTATATTATTTTAAATAAAAATTGTATAGACTGGCACACAAACGACGGAGTTGACGCATGATATAGAACATTGGCCAAATTAAAACTACTCTGCTGGGATTCCCGGCTGTTAAATGTTTGGTTCTTTGTGGTGGTTCTCACAATCACTGTATTGTACTCAAAATATAAACACGGCTACCTGTTCTAAATATTGAGACTAGCGCCTAGAGGCACGAGACCAAGTAGCACGTCGACATACAAATGACTTAGTTCATGTTATCGTAACCTGAATGACTAGTGTCTATCGTTGCGGAACACAAATACACTTTCACAAGTGATTTTTCAGATAAGGCGGTCTTCTGGTTTCCCATGATGCTTTGCAAAATAGGTCTTCCTTCCAACTGCCGGCTGTTCAAAGAAGAAACATTATACCCGACCGATTTGCTTGTGGTCAAACATAATCTGAAAACTTGATATTTCTTCTTTGGTAATTAAAACGCCACAGTCTTTGTACAGTTCGCGTTGAATTGTGTGTAAACATATATATGACATAGCAATGACAGATGTAGAATCTGGCGAGAGTCTGTGATTGCACTGATTGCAAAATACGTCGTCAAAATAATATGCCAAACAATGCACTGGAAAGATTTGACAGACGTTCCGACCAGCAGTGTTCCATCCACACTTGGGTATTGAACACTAACATATCCCATGATGCATCTCTCTTATCACATGCTAACTTTAGATGAATCATTAGCGAAAGAAAACAAACCACGTTCTTCAATTCAGCTGCAAATAGTGACAGACAAGTATACACGTGTTATAACGAATATATGACTCCTCTGGCCTTGTAATTACTTGCTTAGCCGTGCACTACTGTAATTGATTCTACTCAAAATAATTTCTAAAGGAATTCTATAATGCGTAAACTATTCATACTTCAAATATGAAAGATACTATTATACGGCTGCCTTGCTGTGTGAATACTGCAATTTGTCGGTATTTATATACGCGAAACACTACCCACATAGACAATTATTTTTAAAAAAAGTATTATTTCCGAACAGCCAATTCTGCCCAACCATGTAGTCTGCTACCCGAACAGCCAATTCTGCCCAACCATGTAGTCTGCTACCCGAACAGCCAATTCTGCCCAACCATGTAGTCTGCTACCCGAACAGCCAATTCTGCCCAACCATGTAGTCTGCTACCCGAACAGCCAATTCTGCCCAACCATGTAGTCTGCTACCCGAACAGCCCATTCTGCCCAACCATGTAGTCTGCTACCCGAACAGGCAATTCTGCCCAACCATGTAGTCTGATACCCGAACAGGCAATTCTGCCCAACCATGTAGTCTGATACCCGAACAGGCAATTCTGCCCAACCATGTAGTCTGATACCCGAACAGGCAATTCTGCCCAACCATGTAGTCTGCTACCCGAACAGCCAATTCTGCCCAACCATGTAGTCTGCTACCCGAACAGCCCATTCTGCCCAACCATGTAGTCTGCTACCCGAACAGGCAATTCTGCCCAACCATGTAGTCTGATACCCGAACAGGCAATTCTGCCCAACCATGTAGTCTGATACCCGAACAGGCAATTCTGCCCAACCATGTAGTCTGATACCCGAACAGGCAATTCTGCCCAACCATGTAGTCGGCTACCCGAACAGCCAATTCTGCCCAGCCTAGTAGTCGGCTACCCGAACAGCCAATTCTGCCCAACCATGTAGTCTGCTACCCGAACAACCAATTCTACCCAGCCTAGTAGTCGGCTATCTGAACTTCCCATTCTGCCCAGCCTAGTAGTCGGCTATCTGAACAACCAATTCTGCCCAGCCTAGTAGTCGGCTACCCGAACAGCCAATTCTGCCCAACCATGTAGTCTGCTACCCGAACAACCAATTCTGCCCAGCCTAGTAGTCGGCTACCCGAACAGCCAATTCTGCCCAACCATGTAGTCTGCTACCCGACCAACCAATTCTGCCCAACCATGTAGTCGGCTACCCGAACATCCCATCCTACCCAGCCTAGTAGTCGGCTACCCGAACATCTCATTCTGTCAAGCCTAGTAGTCGAACACAGCATTCGACGAGTCCTCGGTGCCGTATACGAGAGTGAACCGGTTCACTTCTCGATTTATTCCAGCTAGGCTAGTATAACACCAATATTCATATATAGTATCATCCATATCATCCAGGGTAAATTTTACCAATGAGCAATATGGCGACGAAATGTTTTTTTGTTTTGTTTTTGTTATATGCGTAGTACCATGAGATACTATTCTCTCCATCTTAAGTGTGTCGTTCTGGCGATATGCAGTGTGAATCTAGTGTGTTACCGTCCTAGCCATATGTAGTGTGAATCCAGTGTGTTACCGTCCTAGCCATATGCAATGTGAATCCAGATTCCGACTACTGGCCATATGTAGTGTGAATATAGTGTGTTACCGTCCTAGCCATATGTAGTGTGAATTCAGTGTGTTACCGTCCTAGCCATATGCAATGTGAATCCAGATTCCGACTACTGGCCATATGTAGTGTGAATATAGTGTGTTACCGTCCTAGCCATATGTAGTGTGAATTCAGTGTGTTACCGTCCTAGCCATATGTAGTGTGAATTCAGTGTGTTACCGTCCTAGCCATATATAGTGTGAATCTAGTGTGTTACCATCCTGGCCATATGCAATGTGAATCCAGTGTGTTACCGTTCTGGCCATATGCAATGGGAATCCAGACTGTTACCGTTCTGGCCATATGCAATGTGAATCCAGTGTGTTACCGTCCTAGCCATATGTAGTGTGAATATAGTGTGTTACCGTCCTAGCCATATGTAGTGTGAATTCAGTGTGTTACCGTCCTAGCCATATGTAGTGTGAATTCAGTGTGTTACCGTCCTAGCCATATATAGTGTGAATCTAGTGTGTTACCATCCTGGCCATATGCAATGTGAATCCAGTGTGTTACCGTTCTGGCCATATGCAATGGGAATCCAGACTGTTACCGTTCTGGCCATATGCAATGTGAATATAGTGTGTTACCGTCCTAGCCATATGTAGTGTGAATTCAGTGTGTTACCGTCCTAGCCATATGCAATGTGAATCCAGATTCCGACTACTGGCCATATGTAGTGTGAATATAGTGTGTTACCGTCCTAGCCATATGTAGTGTGAATATAGTGTGTTACCGTCCTAGCCATATGTAGTGTGAATTCAGTGTGTTACCGTCCTAGCCATATGTAGTGTGAATTCAGTGTGTTACCGTCCTAGCCATATATAGTGTGAATCCAGTGTGTTACCGTCCTAGCCATATGTAGTGTGAATTCAGTGTGTTACCGTCCTAGCCATATATAGTGTGAATATAGTGTGTTACCATCCTGGCCGTATGCAATGTGAATCCAGTGTGTTACCGTCCTAGCCATATGTAGTGTGAATCCAGTGTGTTACCGTCCTAGCCATATATAGTGTGAATCCAGTGTGTTACCGTCCTAGCCATATGTAGTGTGAATTCAGTGTGTTACCGTCCTAGCCATATATAGTGTGAATATAGTGTGTTACCATCCTGGCCGTATGCAATGTGAATCCAGTGTGTTACCGTCCTAGCCATATGTAGTGTGAATATAGTGTGTTACCGTCCTATCAATATGCAATGTGAATCCAGTGTGTTACCGTTCTTGCCATATGCAGTGTGAATCCAGTGTGTTACCGTTCTTGCCATATGCAGTGTGAATCCAGTGTGTTACCGTTCTGGCCATATGCAATGGGAATCCAGTCTGTTACCGTTCTGGCCTTATGCAATGGGAATCCAGTCTGATACCGTTCTGGTCATATGCAATGTGAATCCAGTCTGTTACCGTTCTGGCCATATGCAGTGTGGTACCGTCTGTGTTGTTGAATACATCGCTGGAAAATCTGTTAAATATGCTGGATGCACATGTGCTATATATATTACAGATGTGAACAGTGTTGTTATTTGAAATTTTTTGTTGTAATTTTCGATTTGATATCATATTTTATATTACCTAATCAAACAGTTAGGTTTTGAAAGCCAGTGGTTATTCATGCACTTCACAATATACACACATCTACTTACTGTTATGTCTACACAGTATAACAAGAGAGAGGTAATTACAGGTTTAATGGGTGGGACAAACAACAATACTTACAGTGTTTTACACTATCTATACGTTTATAGAACTATAGACTCTACTACTATGACCTATTCCCCTGGGCAAGTTCGCTTTTGTTTGCTTTTTCATCACCTTTCCGTTGAATAATTGCATATGTACGACAATGTTCATCTGTTGTTTTGCCTCCTAGCTTGATTGCTTATTTAAATAGTTTACCGGCACTAATAGCCTCAACCGTTTCGATTATTAATGACTATGCTTTTATTGCTAAGGGATAGTGTTGCGGTAACGTTCACATGGTTGTCTTACATCGTGTTGTTGTCTCGCTGTGTTGTGTTGTACACAGATGTACAGATATGTTATGTAGATTACATCAATAATTTATTCATGTCGTATAACCCATGATAACTGTGTTGTTCGTAAGATACATGTAAGTATGGTTTATATGGTATATCTGAACATCATACAATATATTGCGATGACGTGGCGGTATATCTGAACATCATACAATATATTGCGATGACGTGGCGGTATATCTGAACATCATACAATATATTGCGATGACGTGGCGGTATTTTAAGACAGCACATATATACGTTACATTATTCAACACTGCACATATGTACGTCACATTACTCAAACCAGCACATATATACGTCACATTACTCAAACCAGCACATATATATGTCATATTATTCAAGACAGCACATATATACGTCACATTATTCTAAATAGCACATATATACGTCACATTATCCAAGACTGCACATATATACGTCACATTACTCAAACCAGCACATATATACGTCACATTACTCAAACCAGCACATATATACGTCACATTACTCAAACCAGCACATATATACGTCACATTACCCAAACCAGCACATATATACGTCACATTATCCAAGACAGCACATATATACGTCACATTATTCTAACCAGCACATATATACGTCACATTATTCTAACTAGCACATATATACGTCACATTATCCAAGACTGCACATATATACGTCACATTACTCAAACCAGCACATATATACGTCACATTATTCTAACTAGCACATATATACGTCACATTATTCGAGACAGCACATATATACGGCACATTATTCGAGACAGCACATATATACGTCACATTATCCAAGACAGCACATATATACGTCACATTACTCAAACCAGCACATATATACGTCACATTACTCAAACCAGCACATATATACGTCACATTACCCAAACCAGCACATATATACGTCACATTATCCAAGACAGCACATATATACGTCACATTATTCTAACCAGCACATATATACGTCACATTATTCAAGACAGCACATATATACGTCACATTATCCAATACTGCACATATATACGTCACATTACTCAAACCAGCACATATACACGTCACATTATTCAAGACAGCACATATATACGTCACATTACTCAAACCAGCATATATATACGTCACATTATTCAAGACAGCACATATATACGTCACATTATTCAAGACAGCACATATATACGTCACATGTTTCTAACCAGCACATATATACGTCACATTATTCAAGACAGCACATATATACGTAACATTGTCCAAGACTGCACATATATACGTCACATGTTTCTAACCAGCACATATATACGTCACATTATTCAAGACAGCACATATATACGTCACATTGTCCAAGACTGCAAATATATACGTCACATTATTCTAACCAGCACATATATACGTCACATTATTCAAGACAGCACATATATACGTCACATTATTCTAACCAGCACATATATACGTCACATTATTCAAGACTGCACATATATACGTCACATTATTCTAACCAGCACACATATACGTCACATTATTCAAGACAGCACATATATACGTCACATTATTCAAGACAGCACATATATACGTCACATTATCCAAGACAGCACATATATACGTCACATTATTCAAGACTGTACATATATACGTCATATTATTCTAACCAGCACACATATACGTCACATTATTCAAGACAGCACATATATACGTCACATTATCCAAGACAGCACATATATACGTCACATTATTCAAGACTGTACATATATACGTCACATTATTCTAACCAGCACATATATACGTCACATTATTCAAGACAGCACATATATACGTCACATTATCTAAGACAGCACATATACGTCACATTATTCAAGACAGCACATATATACGTCACATCATTCTAACCAGCACATATATACGTCACATTATTCAAACCAACACATATATACGTCACATTATTCAAGACTGCACATATATACGTCACATTATTCAAGACAGCACATATATACGTCACACTATTCAAAACTGCACATATATACGTCACATTATTCTAACCAGCACATATATACGTCACATTATTCAAGACAGCACATATATACGTCACATTATCCAAGACAGCACATATACGTCACATTATTCAAGACAGCACATATATACGTCACATTATTCTAACCAACACATATATACGTCACATTACTATAACCAGCACATATATACGTCACATTACTCAAACCAGCACATATATACGTCACATTATTCTAACCAGCACATATATACGTCACATTATTCTAACCAGCACATATATACGTCACATTATTCTAACCAGCACATATATACGTCACATTACTCAAACCAGCACATATATACGTCACATTATTCAAGACAGCACTTATATACGTCACATTACTCTAACCAGCACATATATACGTCACATTACTCAAACCAGCACATATATACGTCACATTACTCTAACCAGCACATATATACGTCACATTATCCAAGACAGCACATATATACGTCACATTATTCGAGACAGCACATATATACGGCACATTATTCGAGACAGCACATATATACGTCACATTATCCAAGACAGCACATATATACGTCACATTATTCTAACCAGCACATATATACGTCACATTATTCAAGGCTGCACATATATACGTCACATTATTCTAACCAGCACACATATACGTCACATTATTCAAGACAGCACATATATACGTCACATTATTCAAGACTGTACATATATACGTCATATTGTTCTAACCAGCACACATATACGTCACATTATTCAAGACAGCACATATATACGTCACATTATTCAAGACTGTACATATATACGTCACATTATTCTAACCAGCACATATATACGGCACATTATTCGAGACAGCACATATATACGTCACATTATTCGAGACAGCACATATATACGGCACATTATTCTAACCAGCACATATATACGTCACATTATTCAAGACAGCACATATATACGGCACATTATCTAAGACAGCACATATATACGTCACATTATTCTAACCAGCACATATATACGTCACATTATCTAAGACAGCACATATATACGTCACATTATTCTAACCAGCACATATATACGGCACATTATTCGAGACAGCACATATATACGTCACATTATTCGAGACAGCACATATATACGGCACATTATTCTAACCAGCACATATATACGTCACATTATTCAAGACAGCACATATATACGGCACATTATCTAAGACAGCACATATATACGTCACATTATTCTAACCAGCACATATATACGTCACATTATTCTAACCAGCACATATATACGTCACATTATCCAAGACACCACATATATACGTCACATTATCTAAGACAGCACATATATACGTCACATTATTCAAGACAGCACATATATACGTCACATTATCCAAGACAGCACATATATACGGCACATTATCTAAGACAGCACATATATACGTCACATTATCTAAGACAGCACATATATACGTCACATTATTCAAGACAGCACACATATACGTCACATTATCCAAGACAGCACATATATACGGCACATTATCTAAGACAGCACATATATACGTCACATTATCTAAGACAGCACATGTATACGTCACATTATCTAAGACAGCACATATATACGTCACATTATTCAAGACAGCACATATATACGTCACATTATCCAAGACAGCACATATATACGGCACATTATCTAAGACAGCACATATATACGTCACATTATCTAAGACAGCACATATATACGTCACATTATCCAAGACAGCACATATATACGTCACATTATCTAAGACAGCACATATATACGTCACATTATCTAAGACAGCACATATATACGGCACATTATTCAAGACAGCACATATACACGTCACATTATCTAAGACAGCACATATATACGTCACATTATCTAAGACAGCACATATATACGTCACATTATCTAAGACAGCACATATATACGTCACATTATCTAAGACAGCACATATATACGTCACATTATCTAAGACAGCACATATATACGTCACATTATCTAAGACAGCACATATATACGTCACATTATCTAAGACAGCACATATATACGTCACATTATCTAAGACAGCACATATATACGTCACATTATTCAAGACAGCACATATATACGTCACATTATTCAAGACAGCTCAAATCACAAATTAGAACTGATTGGCAATTTGTAGTAGATGGTATGGTGACTTGAGAGCACGTGTCAATGGAATCTCAGACGTCAGATGAAATTCTAATAATTGATCACCACACACACAGAGTTAATTTAGTTTTATCTAGTATCGATTGTTCAATACGCATGCGTGGTGTCTTGGTTAGATCGTGTTCCTGGTGTAAATGTGTATTACAGCGTGTATTCATGCTATACCAATATTTCTAGGCGTATTCGTACGTGGGTAATCTATTAGTTGCCTATTTTATTTGTTTGGTGTTGTCAGTACATTAGCGTCATGGACTGACTATGAGTGACAACGTTAACTGTATTTACTTTTATATTATTGCAACGTGGGTACTAGTAATAAGCTTATTCAGGTCAATGATTGGTCTGTATATGTTATTAAATTCTCCATGATTGATCTGTATATGTTGTTAAACTCTCCATGATTGGTCTGTATATGTTGCTTGTTTATGCTTTTATTACATTTTATAAACCAAAATAGATATGTAATTCATTCTATAAGGTTGTAATAAAGAATTATCTTATCTTATATATGCATTATCCATAATTTCATATCATTATGATGTCTTCAATGAAATGTACGAGTAGATACCTCATGAGGGGGTGGTTTCAAATAGCGTTACATCTGTATGTCAGGTGGCGATTGCAGTATTTACGTAGCCATGGAAACGATAGTTGCTCTGATCATGAATATGACAGGACGGTTCGTTTCGTTTCACTCCACAGGGAGTGTGTGACCTTTTCACCACCAGTCAATTACACATATAGTCTTGTCTTGTGATTTGTTATTTTCAGCTCACGTTGGAATCTCAAAGCCGCATAACGCTCAAGGTCGGATGGCCTCAATGATTACTAATGGTGGTAAGCCATGCCATCACCGATCCTAGATAATGGATAATGGCATTGTCCGAAAGAATGCGATGATGTTGTTTGTATTTCAATATGATTCAATTTATTTTGCAATATATTTACGAAGATTTACAAATCATACTTGCTGATTTGGAGAAAGTATTTATACTCCGCATTATCATGAACAAAAAGCGTGATCCGGTCAACTTATGTGTGACTACATAGGAACTTGAGAAGGGAAGGATATAAAGGGAAGTGGTCGACGACGCGTCTTTTCGATATAGATCCCATAACGACGTACACAACGCGTGTAAAAATACATTGTTTGTTTATTCGGAATTCGAACACGCGCTTTGCGACGACCGCAGAGTGTCGGTTCAATTTATCAAATTTTAGTGATTTTATTTTAGTGTAGTTTAAGTCTAAATGATAGCTATACAACTTGTTATTTTAGGGTTGGTTTATTATTAGCGCTACTTTATGTTTGGATATTGGCATCAGATCATGATTGAGTATATGCTGATGTAAACAAAGTTTACAAATGTTGAGTTATCAATTTGAGGGCTGCTATATTTTGAGTCTATTTATAGGGTGTTTTACAGTTTAAAAGAAAAATCTTTAATTTGTAGTTTGGTCGATATCACTCGTGAAAAGTCAGAGGTTATTGACGAGTGGCTCAGTGTTGTATTTACTTTGTTCACTAGTATTGCCATAATTATACATAGTTGAACTCGCTAACATTAGTTATTTAAAGTTTGGTGGTTGTCGTGCCGCGTCCTCTTCGATATGGGACTCATAGCAACGTACACAACGCCTGTCAAATACATTGTTTGTTTACATGAAATTCGAAAACCACCGTCCTTTAACGTCTTTGTCCTAAAAAAAACTTTATCAATCAAGTTGTACTAGAATACCCAAATATTTGATTCATGGAAACTGAATTTTAAACAAATATTCCATATTGAACACGTCGATTTGAGATGAATCACGGATGCCAGAGAAGGACAAATCGACGTTGTTGCTCTGTTGCGTTATGCCACTTGGAATTCGTTGTTTTGATTGGCCTAGGTGACACCTTGACATACATAGTAAGAGGGTTAAATAGTCTGTACATGGTACACGGCCACCAACTGAACAGACATTGTTTACTCGACCTTTAATGCCACTTACAAATTGTTTTTATTTGACTTGTATCAATGTGAACAGTAGTGACATCGTGAGATTTATCCGGGAGCCGTCGATCCTCGCCAGACTTTACCCACGCGTCTTCTCTGTTTACTAGAGTTGAATCAGCCATGCAGTTCACACGAAGTCGTCTTTTGTGACGCTCATCCAGAAAAATAGTTTCTTATAAGTGGATATTTCAAATTAAATAAACAGGATGTGGTTGTCAGTAGGACACAGGGAAACCACGTCACGTGTTTCGGACTTTTGCTGAGAGTGCGACTGACTTTTTCGATAGAAGGAGTTGGCACCGCCTTGGAAATAAGAGAATAACAAACACACACCCACCCACCAAATGAATGTAAAGGAAATGGATGTTTTTTCAATAAGGTGCTAATGTATGGTGTCTGGAATCTCTAAGGTTATTGTACAATCTATGTGAAAGGCAGGCTCTAAAGACCAATGAAAACATTGGTCAACATGAATCTAATACTGAACACACGATCGCCCATCTGTGTATCGCACGTTTCCTCCAGACTGACTCTGGGTTCAAAGGTCGATATTTATTTATCAGACTACACACTATATATATAATAGCAAATGAGCATTTATTTATAAATCAATAAAACTGTAAACCTGTAAAGAGCTTTGCAGAGTAAACACCGATAATACAGGCAGTTATATCTGTTGGCTCGCGTGCCACTTTTTAACCTGTCACCTGAGCAAACTTAAATCCAATCAGCGTACTTGTAAATGATTCTGATGGGCGACCTAGGAACATTAAGTCTACGTCTTACACGATCATACATCCGGGTCATAAATGAGCGTCCTAAAAACAGTGTTCTATGCCTGATGATATCATGAGTAATGGAAACATAGTATTCCTTGCTTCAAATCGGATTACACACATTATTCCGGTTAACAGCATTTTGGTCAATTTTGTTATGACGGTTGTGTTTATCTAATTGTCGGATCTTTCCATTTGTGTGTATTCTAGGCAGGTTTCATCCAAGTAAACGGCGAAGACTATTTTATCGAACCATTGGAGAAAAATGCACCATCTTACAATAATAATTATACGAGTACTTGGAACAGTAATGACACTGAGAGTGACGAATTTCTACACGTAATGTATAAAAGGTCTTCCATGAAAAAGTCTTCACACGGTGATCACGACACAGGTAAATGAACAGACAAACAACCATGATATTTCATGAGTTCTGTAAAATAACATATTTAATGGACACATGTTGATAAATAACATGAAATGAAAAATATTTACAAAATATTGACAAATAACGCAATAAACAAAATACTGACTAATCCATATTTTGGTTTTGTTTCTAGTTGCCCCATTTAATCTTCTCGGTGGCGCCAGTGATGTGATTGGTCGAAGTATTGAAGACAGGGCCAAACGAAGCATAGGACAAAAACACATGGAAGTTCTATTAACCGCAGACCACTCGGTTGTTGATTTTCACGGATCCAATAATATTCAAATATATTTACTCACTCTAATGAATATTGTGAGTATTTCATTTATATATTTCCTTTTAAAATTAATATCACCATAATCAACAAAAATAATCTATTCTAGCTGTATGAACTTGTATGGTTGCTAGGTTACAGGGCCAGGTCACACACATTACATATACTAACTCTGGTCATTAAGATATGCAAGGACATTTATAAAATTACCCCATTTTGTATATATGTAGCTCTCTTTAAAGGGCACCTCCAGTTAAGCCTAATCTCACAGAATATTCACTCACTATATTAAAAAATACACACACAAAAGTCAGATTAACAGTGTAAACATGAAGAATGGTGTAACATGATCCTCTGGTGCAATCCCTAAGATTGACGGGTTCCTCTTTAAATAATATTGTTACCATTCACAATGCTATTTTGAAAGAGCCCTATGACGGAATACGCAAAAGTGCTTTTGTGTGCATATTAAACATATAAAAGCACAGATAAAAACAAAAGAAATTATATTTATGCAGGATGAGGGAATATGGGTTTTTCTTTCAAAGTTAATTTTGAGAGCATCATTTGCCATGTTGCATGTGTTTCGAAATCAACACTAACGTGCCTCAGTCATGTGCCAACCAGAGAACTTAAAACTAGCGGATTACAAACACAATATAGTGTATATGAATATAATCATCGCTTGTATTTTCGTTTTATGTAATGCCTCTTTATATATTTGCAGGTTAATAGTGTATATAAACACGAGACACTTGGAGTGAATCTCAATATTGCATTGGTCAGGATTATACTGCTGGATGCAAGTCAGGTATGTTGAATAAAAAAAAGGCGTAGAACATGTTTTCAGGGGTGGGGCTGTCAAAGCTAATAACTACAACATTTAACGAGTGACGTTCAAGTTAGGTTACGCCATAGATGGCGCGATACACATAGCTGTAACCTCATAACAATGGTTTTGTACACTCATTTGTGTTATCAGGCATCCTCTGTCACACATTTCCTGGATGTGCTGTCAATAATGTCTTTTCTTCATTGCTTTCAATACTATTTATTTGCAGGCATCATTGGTGCGAGTTGGTCAGCCGTCTCAAAGTTTAGAAAATGTTTGTAGATGGGCGCATACGCAGCAAAACAGAGATGGCACAAATAAACCACATCACGACCATGCTATTTTTCTGACAAGACAAAATTTTGGACCAGCAGGTGAGTTTTTAAGGAGGTTCAGACCAAATTGATGATTACCTATAGTATGGCTGGTGGATATGATGACGCTAACGGTGGGTAGTGTTAATGTTAAGATTCCTTTACTTTGTGAGTCTCAAAATTTGTGTTCACCTTAGGGATCTTGTTTAATACACTATGAATAGTTTTGTTATTATATCTCCTTCATTGAATTCATGCCTTCAGTTACACTGCAAACAGGACTTTTTTCTTTTACAGTGGTACAGATTACATATGAAATGAGGATTGCTAATAGCAAAGCTATCTCAGCTGAGAGACTTTTTTATTTTATTATGCTTTTTGTCCAAATTTTATTTTAAAAATCCAAAGAAAAATTTAAATAAAAGCATAATTTGATGACAATTTCAATATAAGAATAAAAATCGCTCAAGTACATGAATTGACCAGAAACTGTTAGTAGGTACATGAGCAGTGATGTCAGCTGTTCTTATTTGTTTATATCTTGCTATGAGAGAATAAATCAAACTTTATACTATTTTGTTATGACAGGTTATGCACCAGTGACTGGCATGTGTCATCTATTTAGAAGTTGTACTCTCAACAAAGAAGATGGATTTTCCTCTGCATTTGTCATGGCCCATGAAACTGGACACGTGTGAGTATTTCTAATTTTTATTGAGACTAAAGTGTTGCAGTAGTGACATGATTACAACATTTGTTCATTTACGGATGTACCAGTATTTCAGCTGTACCAGTATTTCAGCTGTACCAGTATTTCAGCTGTACCAGTATTTCAGCTGTACCAGTATTTCAGCTGTACCAGTATTTCAGCTGTACCAGTATTTCAGCTGTACCAGTATTTCAGCTGCAAGAGATCCAGAGCCTGCTTATAACCATGAGAAACTAAGCTCTAAGGAAACATTGACATAAAATTACTAATTCTCTCCCCTGTAACATTTGAACTAAAATGATTTTTTTGATGGTTATTTATATAGTCTTGGGATGGAGCATGATGGTCAAGGGTCAAATGAGTGTAACGATGAAGCCAGTACTGGTAGTATAATGGCACCATTGGTCAAAGCTACATTTACAAATTATTATTGGTCCCGATGCAGTAGAAATGAACTTAATTCACTTATTGAGTAAGTATTAGAAGGACTGTCATTTTATCTGATGTGGTTATATATTTACAGATATTGTTATCAAATTGAGTCAATCAAATACTGTCATTATCTCTTTGAACGTCAGTCAACTTTTGTCACATACACCCACAGTATTCTCTTTATATTTATTAAAAAATGTGATCAAAACCTGTAGCAGACAAGAAATGTTGTTCTTTTTGCCCAAAACTAACAAAAAGATTAGAAAAATATGTTAAATGCTGTTCAGAATTATTAAATTCATTATTGTTTCACTTTCCATAATTTATGTTATATTTCGTTATGTTATATTTAACGTTATATTTCAGCTCTTACCAGTGTTTGCTTGATGATCCTTTCCGTACACAATGGCCAGCATTAGAAGAAGAGCTTGGGATTGGGTACTCAATGGATGACCAGTGTGAATACGATTTTGGTCAAGGACATAAAAGATGCACAGCAGTAAGTATATAACTATCGACCAAGTATAACTAGCGCCCTCAATGTCTAAACATATCACACTTTTGTTTTACCTGCTTTGCCTTTCACTCATTTTTAAAGGCCATTGTAAACCATTTTTTGTTTGCTTTTATGTCACTGCATAGCCCAAAATTGGATGTACAAGTATGTGACTATTATTAATAACAATTTTTATATTATAGCAGAGATTTTATGCCACAATTATAATAACTTCAGATGTAAGTCTTAGGATTATCTGACTGGGTTGTCTGACTATGGCACGGAAAGTTGATAATTTATAATTGCTTATAGCTAGCTTTCTGGACGAATTGATAATTAAACTGAAAATTAAATATATTTTATTTTTTCAAATCAGTTTCAAGGAATGGATCTGTGTATGCAACTATGGTGCAGCCATCCAGACAATCCATTCTTCTGTAAAACCAAGAAAGGACCGCCGTTAGACGGAACTAGTTGTGGACCAGGAAAAGTAAGACATGCATATTTACTCTTAGTATCAGTAATCTCTGTATGTCACTTCAAAGGAAGTGCACCAGTAGTTTCCAATCATCTCCACCTGCAGATAGGTCTACAGCATTTCAATCATTTCATAAGACATTCATTATGATTCAGTCCTCTCAAAATTTACTCATATTTTATTATATTTTATTATAATACAATGTAGCATACATTTGTTAGTAATTTCCTTACTAAATGATTTTTTGTGACAGCATTATAAACTACTTTATTGTATGTTTTCATTGACTAATTGAATACTTTGTTTGGTGTTGAGCCAATCACTGAGAAAGTGAAGTACAGTGACTGACCAGTTGACCATTACAATGTATTTGGGTTAGAAGATGTTGGACCAATCGCTGGGAGTAAAGTACAGTGACTGACCAGTTGACCATCACAATAAATGGTTGAATTAGAAAATTTTGGGTCAATCGCTGAGAGTAAATTACAGTGACTGACCAGTTGACCATCACAATAAAGGGTTGGGTTAGAAGATGTTGGGCCAATCGCTGGGAGTAAAGTACAGTGACTGACCAGTTGACCATCACAATAAATGGTTGGGTTAGAAAATTTTGGGTGAATCGCTGAGAGTAAATTACAGTGACTGACCAGTTGACCATCACAATAAAGGGTTGGGTTAGAAGATGTTGGGCCAATCACTGAGAGTAAAGCACAGTGACTGATCAGTTGAATTTTATTACAGTGGTGTCATACAGGTTCATGTGTGGAATCTAGAGTTCAAATTACCCATGGTTCTTGGAGTAACTGGAATGAATTCTCAGAATGTTCAAGATCATGTGGCATTGGAGCCCAGATGAGAACGAGGGAGTGCAACAATCCCAAGTAGGTGGCAGTTTACCATGGTGATGATGTTGTAATAATAACAATAATATCTTGTACATTTATATTAAATTAAAATATGTGCCTATGTAATGTTTACTATGTGTGTTATTGTGAAGTTTACAATGAGTCAGCTGATACAGTCCTCTCCTCTCTTTTTGTAAAATATGTGCATATGTAATGTTTACTATGAGTGTTATTGTGAAGTTTACAATAAGTCAGCTGATACAGTCCTCTTCTCTCTTTTTGTAAAATATGTGCATATGTAATGTTTACTATATGTGTTATTGTGAAGTTTACAATGAGTCAGCTGATACAGTCCTCTCCTCTCTTTTTGTAAAATATGTGCATATGTAATGTTTACTATGTGTGTTATTGTGAAGTTTACAATGAGTCAGCTGATACAGTCCTCTCCTCTCTTTTTGTAAAATATGTGCATATGTAATGTTTACTATGTGTGTTATTGTGAAGTTTACAATGAGTCAGCTGATACAGTCCTCTCCTCTCTTTTTGTAAAATATGTGCATATGTAATGTTTACTATGTGTGTTATTGTGAAGTTTACAATGAGTCAGCTGATACAGTCCTCTCCTCTCTTTTTGTAAAATATGTGCATATGTAATGTTTACTATGTGTGTTATTGTGAAGTTTACAATTAGTCAGCTGATACAGTCCTCTCCTCTCTTTTTGTAAAATATGTGCATATGTAATGTTTACTATGTGTGTTATTGTGAAGTTTACAATGAGTCAGCTGATACAGTCCTATCCTCTCTTTTTGTAAAATATGTGCATATGTAATGTTTACTATGTGTGTTATTGTGAAGTTTACAATGAGTCAGCTGATACAGTCCTCTCCTCTCTTTTTGTAAAATATGTGCATATGTAATGTTTACTATGTGTGTTATTGTGAAGTTTACAATGAGTCAGCTGATACAGTCCTCCCCTCTCTTTTTGTAAAATATTGATAAACATATCTTGAAAGATCAATTGTATTTTGTTGTCTTTTTGCAGAATGAATATTAATTTTTCTTCATCTGTTTTGTAGTTTTGAGAAATTTTAACTTGTTTATTAAGATGTTTCTTTTGTGTTTGTGAAGACTGCATTTAAGTAAAAACATTGTATCATATGTGTTGACTATTACTAGTAGAACTTTGGGTAGATTTTGACAACATTCTGCAAAGACAAAATTGTTAAAAAACAAATTCTAAAGAAAAAAACCTTCATTTAAATACAAATCACATCCACTTCATAGAGAACAAACAAAATTATAGCAAAATCTTGAATACAATCTAGTTCAAAACTAAGTAAAGGAACAAAATATCCTGTGCCCCTCCCAGAGTTTCTATTGGTCACCCCTTACCTGACAAATAAATCTTCAGTTGTCAGGCATTACTTTTTATAGAATAGAATAGAATAGAATAGAATAGAATAGAATAGAATAGAATAGAATAGAATAGAATAGAATAGAATAGAATAGAATAGAATAGAATAGACATCTATAAAATTAACCTTGCACTTAAGTAAAAGAAACTGTTTATTAATAAAACTGCCATAAACCATTTTTCAAACAACTCCAGTTTGAGGATACTTTCATAATATTGGACATGAATTGAGTTAAGGTGTTTTTTGTCACCATTTCTCATTCTCTCTCTCTTAGCAATGCCTGTTTCTGTTGGTAGGCAACAAGTTCATTATGAGTTGGTAGGCCATGGGTTCTCTATGAGTTGGTAGGCCATGGGTTCTCTATGAGTTGGTAGGCCATTATTTTTCTATGAGTTGGTAGGCCATTATTTTTC
This sequence comes from Saccoglossus kowalevskii, assembly GCF_978046115.1. Taxonomy (NCBI): domain Eukaryota; kingdom Metazoa; phylum Hemichordata; class Enteropneusta; family Harrimaniidae; genus Saccoglossus; species Saccoglossus kowalevskii. Next base: position 32,207,171 of record NC_140659.1, on the reverse strand, counting down.
TATGAGTTGGTAGGCCATAAGTTCTTTATTGGTAGGCCACGAGTTCTCTATGAGTTGGTAGGCCATGAGTTTTCTATTGGTAGGCCATGAGTTTTCTATGGGTTGGTAGGCCATGAGTTTTCCATGAGTTGGTAGGCCATTATTTTTCTATGAGTTGGTAGGCCATGAGTTTTCTATGAGTTGGTAGACCATGAGTTTTCTATGGGTTGGTAGGCCATGGGTTCTCCATCGGTTGGCCATGAGTTTTCTATGAGTTGGTAGGCCATGAGTTTTCTATGAGTTGGTAGGCCATTATTTTTTTATGAGTTGGTAGGCCATGGGTTCTCTATCGGTTGGCCATGAGTTTTCTATGAGTTGGTAGGCCACGAGTTTTCTATGAGTTGGTAGGCCAATATTTTTCTATGAGTTGGTAGGCCATGATTTTCTATGAGTTGGTAGGCCATTATTTTTCTATGAGTTGGTAGGCCAAAAGTTCTTTATTAGTAGGCCACGAGTTCTCTATGAGTTGGTAAGCCATGAGTTTTCTATGAGTTGGTAAGCCATGAGTTCTCTATTGGTAGGCCATGAGTTTTCTATGAGTTGGTAGGCCATTAATTTTCTATGAGTTGGTAGGCCATTATTTTTCTATGAGTTGGTAGGCCATAAGTTCTTTATTGGTAGGCCACGAGTTCTCTATGAGTTGGTAGGCCATGAGTTTTCTATTGGTAGGCCATGAGTTTTCTATGGGTTGGTAGGCCATGAGTTTTCCATGAGTTGGTAGGCCATTATTTTTCTATGAGTTGGTAGGCCATGAGTTTTCTATGAGTTGGTAGACCATGAGTTTTCTATGGGTTGGTAGGCCATGGGTTCTCCATCGGTTGGCCATGAGTTTTCTATGAGTTGGTAGGCCACAAGTTTTCTATGAGTTGGTAGGCCAATATTTTTCTATGAGTTGGTAGGCCATGATTTTCTATGAGTTGGTAGGCCATTATTTTTCTATGAGTTGGTAGGCCATAAGTTCTTTATTGGTAGGCCACGAGTTCTCTATGAGTTGGTAAGCCATGAGTTTTCTATGAGTTGGTAAGCCATGAGTTCTCTATTGGTAGGCCATGAGTTTTCTATGAGTTGGTAGGCCATGAGTTTTCTATGAGTTGGTAGGCCATTATTTTTCTATGAGTTGGTAGGCCATAAGTTCTTTATTGGTAGGCCATTATTTCTCTATGAGTTGGTAGGCCATAAGTTCTTTATTGGTAGGCCACGAGTTCTCTATGAGTTGGTAAGCCATGAGTTTTCTATGAGTTGGTAAGCCATGAGTTCTCTATTGGTAGGCCATGAGTTTTCTATGGGTTGGTAGGCCATTATTTTTCTATGAGTTGGTAGGCCATTATTTTTCTATGAGTTGGTAGGCCATGAGTTTTCTATGAGTTGGTAGGCCATGAGTTCTCTATTGGTAGGCCATGAGTTTTCTATGAGTTGGTAGGCCATGAGTTTTCTATGAGTTGGTAGGTCATTATTTTTCTATGAGTTGGTAGGCCATGAGTTCTCTATGAACTGGTAGGCCATGAGTTATATTCTGAAAAATTAGTCAATTATTAAAATGTTCTTATTTGAAACAAACTGAGAACCAGATAAAAAAAATACTATTGCTAGCATGATTCGGGACAAAACAAAATAAATTTAATTTATAAGAATTTAAAATTACATAAAATTTATCTTGTCTTGTTTGATTGATTCTCAGGCCGTCCAGCGAAGGGGATGACTGTAAAGGTCAAAATGTGGAATTTAGACTTTGTAATACCCAGGTAGGTATTATTTAGACTTTGTAATACCCAGGTAGGTATTATTTAGACTTTGTAATACCCAGGTAGGTATTATTTAGACTTTGTAATACCCAGGTAGGTATTATTTAGACTTTGTAATACCCAGGTAGGTATTATTTAGACTTTGTAATACCCAGGTAGGTATTATTTAGACTTTGTAATACCCAGGTAGGTATTATTTAGACTTTGTAATACCCAGGTAGGTATTATTTAGACTTTGTAATACCCAGGTAGGTATTATTTAGACTTTGTAATACCCAGGTAGATATTATTTAGACTTTGTAATACCCAGGTAGGTATTATTTAGACATCATTTTTATAATAATGCTATTAATTACTATCTAGTGTTTGCATATACTGTAAATAATTAAATACCTAGATGGTCACTTCTCTGGAAATTTTGTGTGCCACCAACAGAAAATTTCCATCCATTATTTGAGACCAGTTTTAACCTATCTGATACCCCAGTGAATATTTATCTTATTCTTCTCAAATTCTCAAATTTAGTGTGTGGTGTTTGCATAAATCTGAATAGGTAATGAGATATTACTGGCATAGTACCTAGGCATAATAGTGAGTGGAATGTCACATAGATGACTACAACATCCTATAGTGTGTGGCGTTTGCATAAATATGAATAGGTAATGAGATATTACTGGCATAGTACCTAGGCATATAGTGTCTGTGAAACCGTTCTGTCATTATGAAATTATGAAAACTGCACATTTATTAATAGTACTTACCGGCAATTAAAAAATAATGGTATGCGGGAAAAGTACATTCTCTTTTTTATCATTTATTTCATTGAACTTGCATTACTACTAATTGATAAATTTACACTAATTGTCCTTTTTTTCTCTATTTCCAGGACTGTCAAGATAGTAATGTAGATTTCCGAGCACAACAGTGTGAAGACAGTCATAAGAACTGGCAAATCAAAAAAAGAAAACATACATGGCTACCTCATGAAAATAGCAATAGTGAGTATATCATGTCACATGCTTGATTCTAGTTGAATCCAGTTCATTCCAGTTGAATCCAGTTCATTCCAGTTTATGCTTGAACTATTATATGTAAAACATTCATTTGACTTCTAGTCATGGCAGGTTAGGGTAGTTATGTTAGGGTGGTAATTGTAATTACCATTTTTTTTCTGATTAAATTTGGTTTATTCTGGTACAAACTGGTTCTATTCAACTACATTTCACTTTCTATTGTTGATTCCCGATCATCAATTTAGACTAGATTTTTTCAGGTTCATTCCACTTTGATAAATTATCAAACTAATAATAATAATAACTTGTAATTGTTGCAGGTTCTCTACAGTGCAAACTAAGTTGTATATCTGAAGAAACTCATGATCTTAGTGTCTCCAGCTTAAATGTAATAGATGGCACGAGATGTTCATATGATAACAGTAATAATATTTGTGTACAGGGACAATGTCAGGTAATATCATCACCTATTAGATAGTGTATTCATGCTAAAACATGTAGTAAAAATTTACTTTGGATGTATGGGTTAGTAAAAATACATAATGTATCTGTATTCTTGATTTTGAAAAGTGCTGAATGGATAAATTATTTTATTCTGGGTGATAATTTGTAATCTTAATTTAACGCACTTGTCACCACACTCTGTTATGTTAGATATGGCTTCAATATCCATTGTTTATTTACATGAGTATATTTGTTTGATTTTGTAGATTGTTGGTTGTGATAACAAGTTGGGTTCTTCTTTACGTGAAGATCAATGTGGTGTTTGTGGAGGAGATAACAGTGACTGTAGAACTATTAGAGGAACATATAACAAAAAACCAAGGAAGAGTAAGTAGATATCATAATTTTTTTAAAGAGAAGGACTGTGATGCTTGGAGTTTTCTTTTTTAGACAAGACATATAAATGAATTAATCTTTAATTTAAGGATTAGTTTTTGTTATTAATAAAAGTTTTGCGCAGCTTGCAAAACAAGAAATTAATGTATTATAAAGTTAATCCCTGTGAGAAATTAATATATATACATGTAGTTTGAACATGTGGCATGTCAGATATACAGCTCTGGAAAATGACTTCCAGTCAGCCATTTTTAATCTGATTGGAAAAAACAAAACGATGTGCATCAATGTTCCATTGTGTATACACCAAATTTGAATGAAATCCATCCACACACACACAACTGAGATCTGGTAACGGAGTGGTGGAAATGTTTGATTTTATTTCATTTTATAGTTCCCTAAACGGAGTCGGGTTGAGAGAGAATTATTTCAATCATACATAATTTAACTATTGTTTCTTTCAATCCAGAATTCCAGAAGATGGTCGTACTTCCAAAAGGTGCAAGATATGTTGAAGTATCTGAAACATCTCCATCAAGAAACACAATTAGTAAGTATATTAATACAGAACACTTTTTAATTAAAATATATTAGTTTGGGTATTATTTCAACAGCCATCACATATTTAGAGGTCCACAGTCAGTACCAAAGTGTGGATCTTCATTATCATAAACTTAGAGGGTCCTACTGAGTGACCCATGCCCACAAACAGTTCTGTATCTCTGATCTAAGAGAATAATAATACATATGATGAATAAGGAAATCATAATACAAAATTATGGTAATGGGATTACTTTATGTCAATTATAAACTATTTTTGATACAAAATGTTCTTTCATTATTTTCCCCAGCTGTGAAGGACAGAGAAACTGGACACTACATTTTAAGCAATAACTATGAAGACTCAAAAGATACAGTATTTATTACAGCGGGAACAAAGTTCACTTACACTGTAGAAAATGAGAAAGAGACTCTGTCTGCAAGTGCAGCTTTACAAAGAGATATTATTATATTGGTAGGTACATTTTACTTTATAAGAAATATAGTAATTAATATAATATAGTGATATATTGGAAATGTAATATTTTAATTCATGGTGCCCCCCAGTTATCTTTTTATTTTATTAAATAGTTTGGTTATTTCATACTTTAAAACTGAGTTATCTCTTTCTTTTAATTCCTATTTCTTGCCAAGCTGGTACAAATGTTTGAAATCAGAAATAGCAATGACTGACATTTTACTTTTAATTATATGTATTGTATTTAATTACTTATTAATTATTTGATTGCTGTCAACCAATGGAATTTATTAATCTTATTTTAGTATTGTCATGGTGCAAACATAAAATCTATTCTTGTTGTTTTATTTATTTATTTTGGTAACCCTTTTTTTTAGGTGCATGCATACAGTCTTCAGAATCCTGAAGAGATGAAAGTAAATTACAGATATGTGATGCACAAACATCAAGTTGATGATGAAGTAGTCAGCAATAAACGATTTCATGATCCATCAAGTACAAAAGAGAATAAGATACCTGATAAAAGCACTAGATTTAGTTGGGAGATGGCTGGTTGGTCTGATTGCACTAAAAAGTGTGGAGGTGGTAAGTAATAGAATAGAATAGAATAGAATAGAATAGAATAGAATAGAATAGAATAGAATAGAATAGAATAGAATAGAATAGAATAGAATAGAATAGAATAGAATAGAATAGAATAGAATAGAATAGAATAGAATAGAATAGAATAGAATAGAATAGAATAGAATAGAATAGAATAGAATAGAGTAGATAGAAGAGAATAGAACAAAGCAGAACAGAACAGAAATCAAAAAACAAAATAAAAAATGCCTAATACTGAGACATATCTCTTAACACAATTACATCCATATTAGCAACAATTATCTGTACTATTAATATATTACAAGAAACTAATATTATATTTATAACTTACAATAAGCTAATAAGAAGAAACTTTTAAGAATATTTCCTAAGGGTACATACCATTGTTATATATGCATAATATTTGTATAATTGACATTTATTTTATCTTTTCAAGGATATCAAACTTTTCGATTTGTGTGTAAGCGGAAAAGTGATGCAAAAATTGTAAACCGAAGGATGTGTGATCAAAGTAAATTGTACCAACCAGAGACTGTGAAAAGAGCATGTAATACACAGCCATGTGAAAGACCAAAGTGAGTAACAATACTGCACTTATGATGTAAGAATTATTAATTGCAGTAACTATTGTCTGTAAATCTCATAAAATGCCATCACTGTCAGCTTTGTCAGTTATTTGGGTATCACATTATTGGGAATAGATGCAATTAAACGTTGAGATCTCTTTGAGACTGTCAGTGTTTAATTCTACCCAGTCATCGCATCCACTGATACTATGTAACAATTGGATGTCATGATGGACCATTTGTGTCTTAAGGTCTGTTTACCACATACACCTGTCAAACTGTTCAGTGAACAATGAAGATATCCCGTATTGTGTGGTGTTTACATAAATCTGAATAGGTAATGAGATATTACTGGCATAGTACCTAGGCATATATAGTGAGTGGAATGTCACATAGATGACTACAACATCCTATAGTGTGTGGTGTTTGCATAAATCTGAATAGGTAATGAGATATTACTGGCATAGTACCAAGGCATGTAGTGAGTGGAATGTCATATAGATGACTACAACATCCTATAGTGTGTGGTGTTTGCATAAATCTGAATAGGTAATGAGATATTACTGGCATTGTACCTAGGCATATAGTGAGTGGAATGTCATATAGATGACTACAACATCCTATAGTGTGTGGTGTTTGCATAAATCTGAATAGGTAATGAGATATTACTGGCATAGTACCAAGGCATGTAGTGAGTGGAATGTCACATAGATGGCTACAACATCCTATAGTGTGTGGTGTTTGCATAAATCTGAATAGGTAATGAGATATTACTAGCATTGTAGCTAGACATATAGTGAGTGGAATGTCATATAGATGTCTATGACATCCTATAGTGTGTGGTGTTTGCATAAATCTGAATAGGTAATGAGATATTACTGGCATAGTACCAAGGCATGTAGTGAGTGGAATGTCACATAGATGACTAGGACATCCTATAGTGTGTGGTGTTTGCATAAATCTGAATGGGTAATGAGATATTACTAGCATAGTACCTAGGCATGTAGTGAGTGGAATGTCACATAGATGACTAGGACATCCTATAGTGTGTGGTGTTTGCATAAATCTGAATGGGTAATGAGATATTACTGGCATTGTACCTAGGCATATAGTGAGTGGAATGTCATATAGATGACTACAACATCCTATAGTGTGTGGTGTTTGCATAAATCTGAATAGGTAATGAGATATTACTGGCATAGTACCTAGGCATGTAGTGAGTGGAATGTCACATAGATGACTACAACATCCTATAGTGTGTGGTGTTTGCATAAATCTGAATAGGTAATGAGATATTACTAGCATTGTAGCTAGACATATAGTGAGTGGAATGTCATATAGATGTCTATGACATCCTATAGTGTGTGGTGTTTGCATAAATCTGAATAGGTAATGAGATATTACTGGCATAGTACCAAGGCATGTAGTGAGTGGAATGTCACATAGATGACTAGGACATCCTATAGTGTGTGGTGTTTGCATAAATCTGAATGGGTAATGAGATATTACTAGCATAGTACCTAGGCATGTAGTGAGTGGAATGTCACATAGATGACTAGGACATCCTATAGTGTGTGGTGTTTGCATAAATCTGAATGGGTAATGAGATATTACTGGCATTGTACCTAGGCATATAGTGAGTGGAATGTCATATAGATGACTACAACATCCTATAGTGTGTGGTGTTTGCATAAATCTGAATAGGTAATGAGATATTACTGGCATAGTACCAAGGCATGTAGTGAGTGGAATGTCACATAGATGACTACAACATCCTATAGTGTGTGGTGTTTGCATAAATCTGAATGGGTAATGAGATATTACTGGCATTGTACCTAGGCATATAGTGAGTGGAATGTCATATAGATGACTACAACATCCTATAGTGTGTGGTGTTTGCATAAATCTGAATAGGTAATGAGATATTACTGGCATAGTACCTAGGCATGTAGTGAGTGGAATGTCACATAGATGACTACAACATCCTATAGTGTGTGGTGTTTGCATAAATTTGAATAGGTAATGAGATATTACTAGCATAGTACCTAGGCATGTAGTGAGTGGAATGTCACATAGATGACTAGGACATCCTATAGTGTGTGGTGTTTGCATAAATCTGAATGGGTAATGAGATATTACTGGCATAGTACCTAGGCGTATAGTGAGTGGAATGTCACATAGATGACTACAACATCCTATAGTGTGTGATGTTTGCATAAATCTGAATAGGTAATGAGATATTACTGGCATAGTACCTAGGCATATAGTGAGTGGAATGCCACATAGATGACTAGGACATCCTATAGTGTGTGGTATTTGCATAAATCTGAATAGGTAATGAGATATTACTGGCATAGTACCTAGGCGTATAGTGAGTGGAATGTCATATAGATGACTACAACATCCTATAGTGTGTGGCGTTTGCATAAATCTGAATAGGTAATGAGATATTACTGGCATAGTACCTAGGCATATAGTGAGTGGAATGTCACATAGATGACTACAACATCCTATAGTGTGTGGTATTTGCATAAATCTGAATAGGTAATGAGATATTACTGGCATAGTACCTAGGCATATAGTGAGTGGAATGTCACATAGATGACTACAACATCCTATAATGTGTGGTATTTGCATAAATCTGAATAGGTAATGAGATATTACTGGCATTGTACCTAGGCATATAGTGAGTGGAATGTCACATAGATGACTACAACATCATATAGTGTGTGGAATGTCACATAGATGACTACAACATCCTATAGTGTGTGGTGTTTACTGAGGTACAGTGGGTGAAATAGTGTAGTACTAAAATTGATGATACTGAAGGTAAAAAACTTATTTGTTGTATGTAATACTAATATTATTTATTGAATCATCTCCTTGTTTGGATCTTGATGAGGTTGCACAATAAAGAAAACAGGGAACAAATAAAATAAATTCAATAAATAATGTATATGGCAAATTTGATATGAAACTGATTTCTTTTATATGTGACATGTGACAATTGTTTTGTACAGATATGCGTGGGTGTTGGATGACTGGGAGTATTGCTCTAAAACTTGTGGTGATGAGGGAACACAGCTAAGAACTGTACGATGTTGTAAAACACATAATGGCGAAACAACATCAGTCCATCCAAAGCATTGTGAAGGAGAAAAGCCAGCAAATAGAAGACCATGCAACATAAAACCATGTCCTGGCTATTGGCAAACAGGTGACTGGAGTGAGGTGAGCTCTGATAGGACAAAAATTGATTAACTTAGCAGCAAATATAAAACAAATAATAAAATAAACTGAAACATTATTTGTTGGGCTTTACATGCATTTCTTATATAATACAATATAGCCAACTACTATTGGAAGTAAGCTTAAACAAAGGACTAAATAAAAAAACATTTGAAATATAATGTACCAGTACTGTAAAACAAATTATTTTCACAGGCATTTTGCTATTTTTTGGTAGTTTGAGCATATTCACTGGGTTTTAATTTCACCAATTTACCATGGAAACAATGAGTTATATTGTTATTTTACATTGCCACATAGATTTAACTTATTAAAACCCTGTGAATAATTGTTTATAAATAAATAAACGCTGCTCGGACTGATAAATATGATATATAGAAGATAATATTTGATAATCGTAGTCCTAAATAACTATTAAAAATAGCTAGATGTTTCGAGCAATGGCTCTTTATCGATAGCATAGAAGAAAGTGTAATAACGTACAGATAGAATATAGGAACGTAAGAACGCGCATGAACTATAAGTTAGAATCACAAAAAATTCCACAATAGAACAAATAACGTGCCTTAGGTAGTGAGCTCAACAAATGAGTTGAACTGTTTGTTAATACCATGGGGTTCTTTAGTTTCAAGGCGGAATATAGTTTCCTCCTCGACACGCCTGAGATGATTTTCGTTGCCATTGACAACACATACACCAGAAATATTACTGTGAATAATTAATGCATTTACAGTACATGTACCCTAAGAGCTGTTATTGAAAAATGTTTTTGTTTTACTTTTTCATTCAGTGTTCTGTAACATGTGGCAAAGGCACACAACAAAGACAGGTTGTATGTGGAGAAACTGGAAAAAATGTGGAATTTATTTGTGAGGATCCAAAACCAGAAAATGAACAGACATGTGAATTAGAAGCATGTACTACAACAGGTAATTATATGCCCCTCAAATACACCGCTGCTGTGCCCCTCAAATACACCGCTGCTGTGCCCCTCAAATACACCACTGCTGTGCCCCTCAAATACACCACTGCTGTGCCCCTCAAATACACCGCTGCTGTGCCCTCAAATACACCGCTGCTGTGCCCCTCAAATACACCACTGTATCTGACACTACAACCACCACTGTTACCACTACACTACCATTGCCACTACTGCCACCACCACTGTATCTGACACAACAACCATCACTGTTATCACTACCACTACCATTGCCACTACTGCCACCGCCACTGTATCTGACACAACAACCACCACTGTTACCACTACCATTACCATTGCCAGTACTGCCACCACCACTGTATCTGACACTACAACCACCAGTTATCACTACCACTACCATTGCCACTACTGCCACCACCACTGTATCTGACACTACAACCACCAGTTATCACTACCACTACCATTGCCACTACTGCCACCACCACTGTATCTGACACTACAACCACCAGTTATCACTACCACTACCATTGCCACTACTGCTACCACCACTGTATCTGACACTACAACCACCAGTTATCACTACCACTCCCATTGCCACTACTGCCACCACCACTGTATCTGACACTACAACCACCACTGTTATCACTACCATTACCATTGCCACTACTGCCACCACCACTGTATCTGACACTACAACCACCAGTTATCACTACCACTACCATTGCCACTACTGCCACCACCACTGTATCTGACACTACAACCACCAGTTATCACTACCACTACCATTGCCACTACTGCCACCACCACTGTATCTGACACTACAACCACCACTGTTATCACTACCATTACCATTGCCACTACTGCCACCACCACTGTATCTGACACTACAACCACCAGTTATCACTACCACTACCATTGCCACTACTGCCACCACCACTGTATCTGACACTACAACCACCACTGTTATCACTACCACTACCATTGCCACTACTGCCACCAACACTGTATCTGACACTACAACCACCACTGTTATCACCACCACTACCATTGCCACTACTGCTACCACCACTGTATCTGACACTACAACCACCAGTTATCACTACCACTACCATTGCCACTACTGCCACCACCACTGTATCTGACACTACAACCACCACTGTTATCACTACTACTACCATTGCCACTACTGCCACCACCACTGTATCTGACACTACAACCATCACTGTTATCACCACCACTACCATTGCCACTACTGTCACCACCACTGTATCTGACACTACAACCACCAGTTATCACTACCACTACCATTGCCACTACTGCCACCACCACTGTATCTGACACTACAACCACCACTGTTACCACTACTATTGCCACTACTGCCACCACCACTGTATCTGACACTACAACCACCACTGTTATCACCACCATTACCATTGCCACTACTGCCACCACCACTGTATCTGACACTACAACCACCACTGTTATCACTACCACTACCATTGCCACTACTGCCACCACCACTGTATCTGACACTACAGCCACCACCACTGTTACCACTACCATTACCATTGCCACTACTGCCACCACCACTGTATCTGACACTACAACCACCACTGTTACCACTACCATTACCATTGCCACTACTGCCACCACCACTGTATCTGACACTACAACCACCACTGTTATCACTACCATTACCATTGCCACTACTGCCACCACCACTGTATCTGACACTACAGCCACCACTGTTACCACTACCATTACCATTGCCACTACTGCCACCACCACTGTATCTGACACTACAGCCACCACTGTTACCACTACTATTGCCACTACTGCCACCACCACTGTATCTGACACTACAACCACCACTGTTATCACTACCACTACCATTGCCACTACTGCCACCACCACTGTATCTGACACTACAGCCACCACCACTGTTACCACTACCATTACCATTGCCACTACTGCCACCACCACTGTATCTGACACTACAACCACCACTGTTACCACTACCATTACCATTGCCACTACTGCCACCACCACTGTATCTGACACTACAACCACCACTGTTATCACTACCATTACCATTGCCACTACTGCCACCACCACTGTATCTGACACTACAGCCACCACTGTTACCACTACCATTACCATTGCCACTACTGCCACCACCACTGTATCTGACACTACAGCCACCACTGTTACCACTACCATTACCATTGCCACTACTGCCACCACCACTGTATCTGACACTACAACACCACTGTTATCACTATCACTACCATTGCCACTACTGCCACCAACACTATCTGACACTACAACCACCACTGTTGCCACTACCATTACCATTGCCACTACTGCCACTAACACTATATCTGACACTACAGCCACCACTGTTATCACTACCACTACCATTGCCACTACTGCCACCACCACTGTATTTGACACTACAACCACCACTGTTACCACTACCATTACCACTACTGCCACCACCACTGTATCTGACACTACAACCACCACTGTTATCACTACACTACCATTGCCACTACTGTCACCACCACTGTATCTGACACTACAACCACCAGTTATCACTACCAATACCATTGCCACTACTGCCACCAATACTGTATCTGACACTACAACCACCACTGTTATCACTACCACTACCATTGCCACTACTGCCACCACCACTGTATCTAACACTACAACCACCACTGTTACCACTACCATTACCACTACTGCCACCACCACTGTATCTGACACTACAACCACCACTGTTATCACCACCATTACCATTGCCACTACTGCCACCACCACTGTATCTGACACTACAACCACCACTGTTATCACTACCACTACCATTGCCACTACTCCACCAACACTGTATCTGACACTACAACCACCACTGTTATCACTACCACTACCATTGCCACTACTGCCACCACCACTGTATCTGACACTACAACCACCACTGTTATCACTACCATTACCATTGCCACTACTGCCACCAACACTGTATCTGACACTACAACCACTGCTGTTATCACCACCATTACCATTGCCACTACTGCCACTACCACTGTATCTGACACTACAACCACCACTGTTATCACTACCACTACCATTGCCACTACTGCCACCAACACTGTATCTGACACTACAACCACCACTGTTATCACCACCATTACCATTGCCACTACTGCCGCCACCACTGTATCTGACACTACAACCACCAGTTATCACTACCACTACCATTGCCACTACTGCTACCAACACTGTATCTGATACTACAACCACCACTGTTATCACCACCATTACCATTGCCACTGCTGCCACCAACACTGTATCTGACACTACAACCACCAGTTATCACTACCATTACCACTACTGCCACCACCATTGTATCTGACACTACAACCGCCACTGTTATCACTATTATTACCATTGCCACTACTGCCACCACCACTGTATCTGACACTACAACCACCAGTTATCACTACCATTACCATTGCCACTACTGCCACCACCACTGTATCTGACACTACAACCACCACTGTTATCACTACCATTGCCACTACTGCCACCACCACTGTATCTGACACTACAACCACCACTGTTACCACTACCATTACCATTGCCACTACTGCCACCACCACTGTATCTGACACTACAACCACCACTGTTATCACCACCATTACCATTGCCACTACTGCCGCCAACACTGTATCTGACACTACAACCACCACTGTTATCACCACCATTACCATTGCCACTACTGCCACCAACACTGTATCTGACACTACAACCACCGCTTTTACCACTACCACTGCCATTACTGCCACCACCACTGTATCTGACACTACAACGACCAGTTATCACTACCACTACCATTGCCACTACTGCCACCACCACTGTATCTGACTCTACAACCACCACTGTTATCACTACCACTACCATTACCATTGCCACTACTGCCATCACCACTGTATCTGACACTACAACCACCAGTTATCACTACCACTACCATTGCCACTACTGCAACCACCACTGTATCTGACACTACAACCACCAGTTATCACCACCATTACCATTGCCACTACTGCCATCAACACTGTATCTGACACTACAGCCACCACTGTTACCACTACCATTACCACTGCCACTACTGCCACCACCACTGTGTCTGACACTACAACCACCACTGTTATCACTACCACTACCATTGCCACTACTGCCACCACCACTGTATCTGACACTACAACCACCACTGTTATCACTACCACTACCATTGCCACTACTGCCACCACCACTGTATCTGACACTACAGCCACCACCACTGTTACCACTACCATTACCATTGCCACTACTGCCACCACCACTGTATCTGACACTACAACCACCACTGTTACCACTACCATTACCATTGCCACTACTGCCACCACCACTGTATCTGACACTACAACCACCACGTTATCACTACCATTACCATTGCCACTACTGCCACCACCACTGTATCTGACACTACAGCCACCACTGTTACCACTACCATTACCATTGCCACTACTGCCACCACCACTGTATCTGACACTACAACCACCACTGTTATCACTACCATTGCCACTACTGCCACCACCACTGTATCTGACACTACAATCACCACTGTCATCACTACCATTGCCACTACTGCCACCACCACTGTATCTGACACTACAACCACCACTGTTACCACTACCATTGCCACTACTGCCACCACCACTGTATTTGACACTACAGCCACCACTGTTATCACCACCATTGCCATTGCCACTACTGCCACCACCACTGTATTTGACACTACAACCACCACTGTTATCACCACCATTGCCATTGCCACTACTGCCACCACCACTGTATCTGACACTACAATCACCACTGTCATCACCACCATTGCCACTACTGCCGCCACCACTGTATCTGACACTACAACCACCACTGTTACCACTACCATTACCATTGCCACTACTGCCACCACCACTGTATTTGACACTACAACCACCACTGTTATCACCACCATTGTCATTGCCACTACTGCCACCACCACTGTATCTGACACTACAATCACCACTGTCATCACTACCATTGCCACTACTGCCACCACCACTGTATCTGACACTACAACCACCACTGTTACCACTACCATTACCATTGCCACTACTGCCACCACCACCACTGTATTTGACACTACAACCACCACTGTTATCAACACCATTGCCATTGCCACTACTGCCACCACCACTGTATTTGACACTACTACCACCACTGTTATCACCACCATTGCCATTGCCACTACTGCCACCACCACTGTATCTGACACTACAACCACCACTGTTATCACTACCACTACCATTGCCACTATAGCTACCACAGGCATCATGGGGGAGAGGGGCTTTGCATGTACTTCCGATATAATACAATGCAATGAAGTCAGATAAAGTGTATTATTTTACCCACCACTACTACCATCACTGTCTACCACCCATTTCCACCACCCCCACTCTACCATTCCTATGCACCACCCCTATCCACCAACCCTCTCCACCACCCCTATCCACCATCCCTCTCCATCACCACTATCCACCAGAACAATCTACCACCCATTTCCACTAACCTCCTCCATCACCCCTCTCCACCAACCTTCTCCATCACTCCTATTCACCAGCCCTATCGAACAAGAACTATCCACCAGAACTATATATGTACCACCCATTTCAACGAACCCTTTCCACCACCCCATCCACCAGAACTATCTACCACCCATTTCCACCAACCTGCTTGATCACCCCTATCCACCAAAACTATCTACCACCAATTTCCACCAACCAACCCTTACCATCACCTCTCCAACAGAATTATTTACCACCCATTTCCATCAATCCTATCCACCAGAACTATCTACTACCCATTTCCACCAACCCAGAACTATCTACCACCCTGTTCCACCAACCATCTCCATCATACCTATCGACCAGCACAATCTACCAACCATTTCCACCAACCCTCTCCATTACCCCTATCCACCAGAACTATCTACCACCCTGTTCCACCAACCCTCTCCATCCCCCCTATCCACCTGAACTATCTACCATCCTGTTCCACCAACCCTCTCCATCACCCCTATCCACCAGAACTATCTACCATCCTGTTCCACCAACCCTCTCCATCCCCCCTATCCACCAGAACTATCAACCACCCTGTTCCATAAACCCTCTGCATCACCCCTATCCAACAACCCTATCTACCACCCTGTTCTACCAACCCTCTCCATCCTCCCTATCCACCAGAACTATCTACCACCCATTTCCACCAACCATTTACATCACCCATATCCATCACCCCGCTTTACCACCACCACTATTCACCATCACCCCTCTCCACCACTATCATCCACCATCATTTTCCATCACCCCTCTTAATCGCCACCCCCCCTCTTTACCACAACTATCCACCACCCCTGTCCACCGCCATTCACCACCGCACTTCACTACTACCACTATCCATCACCCGTGTTCACCACCCCTATCCGCCACGCCTGTCCACCACCACTATCCACTACCACCATTGTCCACTACTACCGCCATTCACCACCACACTTCTCTACTACCACTATCCATCACCCGTGTTCACCACCCCTATCCACCACGCCTGTCCGCCTCGCCTGTCCACCACCGCTATCCACCACCACCATTGTCCACTACTACCGCCATTCACCACCACACTTCTCTACTACCACTATCCATCACCCGTGTTCACCACCCCTATCCACCACCACCATTGTCCACCACACCTGTCCACCACCGCTATCCACCACCATCAATGTCCACTACTACCACCATTCACCACACTTCTCTACTACCACTATCCATCACCCATGTTCACCACCCCTATCCGCCACGCCTGTCCGCCATGCCTGTCCACCACCACCACCACCATTGTCCACTACTACCACAACATCTCTCTCTACTACTATCCACCACCAATATTTATCACCACCTCTCTCTACCACCACTATCCACCACCAATATTTACCACCACCTCTCTCTACCACCACTATTCACCACCAATATTTACCACCACCCCTCTCTACCACCACTATCCACCACCAATATTTACCACCACCTCTCTCTACCACCACTATTCACCACCAATATTTACCACCACCCCTCTCTACCACCACTATCCATCACCCCTCTCTACCACCACTATCCATCACCCCTCTCTACCACCACTATCCATCACCCGTGTTCACCACCCCTATCTGCCACGCCTGTCCACCACCACCACCACCATTGTCCACTACTACCACAATTTACCAACATCTCTCTCTACCACCACTATCCAGCACCAATATTTACCACCACCTCTCTCTACCACCACTATTCACCACCAATATTTACCACCACCTCTCTCTACCACCACTATTCACCACCAATATTTACCACCACCCTCTCTACCACCACTATCCATCACCCCTCTCTACCACCACTATCCATCACCCCTCTCTACCACCACTATCCATCACCCCTCTCTACCACCACTATCCATCACCCACTACTATCCATCATCCATCAGTTCCAAACACTTTTTTGTAGTGAGATAAGATAAATTTTATTGCAGCCATATTGAAAACAAATATATATAATGGTTAGAAACATTTTCAAACATTGTGAAAATTTTATTGTTTTCAGATTCTGGAGGTAATTGCCTTGGAGACAAGTCTATATTCTGTAGTTTAGAGGTGCTGAGTGTTTACTGCTATCTTCCTGGATATAGTAAATTATGTTGTCGAACATGTAATGATATACCCACACAAACTCCTGGAAAATAAGCTCACAATGTAAATCCATAAATTATTTTTCAAAAGAGACCTCATTTATACTGAAATATGCATTTATTTGTATATATGAATATTCTTGAAGTATATGCGATCCACGCTATTGGTTAATTCATGTGTCATGCTCATGTGATCTCAACAAGTGATTGCCACCTCAAGTGATGGTAAAAAAGAAGTCTGAATTCATGGATTTATGGAACCTCACAGGGATTTTATAAACTTAAAAAAGTACATAATACATTTTTTGTTTGTTTTTGTTAAAGATTCCAAGATCCCTAAAATGATGATGTTCCTTTGTTTTCACCTGTCATATATGTTTTTAAACTCCTTGGAATTCATTCAAATTTAAAATTTTGAATCTCTGTATATCTCCATTTTTGTGTTGATTACACATGTTATTTACAGGAAATAAACAAGATTTTTGAAATATATACGCCAGATATGTTCTGTGAATTAACCCATTTACCTTCAATGTCAAGTTGTATCATTTCGCACAAAATAGTCCCATGTCCAAAAATTAAAATGAATATTGAGAAATCAATCCTTGTAGCCAATGGGGAATAATGTTCCTTTGGTTCAAAATTATTAAAAAAAATATAGAAAAGTATTTTGACGGGAAAGATTATGATGCTCGAATGGGTACCAATTATAATTGTACTTTATTATCTAGGTACAAGATTTTTTTTTAAATACCATCATATTTCTTTTTTCATTGATGTGCCTGGTATGTATATAACTACTTAAGATTATTTGATTCCCCAAAACATTATGTTATAAACTGTATTACTTTTATTTGAATTTAGATCTCGGATATTGAGTGTTTTGTGGTACTAAAACTCTGTACTAGTTTCTGTGTTTTATAATCCTTTTGAAATAAGGACACATTGACTGTTTACCTCATTAGCATTTTAAATAACATATTAATTATTCATGAACAACAGCTGCATTTTCTTATTATAGGATTTATGAATATACATGTAGTTGAAAGCTTTGTTATTCCTTATAAAGATTTATGAATTATTCATGAGCAGGTGTACATTCCTTATATGGGTTTATGAATTATTCATGAGCAGGTGTACATTCCTTATAGGGGGTTTATGAATTATTCATGAGCAGGTGTACATTCCTTATAGGGTTTATGAATTATTCATGAACAGATGTACATTCCTTATAAGGGGTTTATGAATTATTCATGAGCAGATGTACATTCCTTATAGGGGGTTTATGAATTATTCATGAGCAGGTGTACATTCCTTATAGGGGGTTTATGAATTATTCATGAGCAGGTGTACATTCCTTATATGGGTTTATGAATTATTCATGAGCAGATGTACATTCCTTATAAGGTTGCAAAGAAAAAATAAGGTCACTTTTTAGTGTCCCCTACATTTCCATGAAATGACAAGAATATTTATTGTATTTATTTTTATATATTTGCCGATTGGGGTTGATATTAGACCTTTGGTCACCATCTCTGTTAGACGTTAGTAAACTTTACCTAAAGTTTGGATAATTGTATGGTATCAAAATCATCTCTAAATCTGTGACAAAAAATGGAGATCAGTTTGTGAAAATTCAAATAATGGTATTTGTTGAACTTTGACCTTACTGACTGACATGACTTTGTTGGTCATTCAAAAAAAACATGCCACTTTCACACAATTTTGATTTGGCATCAGTTTTCTGTTCTCGGCATCCCTATTAGTGAGGGTGTGCTTGATTCTGCTTGATTCTCTTAAATAGTAATCATGAAATACATTCAGTAGCGTTACATATGTTGTCTGAACTGTAGATGGCACATTAAGTTATCGCATCAAACACTACCACCTATTGATCATCAATTTAAGTTCATATTTTTGTGTTATTATATAAGTTTTACTTCAAATGTTATTTATGCAACGCATCTGTGACTGCCATTTATATTTTATGTTACTATATATTTTTTTTATGTGTTTTTTTTTTTGTAAAATAAGCAGTGGAAATAACTGTTTTCTTTCCATTAAAATGTAATTAACTTATTATAACTCTCTGTCTAAATCATTACTCAAAATCCTTTCACCACCAAAAATCATTCCTAACATCCCTTTCCCAACAAAATCGGGATTTAATTGATTTTTTTATCTGCTATCGTAAACATGTATTATAAAAACTAATGATATTTCTCATCAAGGCTATCACATGGTGCATTGCAGTAAATGGTTACCATGGAGGATAAACAAAATATTTACAATGCATTCTGGGATGGGTGGGTGGTTCGTTTTTGTGAAGTTAATTAAACTTAAATAGCAGCCAATTTAGTTTTTAGGTTATAAATGTTTTTCTGTAACAGCCATTCATGTGTAAGTTGAACTAATATTTGTTGAGGAAGAAGATATTGCAGAAAGTGAAGAACGTACTGTCCACCATTTTGTAAATTGTTCTTTATAAATTCTACTGTGGCTGATCACTTTAAAAGATGTAATATATTACATAATGACAGTAAATTGGTCATAATCTCTATTCAAATAAACCACTGTTCTTTTAATACCTAGTCATTGATGTTGTTTATAAGATGAACCACTAGGATGCAAGTTATCACGTGGCCACATGCACAACTGTTTTCTGCACAGTGCACATACCCCCCCCCCCACTCGTGGGGTTTATTTGTTGCCCTATTAGTTTATAAATTCTGACACAGTTTACATCAACAAAATTTGCATTCTATAGTCGCGCCCAGCCCCATCAGTTGGGGAATGAGTTGATAAAACCACCTTCATTGAGAACAATGTCTAAAGATCATTTACACGATTATTTCTGTTGTAATGACTATTAATTAAAACATGTCTAATGACGTCACCAAGAAAATCATTTTTTTGGAACCATACACAACTTGAAAAACAAAATAACGTAATTTGTATGAGCAAAAATACATTCCCTAAGCCTTAACTGATTACTGACGTTGGTGGCGTGCTTGAAGTGCACTCGGTCGATTCTCTGAGATTGTATACCTGTCACCTCGTTATTCTCTCTCAAAATTGAGTGACCAATCTAGCTCTGTGTACAGGTCTGAGTATGTGGAGGTACCGTGAAGTCTCGATGTAAATATCATTCCTTAAACAAGCATGTACACAGGCCTAGGACCAAGATTACAATACAATCCCACACCCCAGCAACGCAATCTCATTGGATGGTCGTCGACGCTAACTGTAACGTTAGTGGCGCCCTTTGTCCCGCTTCTTAAAACAATTCTACCTAGTTTAGAATCAGAACTGATTTAATTGATTGACGAGGGTGATTTTGTGCTATTTCAAAAAAGCATATTAAATCAGATCTGATTATCGTGTATGTCACTATACTGTGTATTTTTAATAAACATTTTATATGGCATTATAAAACAGAAAACCAATCATCTGGTGGCTTTTAGTGCTAGTGGGAATTCATTTAAATAGAGGAAATTAGTCGAAGGTATTTCGTAGGAAATATTCCTTTTAGTGTGTTTTTTACAGTGTGGCGGCGATGGCGAATCCAATGGATGACCTTTGACTTTGGCAAGAAAGCGATATACCAACAAGTGACAGTAGCACAATAACATTATAGTGGCGTTTGTATTATATAAACACGGTGACTTGTGGACACACCTAGGGTGGGTCGCAACAGACATACGTGCTGGTGGAACAATTTGTACAAAAAGCACGAGTTCTTCTCGAGAATGGGACAGTGTTCTGTGATGTATACAGATTAACCGACGGTAAGTATCCAGAGGTGACTAGTCTTTTGCTGCGATCGTGAACCGGGATGTTTTAGTAAGCGTGCATATATGCTAGCCTATTATTAATGGACTTGCTCGTTGTCTTGGGCGGCTCGGGTGACGCGTTTTTAGCGAATTTAATTTTGGATATATAGATCTGGTTAATTATACAATGTAAATATTATAATGTCATGTCGCCGTGATAATAATTGACGTAATGCCATGTGTGTCTGATGAAGTGGTTGTCGTTATGATATCACAGTGGTATCAGTGGTATGTTTATTTAGGACAACAGACTACCGCAGCTGACGGTTAAACGAGTACTCATAGACTGATTGGGTCTCTACTCAACGTCGATATGTTGGTATGACGCCTATATCAATGTTGTTATGTTCTGGTTAGCCTAAAACTATAATGGTGTACAAAATTCCAGTGTTTCAGTTCCACTCGATGTGAAACAAGAGAAAGGGTGTCGAACTAATCGCCATTTTGAAAGTGAAAAGAGTGCGTAAATAGGAGCTTGCTTTTACATGGGACATGCGGCGTTGTGACGTTACGTGTAAATGAATGAGTCAAATATCTATAAAACACAAAAACATTTCAGTTTAAACATTGTGGGCGATTGTTAATTTCTTCCAGGCTCAATTGTATTGCGATTCTCGTGTTGGATTGAAAGTGGAATTCAAAAAAGGGCGTAAACGCAGTGACCACGGCCGAAAAGGTTGAAACAAGACACTCGGTCGGTGACCGTTCGCAGCCTAAGTATTGCTCCACTGCCCAAAGACAGCGATATGCTTTGTGGTGTTTACGAGCTATTTTTAACACTGATCAAGGCTGAAAGCGTTTTGCATTTACGCAATACTTTGCGATAAAATTTAATTGAAGCTAGTTATATGAGTCGTGGGACACCCTTAAAACTCCACCGCCATGGTACAGGTAATTAGCGGCACAACAGGTGGCATCTG
Organism: Saccoglossus kowalevskii; assembly: GCF_978046115.1. NCBI lineage: Eukaryota > Metazoa > Hemichordata > Enteropneusta > Harrimaniidae > Saccoglossus > Saccoglossus kowalevskii. The sequence continues at coordinate 32,184,593 of NC_140659.1, read as the reverse complement.
GGTTATTTCTGCACGGAAAGGCGTATTTTCCCAGCCTAATAAGTTTTCAAATTACACTGGTTGTTATACTAGTTCGGAAACAGGGAGGCATACCTTTTGCCCCGGCATTTGAAAACAATTCAAACAGTTGTTTTCTGCATTCATGAAATACGCGAGGTTATGCAGCTATGCTGCAGGTACCTGTGATTTGGACTAGGGATCACCCAGTTGGAGTCCTGCGGAGGGCGTAAATATGTTTTAAAAAATAAATAAATATTTCTGTAATAAATTTATCGGAAAGTGCAAAAATCTCACCCCTTTAATAGACAATCAATTTCCAAGATAAGATCAACGCACTGCATTGGAGTAACAATAACTTTTAACATTGTAGTATTGTGCCTGCAACATAACTATGCAAACAGTTACCGATAATCAATGCACGCTCGGGTCATAACAATTCTGCTAGTATTTGAGTCAAAGGAAATGAAATGAATACACCTGTTTGTAACGAGCTCGCGCGTTATTTTAATGGACTGGTCATGTAGGTAATTAAATTGATATATTAGCATCTGGTGACGATATAGAAGTTATTAAAAATTAAACTCATCGAAATTGACGTCACTTATCTTATCAATCAAAATGCAGACTACACTAAGAGTTCATGTTATTAAACAGTGTGAATAATTACGCGACGCGCATGCCCCTACACATCACAACAACTATATACACAGAGCGCAGATAAATCGCCTAAATGGTGCTAACTACAGAGTGAAACTATGATGGAACAATAGGAATTACTGTTTCCTTGACACGCATCTCATTATTATACACGCCTTTATTAGAACAAGATCCTAAATAATCACTCAAATTATACAGTGGTTTTATTTTGCTATTTTATTGATACTCGAAACATTGTGAAAATTATGATGGTCATTACATTTAGTGCCAAAAGGTATGGGCCATTAATTTTGCCGAGGAGACTAAGCTGTAACAACAAATATATGTATACAGAGACGGAAATAGAAAGCCAGTTTGTAGCAAGGAAAGTATGAGATCTGTGCTTGCCATGGAAAAGAACGCGCAATGCATGTAGAATAAACGACAATACAGTCTACCAGATAATGTAATATAGTCACTCTACTATAATAAATAATGGTTCATTGCATAAACACAGTAGAAACCTCCATACATACGGGGTATCGTACTCTTAAATCGGACCCCCCCCCCGAATCGTGTAAAATGTTCTTCGAGTCATATAAGCGTCTTAGTATATTCTCTGTAAAAATATACTCCCGGAGAAAAAAATACCAAAAACACGTGAGTTAATCCGACATTGACATCAATTGTTATCAGAAGTCGCTTGTCAGGGGTCATGTACAAAGAAAGGCACATTGAATGGCCTTGTAGCGGGCATCTGTTCGATGAAAGGGCTCTTACATTGCATTCGAGTACATGTTCACTGAAATATCAAAAGCACTTGGTACTAATTACAGGTACGCCTTGGTACTGTACAATATGCGTGCGTATTTTAGGATAAAAGGAAAAGTGTCGGATCGTATCGAACACAAAATCACTAACCAGTGAATTATCAACTAATTAATAGTTATACTTCTGATCATCCCCAGACTATGGCTGTTGTTAAACTGAGCTCACGACCGGTAGGTGTCAATTTCAGAGCCTACTTTAGGTTGAAGTGGGGGTCTACCTCATGTTTAGCGGGTACACTACATACTCAACCCAATGGGATAGAAACGGATACAAACAGAAACTGACAAATACGGCGGTAAATGCTTGGATAAGGTCCGTAGTTTGTGTTCGACCGGGCCTGGTTGGCACCAGAATGGCCCTGTCATAAAGACATGGTCATGTACGGCTTGCCAAGAAAGTTGGTTATTTAAAGAAACTATAGTGACATCAAGTTCCCGGAGTTGACATTCATTTTGTAGAGATGTATAAACACAAAAACTAGTTCTACGAAAACTTGTGACTCATAAACTGTGACGTCAGCATTGCAAGCGGGTACAATTATAATAATGACAAAAGTATGTAAAATGGATGGCTTCAAGTTGTTTGCTAAGAATGAGGCGTTGTCATTGTGTACGCTGAAGGGCATATAGGTTCACGCCTTGAATACAGGATTGTTGTAAGATTACACTCCACCAAACCGGCTACACCGTGACCGGCTACACCATGACCATTTGCAGAGGTTTGAATATGGCTCCCAATTGAAATTAGTATTCACAAATACGAAGGTTAAGCTGGTTTAATATATTTTGTGACTAAACGTATTGTTGGGACCAAATGCAAATTATAAAAAAAGTACACTTGCAGCGGAATCTGTTTCATTACATTAATTTCAATCATCACCCAGTGCCGAAAAAAGGGATGATTTTCTTTGTAACTTTGAAAAAGAGAATTGACAACAGGCTAGACCATTCACTGTCACCGGGGGTTTCTTTGTCGTTGTATCAAAGAAATTCGACTACATAGTGTGCATGCTTATTCTTTCTTCTGTTTAACAGTCCCGTCAGCTTCAATGACGACAATACCACCTTTCAGTCGTAGACTACATACGGACTCATCATGTATTATGGCTCGATAGGTGTTAAAAACAGTCGGCTTTGTTCCACTGGTAGAACCAGGCTGCAACTCTGATTGATACGGTCATGAACGCCAACAGAGAATAACTGTGCTACGCTCTGGTAACCTTTGAAAGCCGATTTGTTGAGAGATTAGAATAATTGTCAATTTCTTCTAAATTGAAAACACACACTTTGAGACAATCTAATCAAAATAACATCCTGGTTGGCTTAATTTTTTTAAATTTTATATAAATATATTTTTTATTATTACTATTAATTTTATTTATTATTATTCGTTTTAATATTTGCTCTTACAATAAATTTGCCGCGCATAAACAAACCAATTCTCACAGCAAAATAAGTGTAACGTCAAAAAATAATTAAAATAAATAATAATTACATTAAAAAAAATTAAGCCAACCAGGATCTTATTTTAATCAGATTGACTTCAAGTTTGAGAATAAGTGTGTATATAATGATAACTATTGAAGGAATAACGAAAATTGAAATTTTAGTCTGACAACTTATTTGCATATAACCCCATCATGTGTCATATGATTTACTTTTAACCAATCCTAGTTCATTTTTCAAGCCTGTGCAAGTATGAGCCTCGATTTCGCCACCGAGGTGCGATATAAGTTACTGCATATTTAATTAATGTTGTTTAATAATTTATCGTAAAAACATATTGGCAGCAAACATAAATATTGTCCAATGGAATATTAAAAACTATATTGCGCATGCGCATACCTGTACGTATAGAACGCGCCCCGACTTGTATTACTGCTATGTTCACTGAAAAAAAAACCTGTGTATTTAAATTATTGTTTTTTTAATGTACAATTGCCACACAAATAGACAATTAGTAAGCCTTTTATACGTGACTGAACAAAATGTGTGTTCACAAAATTACCTGGCATATATTAAGGTTCGACAATACGTGCCGCTATATGTGTGTCAATATTAGTACTGGGGTCTACACACGACATCAGGTTATTTGACGGACTGCAAAACGTATTAACTTCATTACACATACAGTGTAATATTGACAGCACGTGGTGTATTGCTGCTGGGTTTTATGGCGGACATGGACACTGGCATACTTATTTTCTGAGACAGAAATTCATCTCAAAAGTAATTATGTATTCAGAATGTCGATTCAGAACATATATATAGCCTCTCAACTATATCATTAATTTGGTGATGAGGATTAAAAGTACGCACTTTCATTACTGGTACGTACTCACAGAGTACATGCGCATGCGTATTTAGTGTGCCGCAGAGGCTTGTTTACATGATGTTGTTACAGTGAAATAAACACATTTCATCTGCAGGTGATACATGACCTTTTGACCCTAACATGTGCGACTATGTGACTGACGTGTATCACTGTTCCCCACACAGGAAACGCATGGAACAATACAACGAGATGGCCGAAGTGGGACTCCCCATGAATGCGGAAATAAATAAAAATACCGATAACCATGTTGCTGGGAAAAGTGTTAATGCTACAATGGAAACTGTCGCAACAACTTTTGTTTCCGTCGAGCTGCCTGCACACAAGGCTGCGTACAAAGGTGATATTAAAGCGTTGCCAAGCATCTTTGAGAAAGGGACGGTGACGATGTTTGACGCCAATGGCAATACCCCCTTACATATTGCCGCACAGTCGGGAAATGAAGACTGCCTTCGGTGAGTATTATTACTTTGTACAGACACTAAAACACAACAAACGCTCATGTAATCCAATACTGCCAATATCAATATTAGAGTGACATAATTGTCAAACAACAAATGACAATTACAAGAACAAAGACTAGTAAAGGCAAGTGTAGTTATTCAGATGTCATTGCTGGGCATATATATAATATCGCCACTAACCTATCTCATTTGTTTTGAAATCTTCCCATATACATAGTAGTAGAATATACCAGTTTTATAATAATAATACTAATAATAATACTAATAATAATACTAATAATAATAATAATAATAATAATAATAATAATAATACTAATAATAATAATAATAATAATAACAAGAATAATAATAATAATAATAATAATAATAATAATAATGTTGCCGTTAATGCTCTGTACTGACTAGACATATATATTATTAAGCTAATCCGTTTTATGTCTCAGTGCCCTGTCTATTATCGGATTATTGGCGCGTGCATAGATCGTGATGACCTAGGGGTCACACATCCTGGTTATTGTCAAATAAATTAAACAAGTTGTCCTTTCGCGGTATTCATGTATAATATATATGTATATGTTGTAGATAACAACACCCTAATTCTGTCTTTTATTTTAATTTGTACGAATATTGTATACTTAATTCTAAAATCATAAATCTCGTTGTTTTATACGAATAATACAACTATCAAATTACTTGTTTTATTGCAATACCCATCCCTACATCATTGTGTTTAAGATCCGGTTTCCTCTCTATTGCCATGGTGATTTACATACTACCAACTCGTAATGTTATAGTTGTATGTATTATTTATGAATTTGACGAATTTATGCTATTTTGCTGTGTCATTAACGTCCTTGGTAAAGTGAATTTGCCGGATTACGGAAACCTGAAACATGAAAACCCCAAAGCCTCATTAGGAAATTAAAAGCAAAATAAAAACCAAATAAAAAATAAAATAAAGACATTGTGTTTTTGTTTTGCATGATATCCACAGTGGTCAACACAGATACCTGGTCACTGTATCTATTTCCATGGTGAGTCTATGGGGTGAATATTATTCTGGAGAAATTTGATTACAAAATAATGTACTTGAGATAGAAGAGACAGAGAGGCAGAGAGATTTGTTTTTGTTACTTATTTTTTATACACCCAACAACCATGAAAATCTTGGAGATTTTTCTCATCACATCTCTTAAATTATAAATGAATATGATAAATTGTCGGAAATGAAATTATGTTTGAAATCTTTGAACATTACGCACTATTGGACATTTGGCATATTAACATTCCACTTGTTAATACACATTGGGTAGACCAAGAGTGGATTGGATTATTTTGGGCCATCATAATGGAAACTGAAATACGTTTATTGAAGGACTTGTCTAAGCTAGATTTCTAAATGGATCCAAAATCAATATCATCCAGATGGTAGTTATGTTTGACGAAATGAAATCTGAGCTGCGCTTAGAATATACAAACTTGTGGGTGAATTAGTGGTTAACTCCCTGAACTATGGATGAATTATCTAAATCTCAAAGTCAAAGAGTTATTAAGCTGATAGAGTTAACAATTAAGAACAAGAATTGACGGCCATTATGTCTCATTAATGTAGACGCAAAATAGTTTGGTCAAAGGATTAGAAATGATTCTACCAGACATAGGGTGCATTCATCGAGGGAACAGACATGAATGACTGTATTACAATTGTTGAGGAAATGCTCTAATATAACGAGGAAATCAAGTTGCTGATATTCTGATAGTAGTGGACCTTCAGATATAGCATTTGGTGTGTCCGATTATTTATTCCTGCTTGAATGTATTTAGTGTTAGGCCCATATTTTTAAAATGAATCAAAGTAATAATGGTTTTACATCTGGGTATTTTCTCCTAATCGAGGAGTGAGATATCCCTTGTCCCCCTATTTTTTTCATTCTATCCCTGGAAATCTTCTTGATTAATATGTGAAGTAATCCTAATAATCGGGGAAACAATTGTCTTGAAGCGAAATATTCTGTATTTTCAGATGATTTAACATGTTTTGCGAGCAATCAAAATAGAAAACGAAGCTATGTAGCTTGGGTTGTGGAAAAATACATATTCAGACACAAAATATCCAGAGTGATGTTTATTAAACGATATTCAGACTGGAAATGTTTGTTCAAGCTGCATCATCGTATTCTGTACACCAGCTACGACCTAAGAAGAAAGGGAATTGAGATTTAGTGAAATATGTACCTCATGCATAATAGGAAATGAGACCCTTGAGCATTTGTTATTTTTTGTATATACTAAACAAATTGTGCATGTTTTGGGAGAAGTATGGGACAGCCAACAATTGATGGGACAGCCAACAATTGATGGGACAACCAACAATTGACGGGACAGCCAACAATTGACGGGACAGCCAACAATTGATGGGACAGCCAACAATTGATGGGACAGCCAACAATTGATGAAATTATATTTGGTGATATCACACTACCAAATGATATGCGATTTAAGTTTCCTTTTTCAAGAACAAACTAACAGTAGAAGTGAATAACAGTTGTATTATAGTAATCCAACATTATATAGTTACCAAGACATGAATATTCAAACATATTTACTGAGGTGTGTAGGAAAACATCAATATGTAACATTGACCCCACACTGGTTTTATAAAACGAAACTTAATACAATATAAAATTTGCATCGTGAAGATTGCAAATATATATTACATGGATTTCATAATTTGTAGTTTCAATTGTGTTTCCAAGGTTTTTATAAGTACTTTCAGGGATATTAATAATAATATGTTTATTTCCAAAGTATCATGAGTTTCACTTTCCGAGATTTCCGAGGTTTCCAGCATGACTACTCTACAAATTCCTTCCTTCTTTCATGCTTCATGATTAATGTACTATTACAGCTGTGCCCTCTACTAGATAAAGTTACCCTGACCATTCGTTCATCCAAATCTTAGTCGCAGTGAAAACGAATGGGTTTTTCAAGGCTTTCATGCTCAATTGGTTTGAATCACGCAATTGCTAGTACATTCCTCCTGGGGACAGCGGCAATAGTTTACTTTAAAGGTGCGTTCGATATGAACTCTTCGTGCTCTAGGATCTTGTGACAGTTGAGCTATTGTCCGGTGTCCTGTCTAGAGTGCAAAGGTTATATAGAGGAATGTGAACATGCGTATATCATAGACTTTACATATATTATAATACAGTTTTATCATTCACAAGGGAATAATCGATTTTGTTTTGAGATTTATGTGATTTTTACGTGATCTATGAATATCAGTGAATAAACACATTTGACCGATGAGTGAGCAATAAAGTAGAACAAGCCGGTAGGCTGGTTGGCGATCCGCTCCGCTCAAAAACAAGCAACATGTTTTTTGGCTGTTTCCATGGTGACATAAACGTGAAGCTGACGTCGGTTTATAACTAATACGAAGTTCGCAAACACCATTCAGTCTTTAGAAGTCACTTAGTTTAGTACTAGGACCACAGTTACTCTCTCCTAGTAGAGTGACTGTGCTAGGACGTATTCTGCTGTTACATTTATTATTTCCAACCGTTTTGCGATAGCATTTTTTAGAATGAAGCGTTTCCCGTAAATGCTGGAAAGCGAAATAATGAAATAACGAAATGGTAAATATTTACCTAAATTGCAGTGTGTTGACCTTCATAACAATATACTTCATAATGCAAAACACTAGTCACAGTGAGTAATTTAAATATACGACTCCTAATCGAAAAATATGACTACAGTCCAGAATTTCAGACGGATATTAAGCAACCTAAGAGCATATCAGAAGCATTTACTCTAAAATATAAAAAAAAGAACTGCAGTCAAAAGTCAAGAATGCCAGCAAATAAAGGACTCTGTCCCACAATCCTTTGTGCGCGTTATTACGGACACGCGCAAAAAACTGTACCACGCTTGTCAAATCTGGGTCAAATATACAGTACTCTACTATCTTGCCACAGATTGTTTAGTAGTGGAGTGTTCGGTGACCATTGAATTAGCCCGTGATTCATATTTTATGTGTATTAATTTATTCATCAATTTTCGTGACTGACAGTACTGCCCAAATTTTAGTCAAAAAACGCAACTGGTGAAACGGAAGAGCATCGCATCGCCAGGCGATGGACGCAGGGCTCTTTGGCAACGACCGCATAGAGGTCAAAATACGCGTTCTATTTTTTCTATTTTAAAATTTGGCTCTTCCCTTTCGCCCCCTCCGGAATGTTCTACTTTTGCAGCCTAATAGCAGGTTTTTCGAAAAACGTCTAAAAAACACAAGAATTAGTAGAAATGTTCCTGTTTTGGGCGGATTATTGATAGAGAATAATGTCTTTATTACAAAAATGCTGAAAAACCGTGAGTTGTTGCCTTAGTTATTTTTTTATTGGCGAAAAACTGCGAACTCGGCAAATTTGGTTGCACAACTTCCCTTTATCATATACACCCAGCAACACCGATGCCAGCTGACTGTGTACAAAACTGGTAGGAGGTAATACATTTGGGGCGAAGGTATTCAAAAATCAGTTTTTGGATGTTGCAATGGCAGTGGTGGGCCAGGATTTTTTTCCAATTAGTGACGGCACGACCTACCTGTGAAGTATGAACAAAACGAGCCGAGCCGTTGCTGGTGAAAAGTTACCCCAACTTTGGGGTCAAATTTCTCGGTAATGAAAACAGATATCAAAAATTCAAATGGTAACTTTGTGCCCACACTCAAGCTGAGTAGAATGAGCTATGTCTGAAGTGTTTTATCCCAAATTTGTAGGAGGAGATACATTTGGCGCGAAGCTATCCAAAAATCAGTTTTTTGGCTGTTGCTATGGCAACGGTGGTCCCAAAAAAATTTTCAGATTTTTCCTTATAACTAGGGTTAAGGTGTGACCTACCTGCCAAGTTTGAACAAAATCGGCCAAGCCAAAAAAGTCACAGAAGAAATAATACGTGAACACTGGAACACTGGAAATGTACACACACAGACACACACACACACAAAACGACAAAAGTGATTATAAGGGCAATCCTAGCGGAGCGGATCGCCAATATTCATGTCCTAATGTCATACGTCTAGCTTCTGGCCAGGCAGAACTACTGTAAAACACTGAGACATAGCTACATGCCATTTTAGCGAATTCGTGTCAATCATGGCAGATGAAGGTGAATTACATGACAGAATCTTATTTAATGGCAATAATCTCATTAATTTCTTTTAAATTAAAAACAACTTGCATTAGCGTAACAGATTAGCTAAATTGGCTAAAATAACATGCTAGCTTCACGGGGATGTTTTACAGTATTATTCCCATGTAACACAATATATACCATAGTGCCCATTATAGACTGGTAGAAAGTACAACATGGACATATTATTGATCTATTTTAAACTATCGTCCTCGTCGCAATGATCTCACTTCACATGCTATGATTGTAAAGTGAGGTGTAAGTATAGTAGTTATTCTTTATACTAGTACCTTAGTCTATGTTTATTTCTTTCGGTCGTTGTGGCAAATAAAACCACGTGATACGAACTCTCATGGGATCAATATTCATACGGTGGCAATAAAGACGATGTTCGAGTGGCTGATAAAAAATGTTGTTTCGTCAAACTACCAGTGATCATATTTCAGAGTTCGAGGTTATTTGTTTACGATAATTAATGGTTTCTTTTAAATCACCAGAAGCTCTATACTTTTTATCATATAAAACAATAAAGTTTCCACGGCTGTGTCAGTCGAAATTGTTGTATTGAGAGGGCTTAGTAACTCCGGGCATTTGTGTACTTTAACACAAATTTAATGTACATCATCACTATTCAAATAACAGAGATGTGTTTTTAATTTATTAGAACGAGGACAGTCGTGGTTCATTAGCCATTGACCCTTGAGAACTATTCAAATATTCTTGAATGAGCAATTTTCGTAACTATTTCTACAGTGCATTCTCACGTTACTACCCCTGGTATATTATACAATGCCACGGTATCTGGTTGAATCCCACAACCACAATAGGCGATATGTCCAAAAACCAAAACTTATATCTCAAAAGCAAATATACGTGGTAGATTTACCGAAAATGAGAATTTGTTGCTACTCTAAAAATTATATTTTAGTATAAGGTAATAAAAATACGATTAAATACAAACAATGCTAGTAGCTACCAATGCTATTACCCGGTCATTGACCCGAGTATAACTTGAAATGCTCAAATTTGTACAATTAATTGTGAGCAATAGATTTATCATTTGCATTTTCAGTGATTTCCTCTGTGAATAATTTGTTACTATTTTTCCTCAGCTGACTATTAGTTTACTATGTAAATATGCCAGTTTTGACTATTTCAGGCTCGTATTACGAAAAATTGACCGATAACCCATTTTTTCATTATCGGTCAAAATTTCCCTAAACATCACTAATTTACATAAATTGTGTTTTATTCCAGATGGTTGTTGGATCATACGTATATACCAATACGAGCCAAAAACAAACAAGAAGACACGCCTGCACATCTCGCGGCTTGTCATGGGAATCTCGCGTGTTTATCGATGCTCTTCACGCAAGACACGAATGCGCTGGACGCCGCCTGTGATCGCAACGCTGATCGCATGACGTCACTTCATTTAGCGGCTCTACATGGCCAAGTTGCCGTGGCAACGTGGCTATTGACGGAATTTAAAGGAACTATCGCAGGAATGAAAACTGTAAGTGGACTTACCGTTCTGCACATAGCAGCGGAAAGAGGTATGCATATGTTTCTTTTTTAATAATTTACCACACATAAATCACCATTCTCCCGTAAAATATGATATGAAGGAATTTGTCTGTTTTACTTATATATACACAGTGTACAATAGCACATCATTTTAGAATTTAAATGTTGCTAACTGTGAATATAATAAAGTAAATGCAATGTGTTTGACATATTTTATAGTTCTTACAAGTCACTTCGCGATGAGCGTCTTTTGCGGTCAGTAATATTTACGAAAATTTTTGTACATTATTGGCGATCCGCTCCGCTAGGATTGCCCTTAAAATCAATTTTGTGTGTCTGTATGTGTGATTTCCAGTGTTTTCACGTATTAATTCTTCTGTGATTTTTTTGGCTGGCCTATTTCCCTCAAACTTGGCAGGCAGGTCACACCATCACACTAGTTATTAGGTAAAATCTGAAAAAAAAATTGGCCCACCGTTGCCATAGTAACAGCCAAAAACTGTGGGTTTTTTTGGACAACTTAGTGCCAAATGTATCTCCTCCTACAAATTTAGGATAAAACTCCTCAGACATAGCTCATTCTACTCAACTTGAGTGTGGGCACAAAGTTGAATTTTTGATATCTTTTTTCATTGCTGAGAAATTTTACTTTCTGTGATTTTTTGGTTGGGCCGATTTGGTTCAAACTTGGCAAGTCACACCTTCACTCTAGTTAGGTTGTAAAATCTAAAAATTCTGGCCCACCGTTTCCATGGCAACAGCCAAAAAAAATATTTTTTTTATACCTTCTCGCCCTACAATTCTAGGATTAAGTAGCTCATTCTACTCAGCTTGAGTGTGCATAAATTTACTGGTTGTTTTATGTTTATTTTCATTACCGAGAAACTTGACCTCAAAGTTGGGGTAACTTTTCACTAGCGGCTTTTAACCATGCCATGGCAACAGCCAGAAACTGATTTTTGAATACTTTCGCCCCAAATGTATTACCTACTAGCAGTCTTGTAATAGCAGTGTATATGATCGTGTTTGTTTTTATTTTGGCTACGTTGCACACTGGTAAGAGATCACCGGCGCCAACATTGTTACACTGTATCAACGTAATCCCAACGCAACTTTGAACTATGAATGAACTGTATTAAATGCTGCCTTCAATCTAGAAAATACTATCGCAAAACGGTTGGAAATAATAAATTTAACAGCAGAATACGTCCTAGCAATACAATAAAGTGGCTTATAAAGACTGAACGTTTTTTTGCGAACTTCGTATACGGGGCCCGGTTTTAGTTGTAAACCGACGTTAGCTTCACGTTCATGTCCTACCATGGTAACAGCCGAAAACATGATGTTGCTTGTTTTTTAGCAAAGTGGATAGCCAACCAGCCTACCGGCTTGTTTTATAAACTGGCTTGGCAATTCCCACCACCAATTAGACCATGTCACAGCATTTCGGCTACTTTTCCAACAAATCCAAAATCACTCGATAATTTTGTGTACTTTACATTTGTACTACTATATGATTACATTTTAAGTTACGATAATTTTAATGCATACATGTACACTCACAAAAATACCCCCAAAATAAGAGAAAATATGATATAGCCTTGACAAAAAGGCATTATTTTTCCTTGTCTAAATACTGCATTTTTTTATATCTGTGTAACTTCATGTGGATATCCTGATGAAATTTAAAGTTCAGTTCACAACTAACGGTTTTGCAATATTAGAGGCTGTGAACTTGTCCATGGAGGCTGCAAATTATTAAATATTGTATTCACTGACATTTATTTTGTATTTACATTTGTTATGAGTTTCCACAGTATCTTTTTCTTAATACTGTGACTGTGAACAGTAACTTGAAAGTACTTGTATACTTTGTTATCCAGCATCATAAATATCAGATTGTTCGGAAGAATGAGATTGTAAATTTCTTTCATTAATTTTGTAAGATGACGCTTTCTCCGGGGCCTCAGAGTCCCATGTTGACAATGTCCCGGTCCCTTTACTCAGGGTAAGGTAACTCACTTGTTGTCAGTGTCTGAGTGGTATATACAAAATACGACCAAGTAAACGTCAGAATATTAAAAAAACAAACAGAAACCTAAAAATCAGATGCCCATGCCAAGAGAGCCGCAAAACCAAAACAATCTGTCGGCCGTCGCCGTCCACAGCAGAAGAATCGCATGTGTAGACATATTGCATAGAAATGAACACTTAATCCATCTATCCCGGCCAGCAATCGAATCTTTAATCTTCATGAGTGATGTAACTGGCATTTCCATCTATTTGCTTCTATTCCCACTATCCTAAAACGCTCAAGTGAATGTTGTCAAATTCGCGAGTGTGCGTATTTTCGCACAGTGGCGTAAACATTGCTACAATCAAAGACGCGCTGAACAGAAAGTCCATTCTGGGCTGGTACCATTGTCAAATTCTGGGGAGTGGAGGAATATTTATGTGGGAGACGTTACAATAAGGAACTATTAAAATCGTTCGATTTACATATCAAAATCCTTTATTGGAACAGAGCATGTCCTATATTCAACAAAAAACAAAGTTGTTATGTTTCTAGACACACAACAGACTCGAAACAATAGAAACCGTCCGATCCGAGCGACTTGCGTTCTTGAAAATCGAGTCTTATCGCCCTTGCGTTTCCGAGCAAAAAAACGATGAGGCCAAAAACGACCGATTTTCGCCCAATCTTCTATGAATTTTTCATAATTTAGCTAATTCAGTCCAGCGGTTAGATAAGGGTATTTATTAGAGACGCCCGGAGAACCAAAATTTTGGACGTGAATCACTCCGGTGACTAAAAATCGGCGAAAATGGCCAAGGGGGTGAGGGACTGCATTTCAAAAAAATATTTTATATATAGGGTATATAATCATTATACATTTATTTTGTTCGAACATTACTATCTGATAATGTGGAAAAGACTTATTGCAGGTCTATCTATTCAACTTATTTCATTGAATTATCTTAATATTAAGTTTAGCTAACCGTTCATAGAACCTGATTCGATGACGTGGTAGCACTCAAATGGTACATACATATTTCGTGGTCGATGATCAGAACGCTCAATACGCCATGTGGTTTCAGAGATACTGTGTTATATAATGGTGGAAACATTGAAACAAACCATTACGGTTTATTAATTGCGTACTATATACCTCCGCATATAAACCCCAAACCATCACCACCACACATATACATACAACTGTCATGTTTGTCATTTACAGGACATTTAGAACTGGTCAAAATGGTGACGAAAATGATGCCCAAACTCGTGACCTCTAGGGATAACAAAGGTGAGAATATCACACGATAAAATAAAATAGACAAATATTGAAAATAACCATCAACTTTATTCTAAGACTTTTATGTATTGCAGGTCAAACACCTTTACACTATGCAGCACGGAGTGGCCGACTGCCATGCATTAAATTTATGGCCGATCACGGCGTTTTGAATCCGCGAAGTCTGCGCAGTCTTGCACGTGCCACACCCTTACATGCGGCATGTGTTGGGGGTAACTTGGAAACAGTTAAATGGATTGTGGGTAAAATGGGATTGCAGATGATGAAAGATAAAATGGACGGTGGGATAACCCCTCTACATATTGTAGCAGGTGAGAATTAAGTCAAATGTTATATTGTAAACAAAAACATAGTTATACTAATTAATAAACCGGAACCTCGAACCTCGAGTCGGAATACATCGTCATCACTCTACATGATTTTCCGTAAACTATTCAACCACGACACACACACCCAATCATTCTCGATGCATAATTTGCAGCATATTAGACGTGCTTTTTTAACTTTAGTTAGCAATTGTTTTCAATTTTCTACGAAAAAGCGGGGCAAAAACATAATTGTTGGTTAGTACCCAAATGTTGTGATTCCAACCCATTTGAAATAATTGTGATTACAAACATGACATCTTTTGTATTTTAGGTCGAGGTCACGCAAACTGCTTGAAATGGATGCTGCATCAACAGCCATCTCCTGAGTTCCACGACGTCCCCGATTCAAATGGAAGGACGCCATCATATTATGCGGCAGAGATGGGAAAGGCACAGACTCTCTCTTTGCTCATCGTTGGTGGCGTAGACATGCATGCCACTGACAAGGTTAGGGACTCACTGGCGTAATAAGACCACTAAACAATCTTTTAATGCTCTGAGACCTAATTCATTGTCTCATTGAAAGACATGTAATTTGCATAAATACAGAATTTAACACGTACCAAATGAAGTTGATTAGAAGTTGCCAATAACGCAATAATGTTAGGGCGCATAACATTTCACCGAAATACATTGAACAGTATTTCAAGTTTAAATCACGTTTCGACACAGCTTCTCTACAAACAAAATGTTGTCTGTGTTATCCCTTCAAACGTGGAAACACGCACTTTTATTTACAGGTGTAAAATTTTTACGTAACTTACAAAATGTAGGGTATTTTTGTGAACTAAACAATCCAAATTATAGCATTTTTCATTTTTTTTATGTTTTTCTAATTTTATTTTATATCTTCACTATTACGTCACTTAGTTGGGTAACACGCCGTACACTATAGCAGTGCAGGGAAGCGATCAAGAATGTTCCAATTTAGCTCTGTCACTAACTGGAGGAAAGTTCATTGACCCCAAATTCGTGAAAATAGCGACTGAAAAAAGTAAGTTATTAGAAAGACGATAATATAGAAAGCATACTGGGAACGATTTTAACCAAATATTTACGGTCGACATTTTTGCGTAAACAACCTTTATAAATAGAGTCAAGTTTGAGACGGATGTTTCTGATATGCCCTTTCAGAAAACTCGTTACATAGAACACAGTAGTAATGATTTCAACGGTATGCCAGATAGGAAGGAGTGAGGAGTTCACCATATCTGTATTACAATGGAAACAAACATACATACCTGATCTTTTTAAATTTAAAAATACTTACTGAAATGTGTTGCATGATGTTTTCAGATCGTGACAGGTCGATCGTCAGTCCTGTTATTATGATGAAAGCGATGGACGACGAAACCATTAAGAGATTCAAATCACTGGATGGTATCAGGGTAAGAATTGATGAGTGGAAATATTTGCATTATAAGGTGTTCAGGTTCATGACTATGGTATCATTACGTCATTTGTGAACAAACAAGACCGTTATAGACCCTAAAGAAAACCATGTTTGCCACCATATGTTTGGCATAATCTTGGGACATGTTATAAATACGGCAAAAACCACTTGTTATAAAATAATGTCACGTGCACAATTCAGCGTGGTAAGGTAACAATCTAACAAAAATCTAACGATGTAATGCTATTTCCCGAAACACAGGATTCCAGGCGGAAAAGGAAAAAAGGTTTCTTCAAATCCAGGACGTGGGGTCGAGAACAAAAGAAAAACGAGAAAACAGAGGGTAAAAAGAAGAGTGCCAGTATGGGACAATCAATTGGAAAACATAAAAACACAGCACCGAAAGTTGGAAAAAAGAGCACAGGAACGAGTACGACACAAACGGACTCATCATTACGGCCACTAGCACAGCTATTCCAACCAACGAATAGTAAGTTTTCTTCTTTGTGTTTCTACATCGACAGTGGGCGTCACGATTGTGCCAAATACGATAGGAATTTAGTTTTTCCTTCGTTATTTGTGTACATAACTTTTGTTATTCCGTTTTAATAATTCATTAAATAAAATTTCATCGAACTGTACCCACAAATGTTTTTTTTCTAAAAGTAAACGTAAAGGTAACCTGTATAGTACTTAGTATATAGTATCGATAATAAACAATTACAATAGTCATGTATTGTCATGGAAACATTCAAATAACTTTGAATGTGGATTCTCTTGCGGAAATAGTTTTGCAGATGTTTGTAGATTTTCGGAAACTGGAAATGTCGGTAGTTTTGTAAAGGGTCGATATTTGTGACTAGGTAATGTTTAATTAATTCATGTCATTGAATGCTCATAGAAACATCAAGAATAGACTGTGAGTCACATGTATGTAATGTGTCTTCGTTGGTTGCTATAGTAACAGGCCATATGATGTATGTTTTCATAGGAGTAATAGCATTGCCGGGCACGCGAGAAGACCATCAAATTGTCATGAGACAGCAACTAGCGAGTGCCAGTGAGTTCATAAATATGGAGAACTTCCCAACTCCAAAATATCAACACAAAAGGTATGTCAGTTTCAAACACGTGAAATGTGTTGCATGGAACATCCGGGTGATATCCATTTAGTTGCATGCATTCATCAGGTGTTCTTCATGTGTTTATAAATAGTTTACTCAATGGTTCATAATTACGTTAACTATATGAATTCTTTAACTATATATCACGTGCTGCCCAGGTAATGTACATTAACATACAGTATTATTAAAAGCGCCATGTATTCAATAACTGATAATTGTCGTTGTGGGCCACCGTACATTGGGGATTGATGTGAAATTTTCTGGGTACGGGGTTTTGTAAGACAATACGGCTTCCTTGATAATGCTTATGCAAAATAAATAGCTCTATAGTTTTTGTATTGTATTTTTTATATATACGTCATTTGTACAATCTTTAAATTGCTGCAAACTTCTTGTTTCTTTTCAGCGAACTAACGACAAAAACCCCCACAGAGCAAACGGATGAGAGCACTGAATGGGTACGTTCCCAGATCAAGGACAATTGGATGTTGAAAGAAGACCAAACTCGTAAAGAATTCGATGTTAAAACTACGAAAGGTGATGTAGCAATTACGGATACAGATGCATCGACACTCGGAGACAGTTTTAAATGGGTTGACGATCACGTATTTGTTGAGAGTCTGTCAACACCGTCTGAATCTGGAACTTTACAGACGACAGTTGAGTTACGAGAGCAGATCGAACCAAAAACAACAACAAGTAGTAATCACAACACGGAAATGCCTCCTCCTGTTGTGACTGACAACAAACAAATTAATCCCGATTTCAGCCCGCCCTCGTCACCGGACGAGAAAGAGGATCGGAAAACAATCTCAATAGAAGTGATGGTCCATCGTAATAACCACGAATATGCAAAAGATCAAGTGATGATATCCAATACTTCTTTTCTCATGCAGTCTCCAAATGGATATATATCTCCACCACCACCGCCGCCGCCGCCACCACCTCCCCCTCCCCCTGCACCGAGTCATAGTGCTGTCCCCGAACCCTTCAACGTGTATCAAACTAACACAAGAGAGGAAGAAACAGGAGAAAATATTGAAAAAACAAAAAAGAGGGTTGCATTTAAAGACAATATTGTGGAAGTAACGGAAGTGACGGAGGTGAAAGAAGTAATACGAGTGGAAAGAAAGAAATCTGCATCGGAAAGTTCGACCGAATCGATAGATTCTGATAAAATAAAGTCTCGAGGCGGAGTTCATGAAAAGATCCTTTATCTCATGTCACGATTTGAGCCGGAGTCTCATATTGGCGGAACAAACCCTATTCATCGGAATCGGAGCACTTTGAGATCAACTAGGATGACCTCATCGGATCACATAGATGCTTCTGACGTCAGCCAAACGTGGTTGAGTGCATCAGGGAGCGAAATTGCTGCGTCGGATAGAAATATGAATAGTAACGGTACGTGGAATGATGGGGAAGATCCCAATGTGATGAGTGACGGGGAGGACGATTCTAAGAAAAGAACCAAAAAGAGTGTACGGTTTATTACACCAAGTCTAGAAAAACTGAATAAACTTGATGGTAGTAAAGCTCCTAAAATTCCCATCATGCTTGACATTGGGGAAAGTACTGATAATGGTAACTATGGTAACGAAGCTTCTCAAAACCAGGCATCAACTGCAAATGGGTACTTAGGAAACCCTCCTGCGCCCCCTCTTCCAAATTTTCTCAGTTTCGAAGCAGTTGAAGCGATGCAGACAGATTCTGGAATCAATTCTCCTCATGCGTCGCCATCTAGGGCAACGACAGTTGCTAGGCAACAGGGAACAGTTGACACTGGGGCGCAATTTAATGATGGCAAGGATATGACAGAACGGATGGAAGGGTTTCATATAAGCTATAGTGAAGGTAAGGTTCAGTGAAACCATAAACAAACAATGTCATTGTCTAAATACGATTGTGATTTACATCTGTCTAACATATTTGTGTTTTTTCTTTTCTATTTTTAGAACACTATAAAGCGATGCAGGAAGCGTTGAAGAAGCGATTAAGCCAGCCAATTGAAACATATCCGGAGTTAAAAATGGAGTGATTATGGAATTTTAAAATCAATTTTAACTATGCAAAAATAATATTCATTGTAACATGTAAATATTTTTTTGGCATTCTTACTTGAGCTACGTGCACAGCGCCGCTGACGGTCAGTTAGGAGACGTGCTTGAGCTTTGTACAGGCAACACAGGTGCTAACAACACAAAATATCAACCATTTATTATATTACCATTAATCAGTCACACGAAACGAGGTCTTTTCAACGGAAACTTGAAAATGGCAATTTCCGAATTTACAAATTGAATCACATAAAACACATCGGACTCCTCCAAACAATAACATGAATTAACATTATGTGAACTCTTCCTAGATTTAGTATTACAACAAATTGAAATTACGAAATAATATACATTTTATATCAGGTCAATTTACATATTTGTAAAATTTAATATCATATTCGAGTGCCTTGTATATAAATCAGGCAGGTCATGGGATTTATTTTATACAGCATTACCCATATATATATTTCATATATTTCAAAAATACATAATTTTATGAATATGTCATTTATAAATACTACACATAGATTGTGATCATTTGAATTCGCTATTGTTCAATTTCAGTCATTTATTATAATGAGACAGTCACGTGATCTAATATGCAGAACAAATTGGCTATTTAACAATGTGCTATCCCGGTTTTCAACCAACCAGGTGATTATTGTCTATAGTAGGCAGATTTTAGGATATACAATGTTCACATTGGTTCATGGTATTATTGAATTAAAATATAAAACATTTCATTTTTTTAATTATTGCATGTTGCCATATTCTCAAATGAAATTTAGAGGGCGAGCTATTTTACAAGATTGTCTCAAAAGATGCACGCAAAGTTGTCATTCTGTCTGACTCGTGGAAAGGTCACGTGGCGATTCTCGCCATCACTATATATCTGACGTCATCATTGTCTGATGTAACAAGTGTCACGGAATATCACAGCGATGACATCTACTTTATTATAATCAAATCGATCACAGTGTTTTCCTTATATTATTGTCTGATGTAACACGTGTCACGGAATACCACTGCGATGACATCTACTTTATTATAATCAAATCGATCACAGTGTTGTCCTTATATTATTGTTATATATATTTGTTTAAAATTCTATATAATTGTCATATAAAAAACAAGTTTATTATTTTCTGTTATTTTTTGCTCACTAATATTCAATCCAGCACGTACACAAAACCAACTTGATATTCCACCACGATGATGCGCAATCGTCATGACCCTTAAAGTTTACTCATCCTGGTACTTTCTTGAGAGACGGCGAACATTTCTCGATCATGTTACGTGCAGGCAGTAGTCACTGAAGTTCAAAAACATGGAAATTATCGCTGATAAATGGCAAAAATATCCCAGATAGTACACGCTAACATGAGTAGCACATGTTACATTTGCTGGGATCATGGCACATGTTTACAGTACACTTTAAATGTGCGCTAATTTATCAAAAGGTGAACCACTTTCCCTATTGTGTGTTTTATTTGAATATTACGACTACAGACACACATAGCCGTACATCATTTGAACATTGACTTTAAAGTGGGGGCAGTTGATACATAGCTGGGCAGGGAGCTGCCCCTGAGTGCTCAAAAGTGTGACCATCATGATTTTTATACCTGGATAGTGGCAAAATCTATATCCATATATATACCAAAGTACCATTTCTGTCATCACTGTTTATTCCAAATAAAACAGTTACCGTATTTGCTGTATTAGAAGAGCATCTCCAATAGAAGCACATGTAAGCCAACAGTTGCATTGTATATTGATTTAATAAAATATGTATTTTGACTATATACATAAGTATACCAAATCGGAAAAAATTTACCGATCTTGAGCAGAAATAAGACCGATACTTATACTTAAAATCCAAATAACGAGACCCATTTCAGGGGCACGTCCCCATTAGGCATGTTCTATGTACCCCCCCCCCCTCCGGGGGTCGCAAGTATACAAGTATTTTTCTCGTGAAGGACAGTGCAGTTAGCAGCCGCCGCAAGAGGGCGTGAGTACGACTTTCCATCCACTTGTAACAATCAACGTGTGATGACGTAAACAAATATTTATGCACATTGAATTGTAATCATACAATTGATACGTCAATGTATTATTACTTTTCATCATTATGAATTGTAATCATACAACTGATACGTCAATGTATTATTACTTTTCATCATTATGAATTGTAATCATACAACTGATACGTCGATGTATTATTACTTTTCATCATTATGAATTGTAATCATACAACTGATACGTCGATGTATTATTACTTTTCATCATTATGAATTGTAATCATATAACTGATACGTCGATGTATTATTACTTTTCATCATTATGAATTGTAATCATATAACTGATACGTCAATGTATTATTACTTTTCATCATTATGAATTGTAGTCATATAACTGATACGTCAATGTATTATTACTTTTCATCATTATGAATTGTAATCATATAACTGATATGTCAATGTATTATTACTTTTCATCATTATGAATTGTAAACGTACAACTGATACGTCAATGTATAATTACTTTTCATCATTATGAATTGTAATCGTACAACTGATACGTCAATGTATTATTACTTTTCATCATTATGAATTGTAATCGTACAACTGATACGTCAATGTATTATTACTTTTCATCATTATGAATTGTAATCGTACAACTGATACGTCAATGTATTATTACTTTTCATCATTATGAATTGTAATCATACAACTGATACGTCAATGTATTATTACTTTTCATCATTATGAATTGTAATCATACAACTGATACGCCAATGTATTATTACTTTTCATCATTATGAATTGTAATCATACAACTGATACGTCGATGTATTATTACTTTTCATCATTATGAATTGTAATCATACAACTGATACGTCGATGTATTATTACTTTTCATCATTATGAATTGTAATCATATAACTGATACGTCAATGTATTATTACTTTTCATCATTATGAATTGTAATCATATAACTGATACGTCAATGTATTATTACTTTTCATCATTATGAATTGCAATCGTACAACTGATACGTCAATGTATTATTACTTTTCATCATTATGAATTGTAATCGTACAGCTGATACGTCAATGTATTATTACTTTTCATCATTATGAATTGTAATCATATAACTGATACGTCAATGTATTATTACTTTTCATCATTATGAATTGTAGTCATATAACTGATACGTCAATGTATTATTACTTTTCATCATTATGAATTGTAATCGTACAACTGATACGTCAATGTATAATTACTTTTCATCATTATGAATTGTAATCGTACAACTGATACGTCAATGTATTATTACTTTTCATCATTATGAATTGTAATCGTACAACTGATACGTCAATGTATTATTACTTTTCATCATTATGAATTGTAATCATACAACTGATACGTCAATGTATTATTACTTTTCATCATTATGAATTGTAATCATACGACTGATACGTCAATGTATTATTACTTTTCATCATTATGAATTGTAATCATACAACTGATACGCCAATGTATTATTACTTTTCATCATTATGAATTGTAATCATACAACTGATACGTCGATGTATTATTACTTTTTATCGTTATGAATTGTAATCATACAACTGCTACGTCAATGTATATTACTTTTCATCATTATGAATTGTAATCGTACAACTGATACGTCAATGTATTATTACTTTTCATCATTATGAATTGTAATTATACAACTGATACGTCAATGTATTATTACTTTTTATCGTTATGAATTGTAATCATACAACTGCTACGTCAATGTATATTACTTTTCATCATTATGAATTGTAATCATACAACTGATACGTCAATGTATTATTACTTTTCATCATTATGAATTGTAATCATACAACTGATACGTCAATGTATTATTACTTTTCATCATTATGAATTGTAATCATACAACTGATACGTCGATGTATTATTACTTTTCATCATTATGAATTGTAATCATACAACTGATACGTCGATGTATTATTACTTTTCATCATTATGAATTGTAATCATATAACTGATACGTCAATGTATTATTACTTTTCATCATTATGAACTGTAATCATATAACTGATACGTCAATGTATTATTACTTTTCATCATTATGAATTGTAATCATATAACTGATACGTCAATGTATTATTACTTTTCATCATTATGAATTGTAATCATACAACTGATACGTCGATGTATTATTACTTTTCATCATTATGAATTGTAATCATACAACTGATACGTCGATGTATTATTACTTTTCATCATTATGAATTGTAATCATATAACTGATACGTCAATGTATTATTACTTTTCATCATTATGAATTGTAATCATATAACTGATACGTCAATGTATTATTACTTTTCATCATTATGAATTGTAATCATATAACTGATACGTCAATGTATTATTACTTTTCATCATTATGAATTGTAATCATATAACTGATACGTCAATGTATTATTACTTTTCATCATTATGAATTGCAATCGTACAACTGATACGTCAATGTATAATTACTTTTCATCATTATGAATTGTAATCATACAACTGATACGTCGATGTATTATTACTTTTCATCATTATGAATTGTAATCATACAACTGATACGTCGATGTATTATTACTTTTCATCATTATGAATTGTAATCATATAACTGATACGTCAATGTATTATTACTTTTCATCATTATGAATTGTAATCGTACAACTGATACGTCAATGTATAATTACTTTTCATCATTATGAATTGTAATCGTACAACTGATACGTCAATGTATAATTACTTTTCATCATTATGAATTGTAATCGTACAACTGATACGTCAATGTATTATTACTTTTCATCATTATGAATTGTAATCGTACAACTGATACGTCAATGTATTATTACTTTTCATCATTATGAATTGTAATCATACAACTGATACGTCAATGTATTATTACTTTTCATCATTATGAATTGTAATCATACGACTGATACGTCAATGTATTATTACTTTTCATCATTATGAATTGTAATCATACGACTGATACGCCAATGTATTATTACTTTTCATCATTATGAATTGTAATCATACAACTGATACGTCAATGTATTATTACTTTTTATCGTTATGAATTGCAATCATACAACTGCTACGTCAATGTATATTACTTTTCATCATTATGAATTGTAATCGTACAACTGATACGTCAATGTATAATTACTTTTCATCATTATGAATTGTAATCGTACAACTGATACGTCAATGTATAATTACTTTTCATCATTATGAATTGTAATCGTACAACTGATACGTCAATGTATTATTACTTTTCATCATTATGAATTGTAATCATACAACTGATACGTCGATGTATTATTACTTTTCATCATTATGAATTGTAATCGTACAACTGATACGTCAATGTATAATTACTTTTCATCATTATGAATTGTAATCGTACAACTGATACGTCAATGTATAATTACTTTTCATCATTATGAATTGTAATCGTACAACTGATACGTCAATGTATTATTACTTTTCATCATTATGAATTGTAATCGTACAACTGATACGTCGATGTATTATTACTTTTCATCATTATGAATTGTAATCATATAACTGATACGTCAATGTATTATTACTTTTCATCATTATGAATTGTAATCATATAACTGATACGTCAATGTATTATTACTTTTCATCATTATGAATTGTAATCATATAACTGATACGTCAATGTATTATTACTTTTCATCATTATGAATTGCAATCGTACAACTGATACGTCAATGTATAATTACTTTTCATCATTATGAATTGTAATCATACAACTGATACGTCGATGTATTATTACTTTTCATCATTATGAATTGTAATCATACAACTGATACGTCGATGTATTATTACTTTTCATCATTATGAATTGTAATCATATAACTGATACGTCAATGTATTATTACTTTTCATCATTATGAATTGTAATCGTACAACTGATACGTCAATGTATAATTACTTTTCATCATTATGAATTGTAATCGTACAACTGATACGTCAATGTATAATTACTTTTCATCATTATGAATTGTAATCGTACAACTGATACGTCAATGTATTATTACTTTTCATCATTATGAATTGTAATCGTACAACTGATACGTCAATGTATTATTACTTTTCATCATTATGAATTGTAATCATACAACTGATACGTCAATGTATTATTACTTTTCATCATTATGAATTGTAATCATACGACTGATACGTCAATGTATTATTACTTTTCATCATTATGAATTGTAATCATACGACTGATACGCCAATGTATTATTACTTTTCATCATTATGAATTGTAATCATACAACTGATACGTCAATGTATTATTACTTTTTATCGTTATGAATTGCAATCATACAACTGCTACGTCAATGTATATTACTTTTCATCATTATGAATTGTAATCATACAACTGATACGTCAATGTATTATTACTTTTCATCATTATGAATTGTAATCATACAACTGATACGTCAATGTATTATTACTTTTCATCATTATTGTTTTGTCGCATTGGGGTCTATTTTAAATGATCTGGAGGGTGGAGACAATTGTTTGATTTAATTTGTAAACATTTTATTCACATATGGCTGACAATACCATTTATATTCACATATGGCTGACAATACCATTTATATTCACATATGGCTTACAATACCATTTATATTCACATATGGCTGACAATACCATTTATATTCACATATTGCTGACAATACCATTCATATTCACATATAGCTGACAATACCATTTATATTCACATATAGCTGACAATACCATTTATATTCACATATGGCTGACAATGCCATTTATATTCACATATGGCTAACAATACCATTTATATTCACATATGGCTGACAATACCATTTATATTCACATATGGCTGACAATGCCATTTATATTCACATATGGCTAACAATACCATTTATATTCACATATGGCTGACAATACATTTATATTCACATATGGCTGACAATGCCATTTATATTCACATATGGCTGACAAAGCCATTTATATTCACATATGGCTGACAATGCCATTTATATTCACATATGGCTGACAAAGCCATTTATATTCACATATGGCTGACAATGCCATTTATATTCACATATGGCTGACAATACCATTCATATTCACAAATAGCTGACAATACCATTTATATTCACATATGGCTGACAAAGCCATTTATATTCACATATGGCTGACAATGCCTTTTTTATTCACATATGGCTGACAATACCATTTATATTCACATATGGCTGACAATGCCATTTATATTCACATATAGCTGACAATGCCATTTATATTCACATATGGCTGACAAAGCCATTTATATTCACATATGGCTGACAATGCCATTTTTATTCACATATGGCTGACAATACCATTTATATTCACATATAGCTGACAATGCCATTTATATTCACATATGGCTAACAATACCATTTATATTCACATATAGCTGACAATACCATTTATATTCACATATGGCTGACAATACCATTTATATTCACAAATAGCTGACAATACCATTTGTATTCACATATGGCTGGCAATACCATTATATTCACATATGGCTGACAATACATTTATATTCACATATGGCTGACAATGCCATTTATATTCACATATGGCTGACAAAGCCATTTATATTCACATATGGCTGACAATGCCATTCATATTCACATATGACTGACAATGCCATTTATATTCACATATAGCTGACAATACCATTTATATTCACATATGGCTGACAATGCCATTTATATTCACATATGGCTGACAATGCCATTTATATTCACATATGGCTGACAATGCCATTTATATTCACATATGGCTGACAATACCATTTATATTCACATATGGCTGACAATACCTTTTATATTTACATATGGCTGACAATACCATTTATATTCACATTTCCCTACAATTCTTGTTATTATATAATACAAACATCGCGAACATTTAGGGCGCCCTCCAATGGGAATGTACTAGTATTTCCGGTCCCCGGCTTTCAGTGTACAGGTGACAGACGTTCCAAATTACTCGTACTTTACCTACAGTCATTTCACTGAATGTATAGAGGACAAATCAATATTTCTGCATACCATTAATGAAAACTGTATTCATAGTTAGTGTATAGATGTATTGACACAACACTGACTTTGCCAAGTGAAATCACTAAAAACTACAAGACAATAACAATTATTAACAGTCAAAGACAAAAGTGGGCACAAATTAATTACATTTACAAATTACAATATTTACTGGCAATTAAACATGTGAAAATACATTAACGATATATCTATTATCATACTCCTTCTATGAGGGACGCTGCCTTATTTTACGGCAATGTTCAATAAATTGAATCGTATTGATCTCAATATCGGGATAAATTTACTATAACTGTCAAATTACAAAAATTATTTATATGTTTGGTCATATTCTCATTTATAGACTTTCTCTGCTGTTCGTACCTTGACCATGACATTATTAGATAGATAGGTAACACGCTCTCTTTTCAACTCGTATTTTTGGTTTCCTGGTTCAATTATTAAATTGTGATTTCTTTATTTAAATTTGCTTAATTATAAATAAATAACTAGTTTTTTGTTTATGAATTCGCCAGCGGAAATCTACCCAATTCCTCATAAATACCAATTAACAGTGTATATTCGGTTAAAAACCTAGACGATATTTGAGGCAGTTGGTAGATTTGTCCCAGACATCACTACCATAGGCTAGGATTGGTCGGATTAATTTATCAAAAAGAGAAAGTAATGTAAATTTTTGTATATTTTGTTTATATTCTATTTTTGCTTACAGTAAAAATAATGCCTGCCCCTTCTTTTAGATTTGCTAGTGTTTCTTTGAATTTGTCATTAGAGCTCAGGGTGACAGGTATATTCACTTTAAAAACGAGTGCATTTATTGAAAATCAAAACTTATGTTTTTTCTCAATAATTACAATGTCGAGTGTAACATACCAGATGATCTAAACAAGATTGTAAAACCATGTTATTGTTTCAGATAGCAGAACAATATCATCTGCATACAGAAGACTGGTGTTCCCTTTAGAGTTGGTGGGTCACACGTGTTGAGATTTAAGATATCTGGCAGCACCTAGACGCAAGAGGACGCAGTTTATAGGAAAGGTGTATTATTTGGTGTTTTTGTGCAGTATCGCTGAAAACATTATGAATCACCAGATTTAAAATTAAAGTTCGAAATATTTGAGGTTGTTTGAACAGAAAATGTTAACACATACACTGAACCTAAATGTCTTTCATTTTGTAGTACGTACCATGAAGTAAAATGTTATGTTGTATCCGCGGGGGCGGAGCTACGTCACAATCCTGAACAACCAAATTTATATATGTTACACACGTTGGGATAATCTTGTTACACTGTTCAAAGGAGTCTCAACAATCATCTCAAAGTACCGTTTTCTGCGAGTTTTTGGGCCTTTGTTTTCACCGCGAGGGTTGCCAGGCGGTGAAAATGCCCGGATGTCCGCCCCTACCGCCTGGCAACCCTCGCGGTGAAAACAAAGGCCAAAACTCGCAGATCCTACTTAACTGTGATGGCCCAGGTCAATCATATTAGCTGACATTTTTTGCAGACGACCTTTTGTCCAGGAATAAACAAATGTAGTGACTCAGGTCAATATTGGCCCGGCTTTTATTGTGACTGAAATGTAGCCGAATATTTTTAATTTGTTATATTCTAATTAAGTAACATGTTTTTTTTTCTCTCAAAATCAGTGCCAGTATATACTATACGAAAGCGGTTGGTTTTCTTTGGATTGTTTTATTTTGCCTTGTTTGTTTTATATGGCTGTAAAATTTGTGGAACAGAAAATACTGTGATAACTGTGATTGAAAAATGTGTTTCTCCAGGTAAATCGTGCTGCTACTAATTTGACTGGAACATTAGGGAGGCAGCCACTTTCTGTTTTTATAAAAAGAGATGTTGATAAAATACTGACATAGAACAACATAGAAGCAATAACACTACAGCAAATAACATTGAATATATTTGGAACAATGATAGAAGCTGTGTGACTAATATAATTGAACAAATTGAGAGAGGTTAAAAAAGTAAGTGGAGGAGAGAAATTAATATAGAAATAACAGCATCGGGTGAATAAACAAATTCCAAATTTTCCAAAAAAATAAGAGGTACTTTCAAATGAAAAAGTATTTATTTAATGTTCGAGATAAGAACTACAAAAAAAAAAAAAAAAAAAAAAAAAAACATTTGTAAGTTGCGGGCATACCAGACCAAAAAGTAAACTAGAAGACAGGACATATAACAGGTGCAATGATAACTCACTTGATTGTCAAAAACATGGAAGAGTACGGCAACCAAATATTCTGGTCTAATAAATCAATAAATCAAAAATAAGGAACAATTTTATATTACGAGTAATACAAATACATTACTGAGCGAATATATAATTCACACGGATATATATCCGGAGCAATATATCTTTCTTGATGGATTTCACGCCCAATGCGTTTTTTTTTTACCATTTTCAGTAGATTTAGAATCGTTTACTTTTTTTCTTTTTACCCATCTTTACTTGACATGTTCATTTCTAAGTGAATAATTTCAATAAAATAAAGTTAAGGTGTAAAGAGTAATTAAGTACTCGGACTCGGGAGACGTGGTTTATTTATGTATTATCGTTTTTCGATTCGCTCCATAAAATAATACACGAAAACAATTATTGTTATACGCGTATTCAAGTAATTTAAGTCTAGGTACAGCTCGTGGACTCAGTCAGCAGAATTATTTTTTGATTTGCGCCCCCTTGCGACGAGTTATGCCTATGAAAAAAACTATCCGCGAAGCGCTCTTCCTCTTTGGCCCGTCCATCATTGTGGTAGGACAACCTGTATGGCAAGGCCGTAAAATCCGATGTAATCCACCGTCAGGAGAAAAGAAAATCATATAAAGATGACGGAACAGATGACACTACGTGGTACCCTAAAGGGACACAATGGATGGGTTACCCAAATCGCTACAACACCCCAGTTTCCCGACATGATTTTGTCGGCATCCAGAGGCAAGTTTCCATGTCGGCCATTTTGTGTTAGAAATAATATCACATGTTCAACCTAGAGTATGGTTTTCCACGTCGTGTGTCTATATTTGATTTTCCCAAACACCACGAAATTGTCTATACCAAGTTCATTCACTATCTTGCTCTGTTTGTGTCATCTGGAATATCAGTCGACTAAAGTTTACTTCTAATCTGTTATTTGATGTAATACGTATACAATACATATTGTCAGACCTGATGAGTACAATTATTCGAACCCCCAGTAAAGATAGGTACTTATTTTCTTTTCCCGTTTAATTGAAGTTTGCAAACTCCTTTGTAAATTATGGGATATGATTTTCTCAATATAGCAGATTATTCAAGATTCAGAAATGATAATCCGCAATTGTGTTTCTTTGATGTATCATGCCATTTCTTATATTAGACTCAAAATGTTGTAAAATTCTGTACATTTCAAATAGTTTACTTGACAAAGAATAGTTTACATTTGCTAACTGTACTCAATAATTACAAAGATTCTTTTGTTAATATAATGTTCCCATATGTTGTAATGTGCAAATTTGTATGATCCTGATGGCATAGACTTGTGCATGTGATGTTTCCAAGAATGTAATTATTCTATGTAATGCATTAGGGCTATTTCTCCAAAATGGCTGGTTGAAATGTTTTCAATGGTAATATGATATTAGGTACAAACTGAAGCTAGTATAGAAAAAATGACAAAATTAAATTAACCACTCTTCCTCTCCCTCACTTTTTGCACCATTATGGGTGTATTAGTTTATTCGTCCCACAGGTTAATTCATCCCAATTACCGATACATTAGGTTAGCTCGACACAGGCGCAATCGCAGAAAATCATGTAGTAGCTGTAGCAACTTGAAACTGCAATGAATGAACCAAACCAAAACTATCAATAACCAGGGGTCGAATGCACATAGATTATTAGCTAGTGCAAGTAAACTCTAAATATAATGTGCACGCTGTGCATGTAGACATTAACACAACATTTTCTCATTATATTCACTAAGCCTAAATTAAGTTCAACCAACATTGTAAGACAGCTCAAAAAAAAGCAAAATTCTTTTGTGATCGCATCAATCAAGAACCTGTAAATTTCATAAGTGGTGCATTTCACAACAAATTACTGCAGGTAAATTTCAAATTCAACATGCACACTGTGCATTCAGGGAAAAAATTCTATTTCATTCCCAGATAACCAGAAATTAGATCTGTAAATATTACAATTAAACTTTTAATTTTGTGCAATGTAGTATGCAATAATAAAGTAGACATCATTTGTCTTGTACGTCTGAATAATTTAACACATGTATCTTTATATGTATTCAGATAAAACTGTTATTATGTGGAAGTTGACCCGTGATGAAACCAACTACGGAATTCCGCAAAGGGCACTAAGAGGTCATTCTCACTTTGTTAGTGATGTTGTGATGTCTTCAGATGGCCAGTTCGCACTGTCTGGATCTTGGGATGGTACTCTACGTCTTTGGGATCTTACCACGTAAGTGACATTGACTTTGTTGTAGAAATTCATATCATTTTGAAAAGATTTTTATAGCATAGTTCCATGCTTTCTCTTATGAAAATAGCTAGTGAGCTAAAAATTGGTTTCCTGAAGTCATTGGGGAACTATGCTATAAAAAATGTCTTCAAAATGGTCTGAATTGAGTGATAGGTGAGTGGAGTGAACACAAATAACTTGTCGCGTAGCTCCCCTCAATGTGTTAATGTGTTAGTGTTTTTAGCTCTTAAGACATTTTGAAAAGTTTTTTAAATGTATTAGTTGCATAAAAATGGAGTAATGTTTTGTAAAATTTGTTAATTACAAAATATTATCTACTAATATATTTATCAGTCCTGGCAATCTATTTACTATTGAGTTATCTTTTTTTCTCTCTCCAGTGGCGTAACAACGCGTCGTTTTGTTGGACACACAAAAGATGTATTAAGCGTGGCCTTCTCTGCTGACAATCGTCAGATTGTATCCGGGTCTCGTGATAGAACCATCAAATTATGGAATACACTGGGAATTTGTAAATACACAATCCAGGTAAGAATTTATATTGTCTACAGAAAGCTGTATATGCAATCAGCACATCTTTCATTCCAGGGAACCAAACAATCTACTTGCAGAAACTGACGACCAGTGCAATGCTATAAAACAAGCACGGATTGGTCATTTGCTTTTATGACATCACTTATGAATATGCAAATCATAGCTCCCAGATACAGGCATTATCATTTGCCAGTGAGTGAGTGTGGAGGGGGGTACTAGAATTTCTAGCTCCTATAACATAGTTCTATTGGTTTGATTTGTAAATTCGCTTTAGGAAATGGTGCACATTTTTTGTGCAAAAAAATTGTGCTTTTTCAGAAATGTGAGCTTTCTCTCAGAGCGTTTATTAGACTTCATTGAGGTCTTGAGATAACTGTGATTATTGTTGGTCTCAATTTGCATAAATTGTGTAATAGATGTTCACATTTAATTCTTTTCACTTGTCTTAACACTGGACATCATTCTGGCTTCCCAATTGTTTGAATTCCCTTTACTATCACTTTTTAATAGTGTTTCAATGCAGGTTGATTCTCCCGAAATTAATTTGTTCCAAACTACTACCAACATCAGTGATTAGGAAGACACAATCCTGGCAAATTCTTATTTATTTTCCTGTAATGAGCACAAATATATTTTACATTATAGTGCCAGGTCTCTAATGCTTGATGAATGCTCAGAGTGCAACTTTAAGTATAGATGCCCATTGCCAATTTAATTCTTTTGTGTGTAGGTTGTGTCATCCTAAAAATATGATCAACTGAAAAATTATATTTGTTTCCATAATTTTTGACTCCCATGTGCGAAGCACAAAATGGGAGTCTCTGCGGTTAGTGTTTCTGTATGTATCTATGTATGTATGTATGTGTGTGTGTGTGTGTGTGTCAGTCTGTTCCACTGATATATCAAGAACCATACATCAGTATTTGATGAAACTTGGTGCATAGATGCTCTCTAATGCGCAGATTTGATTAGGTTCTGGTAAAATTTCATGCATATTAATTACCTAATTTGCATGATAATAAGCTAATTTTTAGCTGTTCCATTGATAACTGAAGAACCACTTATTGGATTTTGATGAAACTTGGTACATGGATGCTCTGAACTAATGCTTGGTTTTGATTAGTTTTTGGTAAAAATTACCTAATCACTAATTACCTAATTTGTATAATGATTAGTCAATTTTCGATTTTTCTACTGATATCTCAAGTACTAATCATCACATTTCAATGAAACTTGGTACATAGATGTCATATGACACTGCACAGACTTGATAGTTTTTAAGGTAATGTCAGTGCATATTAATTACCTAATTTGCATAATTAATAAATTTTCAGCTTTTAATGTTTTAAGTAGTAAGCATTAAATTTCAATGAAACTTGGTACATAGATACTCGAGGACTATTCAGAGATTGATTGTTTTGGGATAAATATTTGTGCATATTAATAACCTAATTTGCATTATTAGTTAATTTTCAGCTTTTCCACAGATATCTCAAGTACTAATTATCACATTGCAATGAAACTTGGTACATAGATCCTTTAGGACAATAGACAATTGTGGGTTTAAATCTGTACATATTAATTACTAATTTACATAACTAACCACTTTTAAGCTATCACACTGATATCTAAAGTACTAATTATTCCATTTCAATGAAACTCAGTGCAAAGATGCTCTAGGACAATGTACAAACCTGATTAGTTTGGGGTTAAAATCTGTTTATATTAATTTTCTGATTTGCATTATTAGTTTTCGGCTTTTCCATCACTATCTCTGACAAGTAGTTTTGAATTATATTTAATATGTCTCCAATACTCTCAGCACATGGGAGTTCTTTCTAAGCTTTCTTTCTAAGATTGTAGTTGAATTGCATGCAAGTCTGTTTATCCAATGATTTGAAAAAGACATAATCTACCTGATTTCATACTGCTGAAATATGTCCTGCAATTATGAGGATAAATGACTTTAAGATATTCAATTGAATATCTAGATATTAGAAATGATTACGTTTAATTGATTCTTACCTTTTTGTTACAGGAAGATGGACACACTGAATGGGTGTCATGTGTTCGATTTTCACCAAATAACCAGAACCCCATCATTGTGTCCTGTGGTTGGGATAAGCATGTCAAGGTATAGTCATTCGTCTTTTTGTGCTACTCTGTTCTGCTCCTCAATTCAGTATCAATTAGGTCAGTTTAAAATTACACGTAATCAGTTTTGGGCAATTGATGACATTTTGTACATACTAAGGCCCTGACAAAAAATTCCTATAACCTGACCCTACCTTATTTTTACTGCAATAAACAGTACTAGTATTTGGGAAAACATCACAAAATTAGGCAAAGCTTTGAATGAGATTTTACGCTAATTCAAAACTGAGTTTGCAATAATCGTCTTTATATGCAAGAAAAAAAGTAAACACTGTTGTAACAAGAAAAAACTACATGAAAAAATCCATACTTTTTACTTTTCTAAAGTATGTTACAGAAAATAGAAGTTTTTTGTGAAAAACTATATTTGCTTTGTAATGCCATACCAAAATACTGAATTGTTAGCCCATCTTGGTCGTTGACTATTCTGATAGTACTTATTTTAATCTCAGATTTGTTATCTATTTTCTTATTTTTGATAGGTTTGGAATTTAACAAACTGTAAACTCAAGACAAACCATATTGGGCATTCAGGATATTTGAACTGTGTAACTGTATCACCAGATGGATCATTGTGTGCTTCTGGGGGAAAGGTAAGTCTGCATTCAGGATTATATATAGTAGATATAATTTGGTAATCGTTGTCGCAAGTTTATTTATTAACTTCCTTCAGGATGGCAATATGAAAGGTGCGCTCTACCCATTCACCAATTCTTCCAAAACTAAATTTATTGATTGACAAAGAGATTTAGCTAAATGCTCTACTGTATTATTGATGAATAGTGACTTCATGATCAGTTTGTTCAACCTAGAGGTCTCCGATTTGGTGAGTTTGTCATTTGTTTTGCAATACTGGCAGTATATATAATTGTTTGCTTGTATTTGTAGGATGGTCAAGCCATGTTGTGGGATTTGAATGAAGGGAAACATTTATACACATTAGATGGTGGTGAGATTATCAACGCACTGTGTTTTAGTCCAAATCGTTATTGGCTTTGTGCGGCAACTGGACCTACCATCAAAATATGGGTAAGTAGTCGTTTTCTGTCCCCATTTTCTATGTTGCTGTGTAGTAGTGCGCTTGCCCGCCTACCCATTAGTTCATAGTGGTTGGTTGAGAGCACCCATTTCATTGTGCATTCAAATTTCATCACTCAGAGCATCACAGGCTGATAGATTTGTAGATAATCTCTCATAACTCCACTTCTATTGACCAGCCTTATGAACAAGTCGCATCAGATGATAATCTCTTTGATGAATTTCTTATTGTAAAATGCAGCCTTCAATTCTGTCATTATCCGCGTGTTATCACTTGCAAATCGGTTAGTTATATTCCTTTTTATGAAGTTACATTTTCAATATAATTTCATTATCACAGGATTTAGAAGGCAAGATTATTGTTGATGAGCTGCGACCTGAAGTAATCACCGGCAGTAGCAAAGCTGAACCACCACAGTGCATTTCCCTTGCATGGTCCGCAGATGGACAAACCCTGTTTGCTGGTTACACTGACAACCTTATCAGAGTATGGCAAGTCAGCCGACTGGTCTAATTTAACAAAAAAAAATCTACATTTGAAGTCTTTGAATAACAGGGATTTTCATTGCCTCCCTGGTAAACAAGGAAGTGTCATGTAGACAGAAAAAAAGACAAATATCTCTTTGCCAAGAATCAAGGTGCTTCACACTTCTTCTGTACCAACTCTGAAATTGACGCTAATAAAATCATACTTGTAAATTATCTTGGCAAATAAAGTCTGCCTTTGTAACTGAAGGTTGAATTGAAATTGTGTTGAGACCCTCTTTATTTTGACATCGTATCTGGGATATAAAGTCTGACTCAAGATGAAATGTTGAGGCTGCAGGAAGGACTTTGTATTCAGGAGTAAAAGAATTTTAACCAACTTAAATCCATTTTACTGAATAATTTAAAACTTTTACATTTGCAGGTAGAAATGACTTGCATTTTATGTAGCAAGTCAATTCTGTACCATGTTTTCAAATTGCTATAAAATACCAAGAACATTTCTTAGGCAGTGTTTACAACTGTTCACTTTTGTGATTTTGATTAATTTCCTCAATTTGCATGCTAAAATTGCAAATGTAAAGCAGGATTTGGGATTTTCGACTTGAGCCACATGCACACACAGAAAAAATGGAATATTTGTTCAATATTAAAACGTCCATAAGTAAATATAGTTCTATTTCCATGTAGTTTTGCCATAAAGTCTTGTCTCATCTCATCTCCTTGGCTAGCCGTAACCTTACAATAGTGACATCAGTATTTAAAGCAAAAATATCTAATTTTTTTTTTTAAATAGATTACTGAAATGTTGTTTTGGACATAATTGCATAGACAAAATGGTCCTACACGGGGCGATAACTCAAAACTGCAACGAGTAATTTACATTGTTGAAACTGGTCACATGATGGAAATGTAGATAATAATACAAGTTCATATAGCGCCTAGTATTCATCGCAGTGATGCTCAATGTCACTTAGTTTCACAGATAGGCTTGCTGAAACGGCTAAGATTTGAGTTCGGTTTTGAAGTTACCAGTTGGTAATTGATTCCATAATGATGGTGAGGAATGACCGGTCACCATAATTCTTGAGATGAGTCGATGTACGGCAAGTGTATGTTTCTTAAGCGAGGGGTTCTCTGGTTTCAATTTTTGTGAAGGTCCGATATGTAGGGTGGTGTCAAACATTACAGTGAGTGACTTGTACGCGAGTAGTAAAATTTTGAAGTGTATCGTATAGTAAACTGGCATCCAATGTAATTTACGAAGAATGGGAGTGATATGAATTTTTTTGGTATGTGTAATTAGACGCGCAGCACAATTTTGAGCCCTCTGAAGCAGGTGAATTTGGCAAGGCATTGCCGTAATCCAGTTTAGCGGTTATAATAGTGAAGGAGTTGTGACATGTGATTTGCACTATTGCATGCGACAAATAAAATCATCAGAGTGGCTTAGCCTCTCAAGATGACACATTTGCCTCCGGGTAAGTTGTCATCTTGTATTGTAACCCCTCCCGAGGTTTACTTTACAAAAGTGGATTTCAATAGGTGGCGTTCTCTGGAGACCAGGGTGTAGCATTGTGGCCAATCTTTCAAGTGATTCAACGTACAACTTTGGTATGTAGTCTATATGCTACGTTTTCAGTGTCCACATTTTGCTGATGACTGTTACAGATTAGGCTAAAATTGTATCTTTAAGAGCCTAGAATTCCTAGAAGAAAGACTCCAAATAGGCCAATAGCGCTGATGTTGCTGTACTGTAATAAAGTAATTCTGCAAATTTTTCTGCAGCCCTATTATCGGGTTGTATGTTGTAACATTATACATGTGTATAGAACAATCAGATTCATGTTTGTATCATGGTGAATTATATGGTGTATGCAACCACAAATCTCCATCGTCGTACGCCATGGCTTCTTTTACGGCAAGCCTACACATATTTAGTTGAGTCTCAAAGCAAAAATAAACTGGCGGCGAGAATGCAAATCTTGTACTTCTTTGAATCCAGATTGCTGCTACTCAAACAAATTTTATTTTCGAACTGGTTAAGGTGCAGGTGCTTGTGTTCGATTGGGACTGGTTGTCGCCATATGATAGCACACTGAATTGCCATTTGATAGAGAGATGGCTGCACAGCCTTGTAGTCCTAAACAGGAATATAGCTTCTGCACTATGTGTAAGCACAAGCTTGCAATTTGCACATACAAAACAAGCAGCATGTCGGCTGAGATAGCTCCACTGTTAGCTATGCACATTTCAATTAAACAATTGAAGATATTAGATATTAATTTACCGTATGTATCAAAGCATCACTTTTTACCAAAAATATTCACCAAAATAAAGAGAATTAAAGATATCATCACAAAATGAACAAATCTGAGAGGTCCACATGTAGTACCTATATATGTAATAGCAAACATACTGGAGTCAGTGTGGCTAGTAGAGCCTGGAAATGGCAAACATACTGAAGTCAGTGTGGCTAGTAGAGCCTGGAAATGGCAAACATACTGAAGTCAGTGTGGCTAGTAGAGCCTGGAAATGGTAAACATACTGAAGTCAGTGTGGCTAGTAGAGCTTGGAAATGGCAAACATACTGAAGTCAGTGTGGCTAGTAGAGCCTGGAAATGGCAAACATACTGAAGTCAGTGTGGCTAGTAGAGCCTGGAAATGGTAAACATACTGAAGTCAGTGTGGCTAGTAGAGCTTGGAAATGGCAAACATACTGGAGTCAGTGTGGCTAGTAGAGCCTGGAAATGGCAAACATACTGAAGTCAGTGTGGCTAGTAGAGCCTGGAAATGGCAAACATACTGAAGTCAGTGTGGCTAGTAGAGCCTGGAAATGGCAAACATACTGAAGTCAGTGTGGCTAGTAGAGCTTGGAAATGGCAAACATACTGGAGTCAGTGTGGCTAGTAGAGCCTGGAAATGGCAAACATACTGAAGTCAGTGTGGCTAGTAGAGCCTGGAAATGGCAAACATACTGGTGTCAGTGTGGCTAGTAGAGCCTGGAAATGGCAAACATACTGAAGTCAGTGTGGCTAGTAGAGCCTGGAAATGGCAAACATACTGGTGTCAGTGTGGCTAGTAGAGCCTGGAAATGGCAAACATACTGGAGTCGGTGCGGCTAGTAGAGCCTGGAAATGGCAAACATACTGGAGTCAGTGTGGCTAGTAGAGCCTGGAAATGGCAAACATACTGAAGTCAGTGTGGCTAGTAGAGCGTGGAAATAGCAAACATACTGAAGTCAGTGTGGCTAGTAGAGCTTGGAAATGGCAAACATACTGGAGTCAGTGTGGCTAGTAGAGCCTGGAAATGGCAAACATACTGAAGTCAGTGTGGCTAGTAGAGCCTGGAAATGGCAAACATACTGAAGTCAGTGTGGCTAGTAGAGCCTGGAAATGGTAAACATACTGAAGTCAGTGTGGCTAGTAGAGCTTGGAAATGGCAAACATACTGAAGTCAGTGTGGCTAGTAGAGCCTGGAAATGGCAAACATACTGAAGTCAGTGTGGCTAGTAGAGCCTGGAAATGGTAAACATACTGAAGTCAGTGTGGCTAGTAGAGCTTGGAAATGACAAACATACTGAAGTCAGTGTGGCTAGTAGAGCTTGGAAATGGCAAACATACTGAAGTCAGTGTGGCTAGTAGAGCCTGGAAATGGCAAACATACTGAAGTAAGTGTGGCTAGTAGAGCTTGGAAATGGCAAACATACTGAAGTAAGTGTGGCTAGTAGAGCCTGGAAATGGTAAACATACTGAAGTCAGTGTGGCTAGTAGAGCTTGGAAATGGCAAACATACTGAAGTCAGTGTGGCTAGTAGAGCTTGGAAATGGCAAACATACTGAAGTCAGTGTGGCTAGTAGAGCCTGGAAATGGCAAACATACTGAAATAAGTGTGGCTAGTAGAGCTTGGAAATGGCAAACATACTGAAGTAAGTGTGGCTAGTAGAGCCTGGAAATGGTAAACATACTGAAGTCAGTGTGGCTAGAAGAGCTTGGAAATGGCAAACATATTGAAGTAAGTGTGGCTAGTAGAGCTTGGAAATGGCAAACATACTGAAGTAAGTGTGGCTAGTAGAGCCTGGAAATGGTAAACATACTGAAGTCAGTGTGGCTAGTAGAGCCTGGAAATGGCAAACATACTGAAGTAAGTGTGGCTAGTAGAGCTTGGAAATGGCAAACATACTGGAGTCAGTGTGGCTAGTAGAGCCTGGAAATGGCAAACATACTGAAGTCAGTGTGGCTAGTAGAGCCTGGAAATGGCAAACATACTGAAGTCAGTGTGGCTAGTAGAGCCTGGAAATGGTAAACATACTGAAGTCAGTGTGGCTAGTAGAGCTTGGAAATGGCAAACATACTGAAGTCAGTGTGGCTAGTAGAGCTTGGAAATGGCAAACATACTGAAGTGTGGCTAGTAGAGCCTAGAAATGGCAAACATACTGAAGTGTGGCAAGTAGAGCTTGGAAATGGCAAACATACTGAAGTAAGTGTGGCTAGTAGAGCCTGGAAATGGCAAACATACTGAAGTCAGTGTGGCTAGTAGAGCCTGGAAATGGCAAACATACTGAAGTAAGTGTGGCTAGTAGAG
The DNA here is from genome assembly GCF_978046115.1 of Saccoglossus kowalevskii. Lineage (NCBI taxonomy): Eukaryota > Metazoa > Hemichordata > Enteropneusta > Harrimaniidae > Saccoglossus > Saccoglossus kowalevskii. Next base: position 32,143,866 of record NC_140659.1, on the reverse strand, counting down.
CTTGGAAATGGCAAACATACTGAAGTAAGTGTGGCTAGTAGAGCCTGGAAATGGCAAACATACTGAAGTGTGGCTAGTAGAGCTTGGAAATGGCAAACATACTGAAGTAAGTGTGGCTAGTAGAGCCTGGAAATGGCAAACATACTGAAGTCAGTGTGGCTAGTAGAGCCTGGAAATGGTAAACATACTGAAGTCAGTGTGGCTAGTAGAGCTTGGAAATGGCAAACATACTGAAGTCAGTGTGGCTAGTAGAGCTTGGAAATGGCAAACATACTGAAGTCAGTGTGGCTAGTAGAGCCTGGAAATGGCAAACATACTGAAATAAGTGTGGCTAGTAGAGCTTGGAAATGGCAAACATACTGAAGTCAGTGTGGCTAGTAGAGCTTGGAAATGGCAAACATACTGAAGTCAGTGTGGCTAGTAGAGCTTGGAAATGGCAAACATACTGAAGTCAGTGTGGCTAGTAGAGCCTGGAAATGGCAAACATACTGAAGTGTAGCTGGTAGAGCTTGGAAATGGCAAACATACTGAAGTCAGTGTGGCTAGTAGAGCCTGGAAATGGCAAACATACTGAAGTCAGTGTGGCTAGTAGAGCCTGGAAATGGTAAACATACTGAAGTCAGTGTGGCTAGTAGAGCTTGGAAATGGCAAACATACTGAAGTCAGTGTGGCTAGTAGAGCTTGGAAATGGCAAACATACTGAAGTCAGTGTGGCTAGTAGAGCCTGGAAATGGCAAACATACTGAAATAAGTGTGGCTAGTAGAGCTTGGAAATGGCAAACATACTGAAGTAAGTGTGGCTAGTAGAGCCTGGAAATGGTAAACATACTGAAGTCAGTGTGGCTAGAAGAGCTTGGAAATGGCAAACATACTGAAGTAAGTGTGGCTAGTAGAGCCTGGAAATGGTAAACATACTGAAGTCAGTGTGGCTAGTAGAGCCTGGAAATGGCAAACATACTGAAGTAAGTGTGGCTAGTAGAGCTTGGAAATGGCAAACATACTGGAGTCAATGTGGCTAGTAGAGCCTGGAAATGGCAAACATACTGAAGTCAGTGTGGCTAGTAGAGCCTGGAAATGGCAAACATACTGAAATAAGTGTGGCTAGTAGAGCTTGGAAATGGCAAACATACTGAAGTAAGTGTGGCTAGTAGAGCCTGGAAATGGTAAACATACTGAAGTAAGTGTGGCTAGAAGAGCTTGGAAATGGCAAACATACTGAAGTAAGTGTGGCTAGTAGAGCCTGGAAATGGTAAACATACTGAAGTCAGTGTGGCTAGTAGAGCCTGGAAATGGCAAACATACTGAAGTAAGTGTGGCTAGTAGAGCTTGGAAATGGCAAACATACTGGAGTCAATGTGGCTAGTAGAGCCTGGAAATGGCAAACATACTGAAGTCAGTGTGGCTAGTAGAGCCTGGAAATGGCAAACATACTGAAGTCAGTGTGGCTAGTAGAGCCTGGAAATGGTAAACATACTGAAGTCAGTGTGGCTAGTAGAGCTTGGAAATGGCAAACATACAGAAGTCAGTGTGGCTAGTAGAGCTTGGAAATGGCAAACATACTGAAGTAAGTGTGGCTAGTAGAGCCTGGAAATGGCAAACATACTGAAGTGTGGCTAGTAGAGCTTGGAAATGGCAAACATACTGAAGTAAGTGTGGCTAGTAGAGCCTGGAAATGGCAAACATACTGAAGTAAGTGTGGCTAGTAGAGCCTGGAAATGGTAAACATACTGAAGTCAGTGTGGCTAGTAGAGCTTGGAAATGGTAAACATACTGAAGTCAGTGCGGCTAGTAGAGCTTGGAAATGGCAAACATACTGAAGTCAGTGTGGCTAGTAGAGCCTGGAAATGGCAAACATACTGAAGTCAGTGTGGCTAGTAGAGCCTGGAAATGGTAAACATACTGAAGTCAGTGTGGCTAGTAGAGCTTGGAAATGGCAAACATACTGAAGTAAGTGTGGCTAGTAGAGCCTGGAAATGGCAAACATACTGAAGTCAGTGTGGATGGTAGAGCCTGGAAATGGTAAACATACTGAAGTCAGTGTGGCTAGTAGAGCCTGGAAATGGTAAACATACTTAAGTCAGTGTGGCTAGTAGAGCTTGGAAATGGCAAACATACTGAAGTCAGTGTGGCTAGTAGAGCCTGGAAATGGCAAACATACTGAAGTAAGTGTGGCTAGTAGAGCCTGGAAATGGCAAACATACTGAAGTAAGTGTGGCTAGTAGAGCTTGGAAATGGCAAACATACTGGAGTCAATGTGGCTAGTAGAGCCTGGAAATGGCAAACATACTGAAGTCAGTGTGGCTAGTAGAGCCTGGAAATGGCAAACATACTGAAGTCAGTGTGGCTAGTAGAGCCTGGAAATGGTAAACATACTGAAGTCAGTGTGGCTAGTAGAGCTTGGAAATGGCAAACATACAGAAGTCAGTGTGGCTAGTAGAGCTTGGAAATGGCAAACATACTGAAGTAAGTGTGGCTAGTAGAGCCTGGAAATGGCAAACATACTGAAGTGTGGCTAGTAGAGCTTGGAAATGGCAAACATACTGAAGTAAGTGTGGCTAGTAGAGCCTGGAAATGGCAAACATACTGAAGTAAGTGTGGCTAGTAGAGCCTGGAAATGGTAAACATACTGAAGTCAGTGTGGCTAGTAGAGCTTGGAAATGGTAAACATACTGAAGCAGTGCGGCTAGTAGAGCTTGGAAATGGCAAACATACTGAAGTCAGTGTGGCTAGTAGAGCCTGGAAATGGCAAACATACTGAAGTCAGTGTGGCTAGTAGAGCCTGGAAATGGTAAACATACTGAAGTCAGTGTGGCTAGTAGAGCTTGGAAATGGCAAACATACTGAAGAAAGTGTGGCTAGTAGAGCCTGGAAATGGCAAACATACTGAAGTCAGTGTGGATGGTAGAGCCTGGAAATGGTAAACATACTGAAGTCAGTGTGGCTAGTAGAGCCTGGAAATGGTAAACATACTTAAGTCAGTGTGGCTAGTAGAGCTTGGAAATGGCAAACATACTGAAGTCAGTGTGGCTAGTAGAGCCTGGAAATGGCAAACATACTGAAGTAAGTGTGGCTAGTAGAGCCTGGAAATGGTAAACATACTGAAGTCAGTGTGGCTAGTGGAGCTTGGAAATGGCAAACATACTGAAGTCAGTGTGGCTAGTAGAGCCTGGAAATGGTAAACATACTGAAGTCAGTGTGGCTAGTAGAGCCTGGAAATGGTAAACATACTGAAGTCAGTGTGGCTAGTAGAGCCTGGAAATGGTAAACATACTGAAGTCAGTGTGGCTAGTAGAGCTTGGAAATGGCAAACATACTGAAGTAAGTGTGGCTAGTAGAGCCTGGAAATGGCAAACATACTGAAGTCAGTGTGGCTAGTAGAGCCTGGAAATGGTAAAAATACTGAAGTCAGTGTGGCTAGTAGAGCCTGGAAATGGTAAACATACTTGAGTCAGTGTGGCTAGTAGAGCTTGGAAATGGCAAACATACTGAAGTCAGTGTGGCTAGTAGAGCCTGGAAATGGCAAACATACTGAAGTAAGTGTGGCTAGTAGAGCCTGGAAATGGCAAACATACTGAAGTAAGTGTGGCTAGTAGAGCTTGGAAATGGCAAACATACTGGAGTCAATGTGGCTAGTAGAGCCTGGAAATGGCAAACATACTGAAGTCAGTGTGGCTAGTAGAGCCTGGAAATGGCAAACATACTGAAATAAGTGTGGCTAGTAGAGCTTGGAAATGGCAAACATACTGAAGTAAGTGTGGCTAGTAGAGCCTGGAAATGGTAAACATACTGAAGTAAGTGTGGCTAGAAGAGCTTGGAAATGGCAAACATACTGAAGTAAGTGTGGCTAGTAGAGCCTGGAAATGGTAAACATACTGAAGTCAGTGTGGCTAGTAGAGCCTGGAAATGGCAAACATACTGAAGTAAGTGTGGCTAGTAGAGCTTGGAAATGGCAAACATACTGGAGTCAATGTGGCTAGTAGAGCCTGGAAATGGCAAACATACTGAAGTCAGTGTGGCTAGTAGAGCCTGGAAATGGCAAACATACTGAAGTCAGTGTGGCTAGTAGAGCCTGGAAATGGTAAACATACTGAAGTCAGTGTGGCTAGTAGAGCTTGGAAATGGCAAACATACAGAAGTCAGTGTGGCTAGTAGAGCTTGGAAATGGCAAACATACTGAAGTAAGTGTGGCTAGTAGAGCCTGGAAATGGCAAACATACTGAAGTGTGGCTAGTAGAGCTTGGAAATGGCAAACATACTGAAGTAAGTGTGGCTAGTAGAGCCTGGAAATGGCAAACATACTGAAGTAAGTGTGGCTAGTAGAGCCTGGAAATGGTAAACATACTGAAGTCAGTGTGGCTAGTAGAGCTTGGAAATGGTAAACATACTGAAGTCAGTGCGGCTAGTAGAGCTTGGAAATGGCAAACATACTGAAGTCAGTGTGGCTAGTAGAGCCTGGAAATGGCAAACATACTGAAGTCAGTGTGGCTAGTAGAGCCTGGAAATGGTAAACATACTGAAGTCAGTGTGGCTAGTAGAGCTTGGAAATGGCAAACATACTGAAGTAAGTGTGGCTAGTAGAGCCTGGAAATGGCAAACATACTGAAGTCAGTGTGGATGGTAGAGCCTGGAAATGGTAAACATACTGAAGTCAGTGTGGCTAGTAGAGCCTGGAAATGGTAAACATACTTAAGTCAGTGTGGCTAGTAGAGCTTGGAAATGGCAAACATACTGAAGTCAGTGTGGCTAGTAGAGCCTGGAAATGGCAAACATACTGAAGTAAGTGTGGCTAGTAGAGCCTGGAAATGGCAAACATACTGAAGTAAGTGTGGCTAGTAGAGCTTGGAAATGGCAAACATACTGGAGTCAATGTGGCTAGTAGAGCCTGGAAATGGCAAACATACTGAAGTCAGTGTGGCTAGTAGAGCCTGGAAATGGCAAACATACTGAAGTCAGTGTGGCTAGTAGAGCCTGGAAATGGTAAACATACTGAAGTCAGTGTGGCTAGTAGAGCTTGGAAATGGCAAACATACAGAAGTCAGTGTGGCTAGCAGAGCTTGGAAATGGCAAACATACTGAAGTAAGTGTGGCTAGTAGAGCCTGGAAATGGCAAACATACTGAAGTGTGGCTAGTAGAGCTTGGAAATGGCAAACATACTGAAGTAAGTGTGGCTAGTAGAGCCTGGAAATGGCAAACATACTGAAGTAAGTGTGGCTAGTAGAGCCTGGAAATGGTAAACATACTGAAGTCAGTGTGGCTAGTAGAGCTTGGAAATGGTAAACATACTGAAGTCAGTGCGGCTAGTAGAGCTTGGAAATGGCAAACATACTGAAGTCAGTGTGGCTAGTAGAGCCTGGAAATGGCAAACATACTGAAGTCAGTGTGGCTAGTAGAGCCTGGAAATGGTAAACATACTGAAGTCAGTGTGGCTAGTGGAGCTTGGAAATGGCAAACATACTGAAGTCAGTGTGGCTAGTAGAGCCTGGAAATGGTAAACATACTGAAGTCAGTGTGGCTAGTAGAGCCTGGAAATGGTAAACATACTGAAGTCAGTGTGGCTAGTAGAGCCTGGAAATGGTAAACATACTGAAGTCAGTGTGGCTAGTAGAGCTTGGAAATGGCAAACATACTGAAGTAAGTGTGGCTAGTAGAGCCTGGAAATGGCAAACATACTGAAGTCAGTGTGGCTAGTAGAGCCTGGAAATGGTAAAAATACTGAAGTCAGTGTGGCTAGTAGAGCCTGGAAATGGTAAACATACTTAAGTCAGTGTGGCTAGTAGAGCTTGGAAATGGCAAACATACTGAAGTCAGTGTGGCTAGTAGAGCCTGGAAATGGCAAACATACTGAAGTAAGTGTGGCTAGTAGAGCCTGGAAATGGTAAACATACTGAAGTCAGTGTGGCTAGTGGAGCTTGGAAATGGCAAACATACTGAAGTCAGTGTGGCTAGTAGAGCCTGGAAATGGTAAACATACTGAAGTCAGTGTGGCTAGTAGAGCCTGGAAATGGTAAACATACTGAAGTCAGTGTGGCTAGTAGAGCCTGGAAATGGCAAACATACTGAAGTCAGTGTGGCTAGTAGAGCCTGGAAATGGTAAAAATACTGAAGTCAGTGTGGCTAGTAGAGCCTGGAAATGGTAAACATACTGAAGTCAGTGTGGCTAGTAGAGCCTGGAAATGGTAAACATACTGAAGTCAGTGTGGCTAGTAGAGCCTGGAAATGGTAAACATACTGAAGTCAGTGTGGCTAGTAGAGCTTGGAAATGGCAAACATACTGAAGTAAGTGTGGCTAGTAGAGCCTGGAAATGGCAAACATACTGAAGTCAGTGTGGCTAGTAGAGCCTGGAAATGGTAAAAATACTGAAGTCAGTGTGGCTAGTAGAGCCTGGAAATGGTAAACATACTTGAGTCAGTGTGGCTAGTAGAGCTTGGAAATGGCAAACATACTGAAGTCAGTGTGGCTAGTAGAGCCTGGAAATGGCAAACATACTGAAGTAAGTGTGGCTAGTAGAGCCTGGAAATGGTAAACATACTGAAGTCAGTGTGGCTAGTGGAGCTTGGAAATGGCAAACATACTGAAGTCAGTGTGGCTAGTAGAGCCTGGAAATGGTAAACATACTGAAGTCAGTGTGGCTAGTAGAGCCTGGAAATGGTAAACATACTGAAGTCAGTGTGGCTAGTAGAGCCTGGAAATGGCAAACATACTGAAGTCAGTGTGGCTAGTAGAGCCTGGAAATGGTAAAAATACTGAAGTCAGTGTGGCTAGTAGAGCCTGGAAATGGTAAACATACTTGAGTCAGTGTGGCTAGTAGAGCTTGGAAATGGCAAACATACTGAAGTCAGTGTGGCTAGTAGAGCCTGGAAATGGCAAACATACTGAAGTAAGTGTGGCTAGTAGAGCCTGGAAATGGTAAACATACTGAAGTCAGTGTGGCTAGTGGAGCTTGGAAATGGCAAACATACTGAAGTCAGTGTGGCTAGTAGAGCCTGGAAATGGTAAACATACTGAAGTCAGTGTGGCTAGTAGAGCCTGGAAATGGTAAACATACTGAAGTCAGTGTGGCTAGTAGAGCTTGGAAATGGCAAACATACTGAAGTCAGTGTGGCTAGTAGAGCCTGAAAATGGCAAACATACTGAAGTCAGTGTGGCTAGTATAGCCTGGAAATGGCAAACATACTGGAGTAAGTGTGGCTAGTAGAGCCTGGAAATGGCAAACATACTGGAGTAAGTGTGGCTAGTATAGCTTGGAAATGGCAAACATACTGGAGTAAGTGTGGCTAGTAGAGCTTGGAAATGGCAAACATACTGAAGTCAGTGTGGCTAGTAGAGCCTGGAAATGGTAAACATACTGAAGTCAGTGTGGCTAGTAGAGCCTGGAAATGGCAAACATACTGAAGTAAGTGTGGCTAGTAGAGCCTGGAAATGGTAAACATACTGAAGTCAGTGTGGCTAGTAGAGCCTGGAAATGGCAAACATACTGGAGTAAGTGTGACTTGCAATACTGTAAAATTCCTTTTCTCATTGAATTTTTTTTTTGTAATGTGCAACTTGCATACCCTGACAAGAAAAAAACATTTCATTTGTCCTACTGATACGATCAAATTTTCATTCACAATCATCAACTCAGACATACCAATGAAATAAACAACTCTGAAATAAAGGGATGTTTATTTTTAGTGTGGCATTACAAAGGGTCACATCATCAAAAGGGGATCCAAAAAAAAATATGAAATACAGATAGTGAAATTTTTCATGTAAATAAACTTTAAACTAAGCACAGCAGTTCTACGCACAAGAGAAGTCATTTTAGGTAGGCGAGTGAACACAAATATTCATCACAATGGATTAGCAAATGTGAAGTTAACCAAACCTTTCTAATTACACATTGAGAGGGACCTTTTTGGTGGAACACATTCAGAGGAAAATGTAGCAGACTTGTGATTACATAAAATCTGATTTGGCTTGAAAACCGAAATGAGACTTATTTTAAATTAAAATGAGTTGGATATTCATTTCAACCACTTTAGGAAGTCGCTTTGAATCCAGTCGGTGATCATGTCCACCAGTCTCGGAATAACATGCACCACCAAACAAGTTTTGCACAATTCTCATGTCAGTTGTAGATGCATCCTGGAAGTTCTACCAAAACAAGGTTCCTTTTGTTAGACTACCTAGAATGTTTGACTATCACAAATGACAGCTAAAGCTTACAATACCAAACAAACATTACCTAGGTTATATATCAGCGATACCAGCTTGCTCCCCTGCTCTTTCATAACATAAATTCAGAGATACTTGTGTCCCAGGGTGGCTATTTAATTATACTTCTACTCATTGATGCTATAAATAGTGCAACTTGCCAAGAATTGTAACATGGCTCAACATCAACATCTAAACTTGCAAATATTCCATCAAACTTGATCTGCAATAACTGTTTATTTGAACAATTTAATAAAATAAATATAACAGTCAATTCGGCATACAATCATGGAAATTTGCAAGTCTTCAATCTTGGAAGCCCAATTTCTATTTATATATACCGTAGTTTCAATGAGAGAGGTCAATAGTGAAATTGAGGTATAAATTACAAAAAACACCACCCTGGAAAACAAGCCAATTTGGATTAATAATGGAGCATTATTTTGATAATATACCAACAGCTACAATTAGCTGCATCCTGAATTTAAAACAATACAGGGTAGCCATGAGCAATATAAACAAAGAATGGTACACACTTTTCAACCAGTGCAAAATAGTAACTATGAAGCACACAAAAGTAAAATTAGTGTTAATCCAAAATTAGCAGAATATAACCATGTTTTCTCAAATTGTAATTGGTTGAATCAAATTTTTGATAATCAGCGTTACAGGACAGACCTATATAGGTTTGGTCAGGTCAGTGTCTTGGTACAATATTGAAGCACAACAATGAAACTTCAGATATGCAAATAGCAAATTAATTAATATTGCTGATATTATACGAAAAGAATGAGCCAAGCAATCCAATTCTCATTGTGTTATTTCTTCTTACAAACTTGATTGTTTTTGTGAACACAAACGCTGCAATCACATTAATGGGAGAATATATGTGCAGTTGAAATTTGTTAAAAATTCATAATTCAAATTAGTAATGGACAGTGAATATTACACAAAATAAGGATTGCATACACACTTAAATGTGAAGATGACATTCATTTTTTAAAGAGCACACAGTCACCTAAACACAGTATAAATTCACTGGCAGGTAGCATTTCAAACCTGTAAATAGAAGCCATAGCAGAAAATTCACATTTTAGGTTTGTTTGAAATACATTTACAACGATTCACAGCAAGTTTAAATCCAAGCACGGTAACAATGAAGGAAGAATTGGTTTTATTAAAAATCCATTCCCAGTAACAATAGAGTTTCCACAAACATTGTTTGATGTAGATACCAAGAGACCACAAGTGAGACAAAAATGCAACAACAAATTTTTAAAATAATTCGATGGTAATGAATAACTGCAACGCACCAAAAACTGACCACATAAATGTAAAATGGTGCTGTTGACAATGCTAACGTACAATTGGTAAAATGCTAAAGTGTATCCAAACATTATATTGCAATAGGCATGATAGGATAGAAACACACAAGTCATTCACAATTGTTAACGTTAAGAAAACACTTTAAATAAACTAATTGAAGCTCAGAATCCATACTTGCAGTTATATTCTCTAAAGGAAATAATCAAAAGCTTGAAGCAAATGATGAACAAAGCTAAGGACAAAGGAAAGCAAGTCCCACCCCTTGTCATAAAGTACTAGTTTTTATCACAATCCCAGACATCAATTCAAAACAAAATCAAACTGGAAAATAAAAAGTTGCTTTTATATTATCAATCATTTTGAGAAGCTGCAAAAAGCCCTTCATTTCAGGAGAATCTATTTATTAATATTAAGTATTCTTGGCCACACAAGCCAATCATTACCCATTCTATTCACTGAAAATCAGTATACAGTTAAATCCCACATAATATTCAGTTTCATTTTCTTTACATTTTTTTCAAAACAAACTAAGTTTGGGGATTCACATGGGTTTTACACATTTATACAATGTCACAAAGAACATAACCAAGTAAACAAGATACAAAGCTCTGTAACATTCGAATAGAAACAAACCTCATCATAGTATAGTCTCTTTTGCTATAATGTACAAAACCCTATGCATTATGTTTACTAAGTCTGTGTTCCTGTCTAAAAATCAAACAACTATAAAAGAGAAATGTATTATTTTGACCATTTCAATTCATTCACCATAATTTTCCAGTCCAACTTTTAATGTACACAGCGGACAGTGGTGAATGCTAATGATTTGTTTTCTGTTTTCCTTTACAGTGAATCTCTTACAAGAAGTAGTCAGGCGTTCTGCGAGTGACATGTGGTTCGCCTCGTCTGGGAGCTGGATCAAACTGTAAGCTGAAATGGAAGAAAAACAAAAGATTAATCACAGATACATTGTATACTATATTGACCCCTATATCACCATTGTCAAATGTTGTCATGCAATAATTAAGTTTTTAGGAGACTTCTCCCCTCACATGTTCAGAATGGTTATGTTCAAATAATTGAACGCGCGGATGTTAAGTAGAGAACAGTAACTTTGGATCAGAAATTAGATTTAATGTCAGTCTGTTGAGTCAGGAACATTACAATTGAATAGTAAAAAGTTAAAGAAATATTTGCTAACTTACAATGAGTATTTGAGAGCATCGTCTAGTTCCATAATAGCTGCCTGATTACCACATCTGTAGCAATAGTTAGGTGCACTAAAGATTGTCACTACATTACGATCATGACACCAGTTATAACCCTGTAAATAAATGCAATTAGTAATCATGGAAATATGAATCTTCGTACTAAAGTTAATTGCTTCATTTTTAATTGACAAATTTTCATGAATTTCAATGAAAGTCATGAATTTGATTTCTAGTGTAACATGATGCATGATGTATTTGCATAGTTTGAAATGTGATAAGTCAGGGCATGTTAGATAAGTCATTGGAACAACACTCTTTAATATAAAATTGCTACTAGACAATCATTTTTAACCAATCTTAACAACAAATTGAAGTGCAATGTATGTATCAAAAATAGAACCAAATTCATCATTGAATTCGATTACAAAATGCATACAGGTGCAAATGTACCCCTAAAAGGTATGACGCATATGAGAAGTTTGAACATGATTGGATCTTGAAACAAATGCACATTCAAAAATGCATAATGTATGTGGGAAGTTTGAATCAGTTTTGTCCAGGTATGTCAAAGATACAGGTGTGCATGTGCACAAGCACACAAGTCCCCGTTTTCTGACTTTAACTTCCATGAGACTGATAAGCACCCACAAATAGAGGTAAATGGCTACTCAGATCTCAGTGCAAGTGTGAGTTGCCCAGAGACTTGTTTCTCACCCTAAAATAGTGTATTACTCTTATGTCATTGTGCTCACTATTTCAAATCCATGGTTACAAAGATATAGATAATGACAGCGATGACAGAAGAGAATGGAATCTTAATTTAAGAGACAAAAACAAGTCTTGTGGCTCTCTGAACAATATCTTGGCAACCATTGACACCTCATAATGCCATAATTCCACCTCCATCGAGTCGCGTATAAAATTAATCATTAACCATATATAAATGTTGCTTGGAGAAGATAATACAAGTTACTGTTTTTATACATACCTCCATGACTAATTGATGCGCTCTAGATACAAGTGTAAGCCCGTTACTATGATTGAATGTTTCGGATATATCTTGTCCAAAGGTATAGCCAGCACCTCGAGGTGATATACCCCAACCACCTCTATCATCAGGATCAGACCACAACAAGTCACACATTGGCCCCTACAATACAAAGCACAAACACATTAAATTATAGCAAATCTTTTTCAATTTCTTGTATGTAGTCAACTTTTAGATTGTAAACACAATTTGTTCGGTTTATAAAAATCTCTAGTTGAATATGATAACTAAAGCAGTCTAACATGCAAATCAATCTAGGCAGATCCGAAAGTTGATGACAGGGTCCCTGCAAATTTACAGGCAACATTTTGAGACATGCAAGATATACCAAAATAGGACAATTTAGAATTTTATACAGATGAATTATAAGTCCAAAATTGAAGCGTTACTTAGCCCAAAAGAATGTATGTACCGTACTCGACCGCGTTAGCGCCCATGCCCGGGCAAGCGCCCACCCCCCACTTTTGCGCAATTTTTATATTTGGGGTCACATTCAGCAAAGCGCCCACCCCTTCAAAATGCAACTAATTTAAAACTTGGTCTTGCGTAACGAATCTTGGTAATCGTTTTTATATGATACAGCGTGGATATCGATCGCTGTGAACATGTTGTGAATGCGTAGAACACGGTATTGCGTAAACTACGCTTCGACAATGACCAGTTAATACAAGTAAAATGCGATAAATATTTCATGCCATATTCAGTTTACCTCTCAAAAATAGCTAGTTACTAGTTTTTTGGAAAAACCATGTCGTTTATTCGCTGAAATCAATTCCAACAGACCGTACTTCGACATCGATTATTCACTTCCGCATTGCGTTACCGAAAAGTCTTTGGGAATTTCCGAAGAATTGCGTCAGTACAACACAGCATTCTGATTAGTTAATAACCAACTTGACCCATTAGGTCAAAGGACGCTGCTGTAGGTCAAATCTGCAATTGCATCATGGCGGAAAGTGATTTTCATCAAGAGTTTGCGTACGATCCAACAACTTCGTCAGTGGAAATAATATGACAATTTTGACTTCGACTGTGTTCCAACAGACTCAAATGTTTTTAATTCCGTAAAATATGGTGGTACGTAATTAATATTGTAATAAAATGTGCGTATTTTTTGTGATCATTTCTGTTTCTTCATTGTGAAAATCAATGACGACGCAACTAATTTAGTAATTTGATTTTCCCTCAAAGACGTAATCTGTCACTTGATGAATCAAAATTTTCATTTGCACTCTTTTTCGGGGGGGGGGGGGTGCTCGGGTAAGCGCCCACCCCTACAAAATAGTGATTTTCTGAGTTGAGGCCCCTGGGCGCCGACGCGGTCGAGTACGGTATCTAAACAGAGTGGTTTCAACTACCTTGCATTACATTACATTTCATTACAGGAAGGGCAGAAAGTATAGATGCTAGAAACACTGACATTGAATGAGGGTGCAATGTACAAACAAAGCAGCATAAAACTTAGCTTCAACCTACCTCATGTGGTACTTCTTGTATACGATCTAGTGCTCTAATATGATCTAACGTGTCAATAGAAGGTGATAACCCACCATGCAGACAGAAAATCTGAAAATATAACAGACATATTGGAATGAAGTGATGAAACAAGATTTAGTAGCACCTTACAAGATTAATAAATGTCAGTTAATATTAGTGCAGTATACAAATACAAATATTAATCAAAGAAAGCTTAGAAAAGAACTCCCCTCCCGTGTGCTGTGAGTTTTAGAGACACATTAAAAATTAATTCAAAATTACTTATACTTGAGATATTGATGGAATAGCTGAAAACTAATTATGCAAATAAGGTAACTAATATGAACAGATTTAAGTGTAAAACTAATAAGGTCTGCACAATGTACCAAGTTTCATTGAAATGTGATTAGAACCAAAAAAATATTAATTATTAAACTAATTAGAGAATTAATATGAACAGATTTTAACCCAAAATTAATCAGACTGTCTATTGTCCTAGAGCATTTATATACCAAGTTTTATTCAAATGTGATGATCAATACTTGAGATATCAGTATTAATTATGTTAATTAGGTGATTAAGAAGCATAAATATTTACCAAAAACTAATATGGTGCATAGTGTTAGGTTCATTGAAATGTGATGGGTACTCTTTAAAAGTTTCATTGAAATCCAATGAGTGGTTTTTAGACATCATAGAACAACAAAAAAATAACTAGTTATGCAAATTAGGTAATTAATAGGCACAATTATTTATCCCAAAATTAATCAGGTCTCTGCATAGTCCTAGAATATCTATGTCGCAAGTCTCATTGAAATGTGATGATTAGTACTTGAGATATCAGGTGAAAAGCTGAAAATTAACTAATTATGCTAATAAGGTGATTAATATGCACAAATATTTACCCAAAAACTAATTAGGTCTCTGCACAGTCCTCAAGTAACTATGTACCAACTTTCATTGAAACGTGATCATTTCTACTCGAAATATCAAAAGCTGAAAATTAATTAATTATGCAAATTAGGTAATTAATATGTACTGATATTATCCTAAAAACTATCAGGTATGTGCAGTGTCCCAAGTTTTATTGAAATGTTATGATTAGTACTTGAGATATCAGTGGAAAATCCGAAAATTGATTAATCATTATGTAAATTAGGTAATTAATAATATTAACAGATTTTTACCCAAAACTAATCAAATTTGCGCATTAGTTCAGAGCATCCATGTGCCAAGTTTCATTGAAATTCAATGAGTGGTTCTTCAAAAATCAGTGGAACAGTCATAGAACAGCTTAAAATCAGTTCATTATCATGCAAATTAGGCAATTAATATTCATAGATTTTTACCCAAAACTAATCAAATCTGCGCACTAGTTCAGAGCATCCATGTGCCAAATTTCATCAAAATCCAATGAGTGGTTCTTCAGATATCAGTGGAACAGTCTTTGAACAGCTAAAAATCAGCTAATTATCATGCAAATTAGGTAATTAATATTCATAATTTTTTACCAAAACCTAATCAACTCTGCGCATTATCCCAGAGCATCTATGTACCAAGTTTCACCAAAATTTGATTAGTGGTTCTTGAGATAACAGTGGAACAAAAACATAGTTGAACTCTGGTGACCTTGCCCTTTGTTATATATAAAAGATGTAAATATCTTACAAAAACGTTGGTGCCATATTTGTTTAATTATTTTAAGGAACATAATTTCCAGCTTTATTCAAAGTAATTCAGATATTTTAGAATGGAAACAAATGTCTCATTGCAAAAAAAAAGTGCTGCATTTAGATGTGAATAGATTCATAAAACATGCAAGATAACAGAAAAATTTAGCTGGCTTTAGTTCAAGTATTTTGTACAGGTGTCTGTCAAAAATTAATGATTCACTGAGACAAATATGAACTGCCTGCCTCATTGTGTGACTACTGTATTATATGAAAAGTAAAAAAAACACCCTTTATGAATAGCTATCATGTTGCAAGCTCTGCTTTGTATGCAAATCAACTTAAATAGTTGGTGTCCAGTGGAGGGAGAAGTCAACAGTACTGTTGCCTCCTGAGAATCTACATCTTCAAACACTGCAATCTTTGAAGTGTGTTTTTAAACTAGTATTATAAAAACTCTATCATTCTGTTCTAATAGCTGAAACATATTCCTATGAGTTTTCATTTGTCGAATGAACTGTTTGTCAAATACAGAATACATATATTTTAGAATGATTTTCTTTTTAAAATGTGGATGAAATGTTTTGCTTTTAATGTATTTTTTATGCATTGTTTTTGATTTGATAACTTTGAACTAAACAGATTTTCTATTAGCTTCAGATCTTGATCAAAGTTAAGCACCCAGTTCATAGGAGTGCTTATATTGATTTTCTGACATCTTGTTTTCTGTAAAGATTTTATTGGTAGGTTTGCAAATGTGTATCAGACTGTGCAATCTCTCTATGAGTTGGTTTTGAAACCCAGTGAGGGATACATTACCAAGGATATTATTACAAGATAAAACATTTGTTTCATTGAACACATACAACAATGCATATTTCCACTGAGATCAGTGACCTTTGATGTGCATCACCAGTGATCAGTGAAGTAGAAACAGTCAAAATATTTTATCAGATTTTCTCAATTTTTGCATGATATTTTCATACAGGACATCTGTTGTTCAAACTCGGGGAAGACTTTATACTGATGAATAAAGTGACCAAGTTTGATAAAGTTTGGAATAGAATTAGTAAAGTTATTATGCACACAATAACAATTATTAGCGACGACGACAACGACAACAACAACAACGACAACGCCGAACAAAATTTTCCCCTTAATATACGTTTCCCTTCCATGTTTGATGGTACGGGCAAGGTAAAAAGTGACATACATACAGACATACAGACAGGGTAACTGCAAAGACTCCCTTTTGTGCTTCCCACAATTGAAACACAGATTCAATTAATTGAGGTCAGTAATTTTTTCACACACTCAGAACTACGGTAACGTCACCTTACAATCAGAGGGATCCTGTCTATACAATGTACCATATTCTGCCGTAAATTCGCCCTTGGCCGTTAAACGGCAGTTTGGTTTTTAAAATAAAATGAGATCAAGAAATCACGTTTTTTTTAAAAATATTTCGGCTTCTGTTTTCGGACATTTAAATAATTCTGGACACCTATTCAAGAGAATGATTTTTATCGTGACTAACGTGAATGGGTAAGCTTCGTTTCGACAATGAGCTGTTATCACTGTAAACAATGTTAAATTATTCTTCAAATGCTCAGTTTATCTCTCCAAAACAAATAATTTCTTGATTTAAAAAAAAAATCATGCCGTTTTCCCATAGAAATCGAAGCCAAAAGATCGCATTACATTATCGGTAAATCTCTTCCGCGTTGCGTTTACCATGAGGTCGCTGAACTGTCATTAACATATTAAATGAGCTATGGTGATTCAGACACGTGGGCACCATCCAGCATTTTGATTGGTTAATTAGCGACTTGACCTATCCGGTTAATAAACAAGTCTCGTGTGCATTCAAAGATATGGCGGATATTTTCAATATAATAAATTTCAACGGATTTATTTTTTGTGCGTTACTATAATCACCACTGAATAATAATCACCAATTTCAACACTTTGAAAACAAGTAAGTTAGTCACTTGTGAACCGCAGCATGGCCGGATTGCGCTACCGTACAGTGATCATTTGCTACTAAGCTGTGCATTCGTGTTTGTTTTTATTTAAAACCTCTTTTAGAATATACTTTTCGTTACCAAGAAAATTAAAGAAAATAAATGCATATTACATTAAATATACTGAGTATTTTTTTTATCATGTGAACAGTTTTTTTTTGATTGACCGTAATTTTTCAACATTTCGTAACGTCTATTTTAGAGCCAAAGTAAGGCATTTTACTCTTCTCTGACACCTATTCAAGAGATTGTACAGTGTATTGTTAGTTTTGTGCATGTGTTGTGGGGGAAAAAGATTAGCTCAAGTGTTAGGCGGACGTCGGCCAGATGGGGAATTCACGGTTTTACACAAACATTCAACTTTGACTGGCGCCTAATTGGTGTGAAAATTATCACCTTTTCTATTGTACTGGCGCCTAATCTAGGGTGGCGCTTATATGAGGTATTATATGGTACCCATATTTAGTGTAAAATCAAAATTAGTATTCACAGACGTACAATTAGGACGATGTTTCACCTCATGAAATCAGGTGTATAGTAAAACAGTCATTTTGTGATTAATACTTGTACGCAATAACAAATGTGACTAATCAAGTAAATATTATAAGACAACCTTTTCATTTTATTGATTGATAACTCAATGATGTATGGTGAATGATATACAAATTATAAACTTTATTAGACTCACCTGTCCATCTACTATAGCTGTTAATGGAAGGTAATCAAACAAATCTGTAAAATATTTCCATACATTAGCATTACCATACTTTCGTAGACATTCATCATAAAAACCATATACTTGTGTGATTTGTCGACTTTCATGATTGCCTCGCAATATTGTAATACGTTCCCTAAAACGGACCTGTAAAAAAATTCAACATAATTTTGTTAGCATTTAATGCCAGATAAAACATTTGATACTATTTTGAAGAATTAAATGATATCAGTGAAAAGAAGCATGTTATCAATACCAATAGCTAACTGGCAAGAATTCAACAACATTGTTTAACATTGAGAGAAAACATGATTTCTAAACAAAGGCTCTATATATCATTGCACCAAGATGTTCACAAATACAGGACACCACCTTTCAAAGTTGAATCATGTTTTAATACAGTTCTTATTGTGATTCACATTTAGTGACTAATGAAAATTGACAGACAGTGGTAATTATAGTTCCTACGTGACATATGCCTGTAAAATTCATCGTTTACATGAAATTCAAACTCTTAATGGTCATAACAGTCATGCCTTTTATATGGAACAAAGAATACAAATGGCCGCCAACCGACCATCTTTAAAGGGACTATGACAAAATTGGCGTAATTTGATTTGGGAATAGATGCTACAATTGTTCTGTTGTTTTTATTAGATTGAAATTTGTGAATAGACATGAATGAAATCTGTAATAAATACATCTTACTTGCTTGTTAAGTGAATCCTACAATGTCAATTTGTTTTTAAATTGTATAGCAGACAACAATGTCAAATTGTTGTGCTTCTAAGAGGATCAAAAACAAGTCATTGAAAATGACACAGTCACCGTTAAATGTTTGAAAGTTCTCTTTGTGCTCATCATATTAAAGCGGAGGGGTTGTCGCAAGTGTGTTCTTGAAACTTGAGTTCCAAGTGGCGTATACAACAGATTGTTTATTTTCATCCAAAGCACGTGTTCTGTGTAGTAGTAATATGGCCAAAAATTAAAACAGCCGTAATTCTGCCATCTTTGAGATCTGATTATGAAACACACTGATATGAATGATGTATGTGCCAAATACGAATGAAAATGGTACATAAATTGTGGAAATATAGTAGTAAGGCCAAAAAGTCAGATGGCTGTCAATCGGCCAGCTTTGACCAGATTTTTAAACAAATTGTCATGGACATGCATCTTAACATGTATAAAGTACATGTATGTATGAATGAAAACTGACAGAGCACTACCAAAATACGACATTTTCAAAAAACAAGATGGCTGCCAGTCGGCCATTTTGAATCAAATCGCTAAACCACTGCATGTGCATATGTCCCATATAAGGTGCTAGGCACATGCAAAGAATGAAGGGAATCGGTTAATAGGATTCTGAAATATGACTCTGGACAGACTGACGCATGGACAGACGAACACACGGACGGACGGACAGACAGACTCAGGAACTCACGGACGGTCAGGACATGTATCCTAACATGTATGATCTATGTACTAAATTTGAATGAAAACTGACAAAGCATGTCCAAAATACAACATTTTCAAAAAACAAGATGGATGCCAGTCGGCCATTTTGAATCAAATCGCTAAACCACTGCATGTGCATATGTCCCACATAAAGTACTAGGCACATGCAAAGAATGAACGAAATCGGTCCAACGGATTCTGAGATATGACTCCGGACGGTCGCAAGGAGACCGAATTATAAGTCTCCGTTTTCGGACTTTGTCCGAACGAGGACTAATAATTTAACTTAAATCAACTCAAAAATAACTTACCTTAAGAGCTACTAACAAAGAAACAGTTTCTACAGAGTAATAACCACGATCCACATAGTCTCCCATGAACAAGTAGTTTGTGTCTGGAGATTTACCACCTATTCTGAAGAGTTCCATGAGATCATGAAACTGTCCGTGTACATCACCGCAAACAGTAACAGGGCATCTCACATCTTGTACATTGGATTCCTTGCTAAGAATTTCTTTAGCCTACAAAATAAGTAAATAAAGTAACCCTTATTTTAATTTTTTTCTAGAAATAGAACAATTACTGCTTAATTGCAAGAATAAAACAATTGCAAATTTTATTAATTATTCTGGACTGCATAATTTAATATTTCCAGATTGTACCCCGGTAGTAACTGCAAGCTTGTTTCAGGTTAGTGCAAATTAGTTAACGCTGGCCCACTATCCAAAGTAGAAATGTTTAGTTATTTTTTTTTGGTATTAATATCATAAATAATCTTTTAACCACAAATTAATTGTAATTTTGACTATTACGTATCATTCATTGTAAAAGGTTGGTCAGAACAAAGATGAATGAATTTACACACACAAACCACAATATTTTCTTTTTCATCATACACATTTTTAGGACCGCCAAAATGTACTGGTCAAGCAGAATAGTGTTTTTTTTCTGGTCAGTGTTGAATCATGAATTTTGTTAATATAGATGCAGTTTGTGGAATGTAAAATGCAGGGTAATTAGGTACTAGAAACACACAAGCTAATAATACAAATCAGCTTGTCAAAATACTGGACAGAACACTGACAACAAGCAGCCTGTCGGCTGAAATAGCTCCGCTGTTAGCAATGCACATGGCAATTAAAGAACAGAAGATATCATTAGAAAATGAACAAATTTGAGAGAGGTCCACATGTAGTACCTATATGTATAATATATCAAAGCAATTGGACTTGCGGTTTTCAACAAGAAGTCGAAAATATCACTTTTTACCAAAAATTACAAAAATATTCATCAAAATTAGAGAATTAAAGATATCATCATGAAATGAACAAATCTGAGAGAGGTCCACATGTAGTACCTATATATGTAATATCAAAGCAATTGGACTTGCGGTTTTCAACAAGAAGTCGAAAATATCACTTTTTACCAAAAATTACAAAAATATTCACCGAAATTAGAGAATTAAAGATATCATTACAAAATGAACAAATCTGAGAGAGGTCCACATGTAGTACCTATATATGTAATATCAAAGCAATTGGACTTGCGGTTTTCAACAAGAAGTCGAAAATATCACTTTTTACCAAAAATTACAAAAATATTCACCAAAATTAGAGAATTAAAGATATCATTACAAAATGAACAAATCTGAGAGAGGTCCACATGTAGTACCTATACATGTAATATCAAAGCAATTGGACTTGCGGTTTTCAACAAGAGGTCGAAAATATCACTTTTTACCAAAAATTACAAAAATATTCACCAAAATTAGAGAATTGAAGATATCATTACAAAATGAACAAATCTGAGAGAGGTCGACATGTAGTACCTATATATGTAAATATCAAAGCAATTGGACTTGCGGTTTTCAACAAGAAGTCGAAAATATCACTTTTTACCAAAAATGACAAAAATATTCACCAAAATTAGAGAGTTAAAGATATCATTACAAAATGAACAAATCTGAGAGAGGTCCAAATGTAGTACCTATATATGTAATATCAAAGCAATTGCACTTGCGGTTTTCAACAAGAAGTCGAAAATATCACTTTTTACTAAAAATGACAAAAATATTCACCAAAATTAGAGAATTGAAGATATCATCATGAAATGAACAAATCTGAGAGAGGTCTACCCAAGGTACATATACACCAAGTATCAAAGCATTCAGGCTTGTAGTTTTCAAGAAGAAGTCGAAAAAGTAAAACATTGACACGGATGACGACGACGGACAATCACTCATATGATAAGCTCCGCTCGACAAAGTCGACAGCGGAGCTAATAAAAGAGAACAGACTCATGCATACACAAAGGTAATTCTAAATCTGTTTTATAATCCTTAATTTTTCAGATAGCTGTGGATCATTGTCATTCTACAAAGACTGCAAATGCTTTTAACTAATCCGTTGTAAAGTTATTTGTGATGATCAGTTCTACATTGATGTGATTTGTATGCTCCATATTTACATGACAAACAAGTATATTGGAGTATACTAGCTGTGTGTAGGTGGCTCTTTCCCTGAAGTTTTCCCGACAGCATAATATTCTCCATCACATTATTTTTTATGATTAAATTAATAATCCTAATGCATTTGTGAAATGCTGCAAGGGTTGAATGCCTGTGGCTGCTATAGGCTACTACGCCAGCGCACTAGAAATTTCTCAGGGTTCTCCCTTGGGCATTATAGAGTAGAGGTTCCCAACTGTTTGATTTAGGATAAACAATAGAACTAATTTAGCATAACAAGGAACATAATATAAGTAATAGTAACATAGTCTATTATCAGAGATTTTTTCTAGGAAAAAACTGCAAGTGGGGGAGATAGGGTTCTCCCTGCCAGGGTGTGGAGTTTTTGATAATTCTAAGTTAAAATGAAACATTCTATGGCTTCGTTTGGGCCAAAATTACTATCAGACAGGCCACAGCTGAAGACAGTTGAAGACTGGTAGTTGAGGACTGTGGCCACATGTGATCACTGGTCAATCAGAATTTTATGGTTGCCAGAGGATCTGCTCCCCAGGGTAAGGAGGCGCATGGCCATGGCATGAGGGCGCTGCGCTCCTGTTCCCTTATTTAAATCAAAGAAAGCTTAGAAAAAACTCTCATGTGCTGAGAAGTATTGGAGACACATTAAATATAATTCGTCAAGCTGGATGGCCCGAATTTAAATATCAGTGCATGAACTCTAGAGGTCATTGCCAAATGCCGCACGTAATTCAAACGCATGGTTAAAAAAACTAATTATCATGAAGGCAATACATTACGAAGTTGAAATATTCAGAGCCGGTACAATATTTTAAACAAATTTGTGTAATTAGAAAAGCAGTGCACTAAATAAACGACGTTGATATATTCAAAGCCAGTGCAGAGTTGCATACAAGTTGCGTAATTACAGTACCTTCGGATATAATAACAATTACTAGATTGACGCGCGGGGCACGAAAGAAAAAGGTTGCTTAGGTAACGCGCCAGTTCAGTGCGTGACTCAAGGTCAAACTTCGGTCAACACACATTTGATGTCAGCATCGCCGCGCAACAAGTTTCGCAAAGAAGTACTTGAAGTTCAATTGCGTCCCAAAATGATGTCGCTGATCACTCAGTTGTCGCAGCGTGTGTTGTGTCATGTCCATGATGCACCCTGTTTCGACTTTGGCTTGCTTTTCCTTCATAGTGCATGTTCTTGTTCACGTAAAATGCGACCTCTCACCGGTGTATTGAAACACTTTGAATTTATACTTTGCATGATTATATTTGGTCAACGCGAAACATTAATTTTTCTAAACATTTTCTGAGATCATTTTTATCAACGTATGGTTATTTTTCCAGACAAGGTGGGCTTCGTAATATCTGCCATAACATCGCCCGGGGCGATGCCTAGAAAAATAAAAAAAAGCAATGCAGCCAGACGGCTACTTTGTAGCCATGTGTTCATTGTTTGTTTGTGTACAGTGAGCTTTGCCAGTTCACTGTTTCATTTCAAGTGTAACATGGTGCGTGGTCCTTGACGCAGTGTGTGTTCTATGCCCGACTATACGCCATGAATGTCGCTAGCCACGAGTCTCAGAGGCACTAAAAAAATGTCCTGTAATCATGCTCATTGGAAAACAAAACAAATCACTAATAAATTTATGAAAACGGCTCCTTTTTGAATCGATCTAAAAGTACTCTTAATTCGCGTACCAAAAACCAATAATTTCCGTTTTTACGCTATTAATTTGTGCACTTGAAAAAATAATTATTTTTACTATCGCGAATTAATCAAGTTTTTACGGTATTGGTTTTTCCGATTTTGAGACATTCATCAGCGTCCGGTTCTGTGAGCCAAATCAGGTGTGAATGGAAACATGTCAGTGATTAGGCAAAGACAATGGACTAATACAGCTTCGTACTTCGACAATAAACACTTTCGCCCTATTTAATGGGGGTAATTGCGAGCATTTTTTCAGTAGCATATTCAGCTTGAAGCAGCAACGATGTCAAGCAGCAGAAATATTACGCTGTGGTTCCGCGTAGAACGCCCTGCTGGGCCTCTGGTTCCGAGCGATAAACCCACCAGCAACGCGGTCACCGGTACCTGTCGACCGTGGTACTAAACATATCCAAGATGACGAAAGGTGCAAAGAAAAGAAAGTCTTGATTTGAAGCACAAGGGACAACAAAATATACGTGGCTAAGAGAAACATCCGACGGCAAAGGTAAAAAAAAGTATTTATTCATAGCGTTTTACTTGAAAGCGTAATTTGACCTAGTTTAGTCAACTATGGCTAGTATGGCTTCATTTTTTGCCGATCGTCGAAACATTTTTTTGAAAACGTCTTTCTTTCTGGAAGTTCAAAAATTGTTGGCTATGATTTATCAAACAACTAGTATTGTGTTTTGAAAGTTGGGTAAATTTTATCGTGGCAATTTTTTAGATTTAAGTTTAGTGACTTTTCAAAATGGTGACAATTTGTTTATTTTGGTGTTGATCATGACGATATTTTTTAAATACAAGTATTGATTCGCCCTTATTTTTTATCTTTTAGGAATGCTGTGTCACATATGTGTAAAATTCAACTTAAAATCATCCAGAAATAGTTTTTTGGTATGAAATTCTATGCCATGTATAAATATTACGAAATATGCTATCATTAAACACGCACACTCGGAGATGCACAAGAAGGCCATGTCATTAGAAGTGGAAAGCAAAGAAAATCACGGCGTTCTCAAAAGCTGCAGACCACTGGGCTTCCATGAAAGTCAGAAGAATCAACATTACATAGAAAGCACACAGGAGCAGATTTATTTAATCTTGTACATAAATTTGTTAAAAAATAAAGACACAATTTCATCCATGCAAGCCTGTCATTATTGTTTTCTTTATCTCCAGACATATGCTAATGATTTTGTAAATTATATGCAAATTAGCCGCCAATCTGAGACATTTTTCTGGGGAGAACACTGTATTATACAACTAAATGCTAGCCATTCATTAAATAAAGGAAAGAATAAGAGATCTAAAGTTTGGTGGAATGACCATCAAAATAATTTGGCCTCAATTGCCTAAAATAAAATTTCTTATTTCATCCAAAGAGTAGAGTTAGCTGATTTAGTTTATTTACTACTGGATTCTGCTGTAAATTCACCTTTTCAACTTTCAACGCCGACAGTTGGGCCACCCAAGACAAAAGAAACTATTGCGCTAATCTAAAATCTGACACATTTTTTTCTTGCTGAACTAAAAAGTAGACCGCCTGAAATTTCATTACAATGTCACCCAGTGTCATTTTTCAAATACATTTTTTTTTATTTTATTGGTAATGAAAGTATATTCTGAACGAAGTTTTCAAATATAAACGAACACAACTGCATTGCGTAGTAGAAAACGATCACAGTTGCGCAATCGGGTCATGCTGCGTTTCACAATTGTTGATTATTACTCAGTAGTGATTATAATAACACACAAAAAATAAATTTGTTGAATTCTTATGTTAACTGTCGTTTAACGGTCCAGGACGAATTTATGGACACGAACATTGTTGTAAAATTAGCTACACCTTAAAAGATGCATTTTACAGCATTGGCTGAGATGAATCACTACAATGGTAATGTTTGGGTATCTGACAACTGATCAGGATTCAATTTTAGCTATGAATCATGGATCAAAATATAACATTAGAGGTCCTACATCTGTACTGCAGTCACAAAATTTGATATAGGATCTAATGGTTGCTAATAAAATGACTAGTGTTGCTTTACAAGATAGATACTGATGATATAGCAAGCAGTGTACGTTTTGAGTCGGCCATACTTTCTGTTAACGAGTTTTTTCACTTTTTATCAGTACAAGTGACCTAATGGTCAAAATAGCTCTGCTGTTCTACAAGTCAAGAACAAATTGTTTACAAAAAAATTGTACACCTCAAATATCAAAGCATTCAAAAATATCATTTTTTTACGAAAAATGATTTGCCTAAAAATAGCAAATTGATGATATCGGCATGAAATCTGATACAGGTCCACCCAGGGTACCTACATACCTAGTATGAAAGCAATTGAGAGAGTAGTTTTCAAGAAAAAGTTGAAAATGATTATTTTGACGGACGACAGACAATCACCTATATGAACAGCTCCACTCTGTCATCTACAATGACAGCAGAGCTAAAAAGGCGAATATAAAGCAATAATTGCGTAAATACATTGATGTTGGACCTTTTATTTCTGAAGATGATGAGACAATTCATAACTGAAAGATGTTGGAATTTGTTGCAATGCTTGCTTTTTGCAGATATCAATCATTGAGCCATAGTTTGTTTTTCACTGGGTTTTAATTTCGCTATTTTCGATTCAAAAAGAAACCAAAATAATTTTTAAAAGCCAAAAAATTCTGAATATCTGACAAATAATTTAGGTTTTTCAATGGTTAAAATAAAAGTGTACCATGTTTGAAAGAGTGACATGGTCATGTTCATTCAAGAGCATGTGTGACAAGACAACTACTGTTGATGGGCACTATCTTTAATGCTTTCAGCGTCATCAATGCTCGCGACATTGTCCAGTTGGTTTTTACCCTTATCTGGTGAAATTGATGTTAAAGTACATGGGACTAGCGGCAGGATAGGAGTCAAATATCTAGCCTTTCCAAGGATTTATGAATTAATATATAATTTATATTATGACATGTACATGGCAAGTACAGTAATAAATGAATGTGCAATGGGTTATGTATGTATTTATTATATAAGCAGTCATCAAGGATTTGTATGCAGACAAAGTTAGGAAATGCTTTCAGCCAGGTTTCATTTTTTTTAAAGTCGTAATTTTTTTACTGCTACACAACAAAGAGGGAATCGGGGAACTATCATGAACAAAAACTAAATTATTTTGGTGTACATGTATTTCACCACATCTTGTGTAACCAGTGAGCGATTAACAGGGAACCTAGGTGAAACATTCAGCATGCTGCTCAAGAAACCTTATCGAAATGATATCACTAGAATGATAGTTGTACAAAGAGATGAAATACTTTATTCAGAATGATTTTCATCATAATTTGTTTTCAAAAACTAGGAGTCAGCTAAAATGAGTTTCATAACATTGATCTATGTAAACCCTCATGCTTATGCCAGTAAGGCACATCAAAAAATGTTCTTTGTCAGCAGTAAATTTAGATATTTTTTTTTTAAAAATTACTCTCAAGATGAACTAAAAAATGAAATTATCGTGTACATGTGCAATGTTTGATTTCCATATCCTACTCTGAATTATCACACATACACTATAACACAACCAAATCCAGAGAGCTCGAAATGTGTTAATGAATAATACTAGAATTATTTTTTTTGTGAATAAAAACATGAAACAATCAAATTGCTGTTCCGTCAAATTGTTCACGTGCGAGTTTCATAAAAACATACTAGTAGTTTACGTTTGCATTAACTAATTTGCGATAAATTCAAATTTACATATACGTCGCAACCCATAAAACAACTATAAGAATGGAAGTAGTCGTGATATTGAGTGTTCACTGACAAACGAGAACTGAAAATGAAAACTTTTACATTTTATTGGAACATGGAGCTCGGAAAGCGGTCGGTTTTCAGAGCGTCGTTCGCATGACTTGTCGGCCATGTTGTCACCTTCATGATCCATCATGTCATTTCGTTGGCAACGTGAAAATAAGAAATAGAGCCTATCGTATGTCGTGTGCAAGTTAAAATATGGAGCGACAATAAGTATTATGTTCTTGTCAAATCAAAGCATATAAACATTCTAATAACCTGGGAGATATACGTACCTTTTCGCAAAGTTGTTTGACCTGATTTTCTTGAAGTTGTTTGCATTCATTCAACTGCTCGATCCAAGCGTCAAGTTCTTTCAATTGGGCCTTGTCTTCCATTTTATGCCCAACTATATTCAAATTGTATCGTTGTTGAGCAATTATATAATAGTAAAATTAATGTGTGTGTACTTTCGACGTTTCAACGCGGCCTTGTTTTCATCCAGTCGTTCAAAGGTGGTGAAAAATTCAGAAAATTGCGGTACTCGCAGACAAAATGGCCGCCGATTTGTATCGCCGATGACGTCATAACGTTCCTAGTTTCCGAAGAAGGCCGAGTATCCGAATGGGCGGGGTAGGAGGAATACGAGTACGAGTTACGCGTTTATCAGTTGATGCTGTATGCCCCGGTCTGAGGCGGGGTGGGCTGTAAGTCATCCGCTAATGAAAAATCATTTTGATTAATAACTATCTGAAAATAATAACTGATACATTAGTTGTGCATTTGTCAGTATGTATTAATGAATTCATCAAACGTGTTTTAAACCCGAAATTTCGATATAATTGTAGCAAGACAATGGCTTTTGTTTTGATGTTTTGTCAGCGCGTAACATGCCTATAATTAGTAATACATGTATAACTACATGTATAGACTGGCACAGTCTGGGCAATTTTTTTTTTTTTAAATTTTAAATTTAAAAAAAATATATAGCGAAAGTGAGGTGTTAATGCGAAATCCCATGTGACCGAAAATCACCCATGAATGAGTTGGTTACACGTTCACCCAAAATTTCGTAAAAATATTTTTTCCAAGTTTTTTATTATTATAATTTAACTGAAAAAAAATCACCACAGCTGGGCCTACTATATTAGTTATATGGGCGAGTTTTGCTGATTCGTACGTCGCATAGCGCCCTCTACAGCGCAATACTAGTATTTCCTGTTCAGCGAATCAGCGTGTTCAGTTCGCTGGTTCCCGGCGTCCTTTGCGAATGGCAGGTAGGATTCGTTACTAGTTACCGGCTAGACTGGCGCAGTCGGGGCGATTAATTTGTTTTTGTAGTTTAAATAAAATTTTTAAAAAAATCGCCAAATGGAGGTGTTAGCGCGAAATCACCCCAACCAGGTGTTGAGGGACTGTGGTACAACCAGGTGTTGAGGGACTGTGGTACAACCAGGTGTTGAGGGACTGTGGTACAACCAGGTTTTGAGGGACTGTGGTACAACCAGGTGTTGAGGGACTGTGGTACAACCAGGTTTTGAGGGACTGTGGTACAACCAGGTGTTGAGGGACTGTGGTACAACCAGGTTTTGAGGGACTGTGGTACAACCAGGTTTTGAGGGACTGTGGTACAACCAGGTTTTGAGGGACTGTGGTACAACCAGGTTTTGAGGGACTGTGGTACAACCAGGTGTTGAGGGACTGTCATGAATTTGTTTTTGCGTATCTGTTAACCGACTTAATTAGCTGATTATTAGCGAATTGCTGTGTTATGTCTGTCATCGTTTAGGCCTATTTGAAGTTTTGGACGGAACTTGGCTCAGTGATTTGAAACTAATTACCAGATATCCGTCGCTATTCTGACTAAGATTCTGACAGTTGGTATTCCATAGTTATTAAAGTGTAACTGAATTGGGCCAATTGACTTTTTTGTGTGCAAAAAATATTTATAAACAACATTATGAAAAAAAATCAAGTGAAAATGGTATATAAATTGGGTAAACAGTCAACGATATTCCAAAACCGGGCCACGCCCCCCTCTCCCGTCACCTTCGAGTTTTTTCGGCATTACGAGTGTTGCCGAAATGGCGCCACCAACGGGGACCATAAAGCAGGAGATTGCTCGCAGACAAGATTGTTAACCATTTTCCATACGCAAGCGTTTAGTAAACCAGCATACAGTACAGTTCTCGCGAAAGCTTTGGCCTTTGTGGCATCATTGTCGCCTACGCATGGCTTCATTGTCGCCCCAGCATCGCATCATCGTGGCATCAGCTTCGCGTCATTGAAAATTGAAGCTGTGCTCGCCTCGCTTATTTTGTGGCATCATCGTGGCCTCAGGTTCGCAGTCTCATGGCATCAACATGGCATCAGCTTCAAAGTATTGTGACATGAGTGTGACCTCATTATTTGCACACAGTAAAGGAAAACACATGTAAAGAAGTTCGATATATAATCGATTTGAAATTCAAGGCGGTAAGGGGAATAAAATAATAAAATAAAATAATCAAGAGTAAAATGACATTTTACTAAAAAGATATCTTGTTGAATTATTTTAGTGTTGCGAGTATTGGGCACCAACAACTTTGTGAAGTAAATTACAATCGGCAAGGTGACGAGTGTCGTATTGGCTGCAAGGAAAATTGTGATAAATTTAAATCACACGATGCAATCGTCGTTCGGATACAACAAAATTTGCTATATACGAAATGAAACTGTTCTTGTTATAAAATTACCATTTTTTCACTCATTTCATTTGCTGGTAAGAGAACCGATCCCATGCCCGGACTATTAATACATGCAAAACCCACGTACGCTGCCTGGTGCGTCGGCGTTGTCGCCAGTCATCTTGATACAAAGTTCCAAAACAAGTGCGTACATTCCCACCTATGATTGGATGGTTGTGATGGCGTCGGTCTTTGATAAAATTTGACATCCAATTTTCAAAATTAAGTCACGATCAGCATGGACGTATTTGGTGACCAGCCGATGAACAATTTGAAAATTATGATTCACACGCAAGTCCTTCGATACTGAAAATCGTCGACCCCAGCCTAGTCTGGTTTATCTTATTTCCCAACTCACAAAACTGATTTGTATCTCAGCCCTGTTTTTTTTTCTTTTTTTGAACTGAGGTCAAATCCCATCCGTTTGTCAAAACATGGAGCTCCATGGTCAAAATATGCCGATGTTTTTTCAGTGAATAATTGTGAAGCCTGTCACAGCGCAAAAAAACTTAGTGAATCGACGCCGGAGATTGGATGGTACGACGACCCTTCAATTTGCATCAAATAAGCTTTGTTACAACACCATTGATTGGATGAGAGTCACCTGATCGGGGCACGACCTGGGTCACAGAACCATATTTGTCCGTATTATCGACAGAACTTTGCGAGAGAACCACACCCACATTTTCATCCATTTTTAGCGCGGAAGTTGCCAACAAATGTCGAAAAACTCATGAATTTTATGGATTCGAATAAAATAAAGCTAGCGATTGGCAAGACTGGTTAATAATATATGCCCCGATGCTCTTCGATTTTTTTTTATTTCAAGGTGAGAAATGGATAGTTGAAGTTCCATCGATTTCAAGGCGACTATTCCACTGCAATAACTCTACGCACTGTTGTAGTTTCGAGAGGTAAAAAAATATATAATAAATAGTACTTGTTTCATTATTTGGTTTTACAGCAAATTACGGAACATGATCCCGGTGAATTGCTATAAATAAATGCTGATTGTGTTGAATGGCGGACGTCGGGACCGTTTGGAGAAACCAACGGGGATCGATAATCCAAACAAATTATTGGGACACGGTCGGTGGACCTTTCAAACAAATGAAATTATTAACGAAAGACGAGATTTTTCTAGATATATACGAACATATATATACCAAATATATGCAAAATTGACAAATACACAAAGACGTGTAATATTATGCTTTTATGGTCCTTCGGCTTGTCTTCTCCTTGGGGGGGGGGAACAACAATAATTCAGTGGACCAAAGCCGTCAAGAACACCAGGAAATATTGGAATGGACCTTCTCTTCATAACGTTATCTGCAGTGTCCGAATCATTTATCAGTACGTATCATTTACGCCCGAATCATTTATCAGTACAATTTCATTTGTTTCGATCTTGCAGTTGTAGGTATTCGCATCCTACCGGACGCACACAAATTTACATTTTAGAGTGCAGATTTTCTAACATTATTGATACATTGTTCAGGTGGAGTTTAATAAAAATAACAACGTTAAGATTTTCGGTCACGATGTTCAAACTCTGTGCCTGTGCCTTAACCAGGTGCCTGAATCGTCATGGTCATTTTGGGGAGGTACACGATCACCCACATCGCGTATTTTCTCGCAGGTTCAAACCTGTATGGGCCACTTTGTCCCTGGCACTGTAAAACAAAATCGTGACATCTCTCGTTGTCATCATATTCCTCGATCTCATAACTCTCGTCAGACGATGATAAGATAAATTCCGTGTCGCTTTCCGAGCACTGCATGCGTATAGCGGCCATTGTGAAACGATGACAAGTTCCCCCCGTGACGTCACAAATCACCCTTGCATGCTAATTAGGTTCTCTAGCTGAAGCCTCGTTCTGAGTCGGCCAAGAAATTGGACGTGAGCGTTTCCTTATCCAGAACATTATTATTGCTCGTTTATTTAATTTATGTACATTTTTCACTTGTTTTTTTTTTCATAATGTTGTTTATAAATAAATTTTGCACACAAAGAAAGTCAATTGTCCCAATTCAGTTACACTTTAATGTAGTGAACGATTAATCAAAAGATATGACGTATTCAGTACTTAGTGTGATTGGCTTTATGATTGAAGGTTACGCCCTAGACTATTTTTACTGCTTTGTAATTGGTTAGAGTTTTGAAAATGAATAAAGAGAGTTTGAGTTGGTCTTGGGGAGCACAGCACGATAGACGCAGTAGAGAGAGGGGAGTCCGGGAGAGACTTGGGGCCAGCCTGGACGCAGTCTAAGAGAGTCTTGGGTCAGCCTTGTGATAGTCTTGGGGACTTTTCCCCAGGGCGCTGTGTCTTATAGAGTGCTCGATTGACCGACTAAGACGAGAGTTGAAACGTATTTCGTTGTGTGTGTCTTATTTGACTGAAAAGTTAAAGTGATTTTCCCTATCCCGCACCTCAAGGGGACGAGATAGAGAGACGAGACGAGTTTCCCCCCTGACAAGTGTGGAGAACCCGAGAGAAAAGAATTTCCCCCTGATAGGACTGTGGTACAACCAGGTTGTCAGCTATTAACCACCGGCAGTCTCAACATCTACTGACCGGAATTTCTTTCGTAGACGCTCTGTATATGTCAGTCCTGTGACTGGCTGACCCAAATAAAAATGCTGTCCCTCTTTTTGAAGTACCATGTTCTTGCCAATTATGATGAAAATTTGAGCATGACAACATCAAGCCTCTGGAGCAAGATACATATATATTGTACACTACTGTCCGTACAAAAGTCGATGGGCGGGAAATATCGTGCAGTGCACGAGTTCATTGTATCATTCCACCACATCCCTTGTTATTGGCTGCCTAAGGGTTCTATTTTTAGTACATCCCTCGTAATTGGCTGCCTTGGGGTTCTATTTTCAGTACATTCCTTTTAATTGGCTGCCCAAAGGTTCTATTTTTAGTACATCCCTTGTTTTTGGCTGTCTAAGGGTTCTATTTTTAGTACATCCCTCGTAATTGGCTGTCTAAGGGTTCTATTTTCAATACATTCCTTTTAGTTGGCTGCCCATAGGTTCTATTTTCAGTACATCCCTTGTAATTGGTTGTCTAGAAGTTCTATTTTCAGTACATCACTTGTAATTGGCTGCCTAAGGATTATATTTTCAGTACATCCCTTGTAATTGGCTGTCTAGAAGTTCTATTCTCAGTACATCTCTTGTTATTGACTGCCTAGGGGGTTCTATTTTCAGTACATCCCTTGTAATTGGCTGCCTAAGTGTTCTATTTTCATTACATCTCCTGTAATTGGCGGGCTAAGGGTTCTATTTTCAGTACATTTCTTGTAATTGGCTGTCTAAGGGTCTATTTTCAGTACATCTCGTGTAATTGGCTGCCTAAGGGTTCTATTTTCATTACATCTCCTGTAATTGGCGGGCTAAGGGTTCTATTTTCAGTACATTTCTTGTAATTGGCTGTCTAAGGGTTCTATTTTCAGTACATTCTTTGTAATTGACTGTCCAAGGGTTCTAAGGGTTTTATTTTTGGTACACCCCCTAAGGGTTATATTCTCAGTACATCCCTTGAAATTGGCTTCCTAAGGTTCTATTCTCAGTACATCTCTTGTTATTGACTGCCTAAGGGTTCTATTTTCAGTACATCCCTTGTAATTGGCTGCCTAAGGGTTCTATTTTCAGTACATCTCTTGTAATTGGCTGGCTAAAGGTTCTATTTTCAGTAAATTTCTTGTAATTGGCTGTCTAAGGGTTCTATTTTTAGTACATCCCTTTTAATTGGCTGCCTAAGGGTTCTAATATGTTAATATTTACTTTATAGGTGATTTTTCTGTCTATTTTAGGAGTTGAAATTCTGTATCATGTATGTGTCATAATTTCAAGCTGAAATATATGTAAATGTGTGTTTGTGGGTGAAATATCACGGGGGAAATCTTCTCCACAACGTATCAGGGGGAAATCTTGTCTCGTCTCTATATCGCGTCCCCTCGAGGTGCGGGATCGGGAACGTCACTTAAGCTTTACAGTCAAATAGACGCACACAACAAAATACGTTTCAACTCTCGTCTTTAGTCGGTCAGTCGAGTACTCTATAAGACGCACACAACAAAATACGTTTCAACTCTCGTCTTTAGTCGGTCAGTCGAGTACTCTATAAGACACACACAACGAAATACGTATCAACTCTCGTCTTTAGTCGGTCAGTCGAGTACTCTATAAGACACACACAACGAAATACGTATCAACTCTCGTCTTTAGTCGGTCAGTCGAGTACTCTATAAGACACACACAACAAAATACGTATCAACTCTCGTCTTTAGTCGGTCAGTCGAGCACTCTATAAGACACACACAACGAAATACGTATCAACTCTCGTATTTAGTCGGTCAGTCGAGCACTCTATAAGACGCACACAACAAAATACGTATCAACTCTCGTATTTAGTCGGTCAGTCGAGCACTCTATAAGACGCACACAACAAAATACGTATCAACTCTCGTCTTAGTCGGTCAGTCGAGTACTCTATAAGACGCACACAACAAAATACGTATCAACTCTCGTCTTTAGTCGGTCAGTCGAGTACTCTATAAGACGCACACAACAAAATACGTATCAACTCTCGTCTTAGTCGGTCAGTCGAGTACTCTATAAGACGCACACAACAAAATACGTATCAACTCTCGTCTTTAGTCGGTCAGTCGAGTACTCTATAAGACGCACACAACAAAATACGTATCAACTCTCGTCTTAGTCGGTCAGTCGAGTACTCTATAAGACGCACACAACAAAATACGTTTCAACTCTCGTCTTTAGTCGGTCAGTCGAGTACTCTATAAGACGCACACAACAAAATACGTATCAACTCTCGTCTTTAGTCGGTCAGTCGAGTACTCTATAAGACGCACACAACAAAATACGTTTCAACTCTCGTCTTTAGTCGGTCAGTCGAGTACTCTATAAGACACACACAACGAAATACGTATCAACTCTCGTCTTTAGTCGGTCAGTCGAGTACTCTATAAGACACACACAACGAAATACGTATCAACTCTCGTCTTTAGTCGGTCAGTCGAGTACTCTATAAGACACACACAACAAAATACGTATCAACTCTCGTCTTTAGTCGGTCAGTCGAGCACTCTATAAGACACACACAACGAAATACGTATCAACTCTCGTATTTAGTCGGTCAGTCGAGCACTCTATAAGACGCACACAACAAAATACGTATCAACTCTCGTATTTAGTCGGTCAGTCGAGCACTCTATAAGACGCACACAACAAAATACGTATCAACTCTCGTATTTAGTCGGTCAGTCGAGCACTCTATAAGACACACACAACGAAATACGTATCAACTCTCGTCTTAGTCGGTCAGTCGAGTACTCTATAAGACACACACAACAAAATACGTATCAACTCTCGTCTTTAGTCGGTCAGTCGAGTACTCTATAAGACACACACAACGAAATACGTATCAACTCTCGTCTTTAGTCGGTCAGTCGAGCACTCTATAAGACACACACAACGAAATACGTATCAACTCTCGTATTTAGTCGGTCAGTCGAGCACTCTATAAGACGCACACAACAAAATACGTATCAACTCTCGTATTTAGTCGGTCAGTCGAGCACTCTATAAGACACACACAACGAAATACGTATCAACTCTCGTCTTAGTCGGTCAGTCGAGTACTCTATAAGACACACACAACAAAATACGTATCAACTCTCGTCTTTAGTCGGTCAGTCGAGTACTCTATAAGACGCACACAACAAAATACGTATCAACTCTCGTCTTTAGTCGGTCAGTCGAGTACTCTATAAGACACACACAACAAAATACGTTTCAACTCTCGTCTTTAGTCGGTCAGTCGAGTACTCTATAAGACGCACACAACAAAATACGTATCAACTCTCGTCTTTAGTCGGTCAGTCGAGTACTCTATAAGACACACACAACAAAATACGTATCAACTCTCGTCTTTAGTCGGTCAGTCGAGTACTCTATAAGACACACACAACGAAATACGTATCAACTCTCGTCTTTAGTCGGTCAGTCGAGCACTCTATAAGACACACACAACGAAATACGTATCAACTCTCGTCTTAGTCGGTCAGTCGAGTACTCTATAAGACACACACAACAAAATACGTATCAACTCTCGTCTTAGTCGGTCAGTCGAGTACTCTATAAGACACACACAACGAAATACGTATCAACTCTCGTCTTTAGTCGGTCAGTCGAGCACTCTATAAGACGCACACAACGAAATACGTATCAACTCTCGTCTTAGTCGGTCAGTCGAGTACTCTATAAGACACACACAACAAAATACGTTTCAACTCTCGTCTTTAGTCGGTCAGTCGAGTACTCTATAAGACACACACAACGAAATACGTTTCAACTCTCGTCTTTAGTCGGTCAGTCGAGTACTCTATAAGACACACACAACGAAATACGTTTCAACTCTCGTCTTTAGTCGGTCAGTCGAGTACTCTATAAGACACACACAACAAAATACGTTTCAACTCTCGTCTTTAGTCGGTCAGTCGAGTACTCTATAAGACGCACACAACAAAATACGTATCAACTCTCGTCTTTAGTCGGTCAGTCGAGCACTCTATAAGACACACACAACGAAATACGTATCAACTCTCGTCTTAGTCGGTCAGTCGAGTACTCTATAAGACACACACAACAAAATACGTATCAACTCTCGTCTTAGTCGGTCAGTCGAGTACTCTATAAGACACACACAACGAAATACGTATCAACTCTCGTCTTTAGTCGGTCAGTCGAGCACTCTATAAGACGCACACAACGAAATACGTATCAACTCTCGTCTTAGTCGGTCAGTCGAGTACTCTATAAGACACACACAACAAAATACGTTTCAACTCTCGTCTTTAGTCGGTCAGTCGAGTACTCTATAAGACACACACAACGAAATACGTTTCAACTCTCGTCTTTAGTCGGTCAGTCGAGTACTCTATAAGACACACACAACGAAATACGTTTCAACTCTCGTCTTTAGTCGGTCAGTCGAGTACTCTATAAGACACACACAACAAAATACGTTTCAACTCTCGTCTTTAGTCGGTCAGTCGAGTACTCTATAAGACGCACACAACAAAATACGTATCAACTCTCGTCTTTAGTCGGTCAGTCGAGCACTCTATAAGACACACACAACGAAATACGTATCAACTCTCGTCTTAGTCGGTCAGTCGAGTACTCTATAAGACACACACAACAAAATACGTATCAACTCTCGTCTTAGTCGGTCAGTCGAGTACTCTATAAGACACACACAACGAAATACGTATCAACTCTCGTCTTTAGTCGGTCAGTCGAGCACTCTATAAGACGCACACAACGAAATACGTATCAACTCTCGTCTTAGTCGGTCAGTCGAGTACTCTATAAGACACACACAACAAAATACGTTTCAACTCTCGTCTTTAGTCGGTCAGTCGAGTACTCTATAAGACACACACAACGAAATACGTTTCAACTCTCGTCTTTAGTCGGTCAGTCGAGTACTCTATAAGACACACACAACGAAATACGTTTCAACTCTCGTCTTTAGTCGGTCAGTCGAGTACTCTATAAGACACACACAACAAAATACGTTTCAACTCTCGTCTTTAGTCGGTCAGTCGAGTACTCTATAAGACACACACAACGAAATACGTATCAACTCTCGTCTTTAGTCGGTCAGTCGAGTACTCTATAAGACACACACAACAAAATACGTATCAACTCTCGTCTTTAGTCGGTCAGTCGAGTACTCTATAAGACACACACAACGAAATACGTTTCAACTCTCGTCTTTAGTCGGTCAGTCGAGTACTCTATAAGACACACACAACAAAATACGTTTCAACTCTCGTCTTTAGTCGGTCAGTCGAGTACTCTATAAGACACACACAACGAAATACGTATCAACTCTCGTCTTTAGTCGGTCAGTCGAGTACTCTATAAGACACACACAACAAAATACGTATCAACTCTCGTCTTTAGTCGGTCAGTCGAGCACTCTATAAGACACACACAACAAAATACGTTTCAACTCTCGTCTTTAGTCGGTCAGTCGAGCACTCTATAAGACACACACAACAAAATACGTTTCAACTCTCGTCTTTAGTCGGTCAGTCGAGTACTCTATAAGACACACACAACAAAATACGTTTCAACTCTCGTCTTAGTCGGTCAGTCGAGTACTCTATAAGACACACACAACGAAATACGTATCAACTCTCGTCTTTAGTCGGTCAGTCGAGTACTCTATAAGACGCACACAACAAAATACGTTTCAACTCTCGTCTTTAGTCGGTCAGTCGAGTACTCTATAAGACACACACAACGAAATACGTATCAACTCTCGTCTTTAGTCGGTCAGTCGAGTACTCTATAAGACGCACACAACGAAATACGTATCAACTCTCGTCTTTAGTCGGTCAGTCGAGTACTCTATAAGACACACACAACGAAATATGTTTCAACTCTCGTCTTTAGTCGGTCAGTCGAGTACTCTATAAGACGCACACAACGAAATACGTATCAACTCTCGTCTTTAGTCGGTCAGTCGAGTACTCTATAAGACGCACACAACGAAATACGTATCAACTCTCGTCTTTAGTCAGTCAGTCGAGTACTCTATAAGACACACACAACGAAATACGTTTCAACTCTCGTCTTTAGTCGGTCAGTCGAGTACTCTATAAGACACACACAACAAAATACGTTTCAACTCTCGTCTTTAGTCGGTCAGTCGAGTACTCTATAAGACACACACAACAAAATACGTTTCAACTCTCGTCTTTAGTCGGTCAGTCGAGTACTCTATAAGACACACACAACAAAATACGTTTCAACTCTCGTCTTTAGTCGGTCAGTCGAGCACTCTATAAGACACACACAACGAAATACGTATCAACTCTCGTCTTTAGTCGGTCAGTCGAGTACTCTATAAGACGCACACAACAAAATACGTTTCAACTCTCGTCTTTAGTCGGTCAGTCGAGTACTCTATAAGACACACACAACAAAATACGTTTCAACTCTCGTCTTTAGTCGGTCAGTCGAGCACTCTATAAGACACACACAACAAAATACGTTTCAACTCTCGTCTTTAGTCGGTCAGTCGAGTACTCTATAAGACACACACAACAAAATACGTTTCAACTCTCGTCTTAGTCGGTCAGTCGAGTACTCTATAAGACACACACAACGAAATACGTATCAACTCTCGTCTTTAGTCGGTCAGTCGAGTACTCTATAAGACGCACACAACAAAATACGTTTCAACTCTCGTCTTTAGTCGGTCAGTCGAGTACTCTATAAGACACACACAACAAAATACGTTTCAACTCTCGTCTTTAGTCGGTCAGTCGAGTACTCTATAAGACACACACAACAAAATACGTTTCAACTCTCGTCTTAGTCGGTCAGTCGAGTACTCTATAAGACACACACAACGAAATACGTATCAACTCTCGTCTTTAGTCGGTCAGTCGAGTACTCTATAAGACGCACACAACAAAATACGTTTCAACTCTCGTCTTTAGTCGGTCAGTCGAGTACTCTATAAGACACACACAACGAAATACGTATCAACTCTCGTCTTTAGTCGGTCAGTCGAGTACTCTATAAGACGCACACAACGAAATACGTATCAACTCTCGTCTTTAGTCGGTCAGTCGAGTACTCTATAAGACACACACAACGAAATATGTTTCAACTCTCGTCTTTAGTCGGTCAGTCGAGTACTCTATAAGACGCACACAACGAAATACGTATCAACTCTCGTCTTTAGTCGGTCAGTCGAGTACTCTATAAGACGCACACAACGAAATACGTATCAACTCTCGTCTTTAGTCGGTCAGTCGAGTACTCTATAAGACACACACAACGAAATACGTTTCAACTCTCGTCTTTAGTCGGTCAGTCGAGTACTCTATAAGACACACACAACAAAATACGTTTCAACTCTCGTCTTTAGTCGGTCAGTCGAGTACTCTATAAGACACACACAACAAAATACGTTTCAACTCTCGTCTTTAGTCGGTCAGTCGAGTACTCTATAAGACACACACAACAAAATACGTTTCAACTCTCGTCTTTAGTCGGTCAGTCGAGTACTCTATAAGACACACACAACAAAATACGTTTCAACTCTCGTCTTTAGTCGGTCAGTCGAGCACTCTATAAGACACACACAACGAAATACGTTTCAACTCTCGTCTTTAGTCGGTCAGTCGAGCACTCTATAAGACACACACAACGAAATACGTATCAACTCTCGTCTTTAGTCGGTCAGTCGAGCACTCTATAAGACACACACAACGAAATACGTATCAACTCTCGTCTTTAGTCGGTCAGTCGAGTACTCTATAAGACACACACAACGAAATATGTTTCAACTCTCGTCTTTAGTCGGTCAGTCGAGTACTCTATAAGACACACACAACGAAATACGTATCAACTCTCGTCTTTAGTCAGTCAGTCGAGTACTCTATAAGACACACACAACGAAATACGTATCAACTCTCGTCTTTAGTCGGTCAGTCGAGTACTCTATAAGACACACACAACGAAATACGTATCAACTCTCGTCTTTAGTCAGTCAGTCGAGTACTCTATAAGACACACACAACGAAATACGTATCAACTCTCGTCTTTAGTCAGTCAGTCGAGTACTCTATAAGACACACACAACGAAATACGTATCAACTCTCGTCTTTAGTCGGTCAGTCGAGTACTCTATAAGACACACACAACGAAATACGTATCAACTCTCGTCTTTAGTCAGTCAGTCGAGTACTCTATAAGACACACACAACGAAATATGTTTCAACTTTCGTCTTTAGTCGGTCAGTCGAGTACTCTATAAGACACACACAACGAAATATGTTTCAACTCTCGTCTTTAGTCGGTCAGTCGAGTACTCTATAAGACACACACAACGAAATACGTATCAACTCTCGTCTTTAGTCGGTCAGTCGAGCACTCTATAAGACACACACAACGAAATACGTATCAACTCTCGTCTTTAGTCAGTCAGTCGAGTACTCTATAAGACACACACAACGAAATATGTTTCAACTTTCGTCTTTAGTCGGTCAGTCGAGTACTCTATAAGACACACACAACGAAATACGTATCAACTCTCGTCTTTAGTCGGTCAGTCGAGTACTCTATAAGACACACACAACGAAATACGTTTCAACTTTCGTCTTAGTCGATCAGTCGAGTACTCTATAAGACGCACACAACGAAATATGTTTCAACTCTCGTCTTTAGTCGGTCAGTCGAGTACTCTATAAGACACACACAACGAAATATGTTTCAACTCTCGTCTTTAGTCGGTCAGTCGAGTACTCTATAAGACGCACACAACGAAATATGTTTCAACTCTCGTCTTTAGTCGGTCAGTCGAGTACTCTATAAGACACACACAACGAAATATGTTTCAACTCTCGTCTTTAGTCGGTCAGTCGAGTACTCTATAAGACACACACAACAAAATACGTATCAACTCTCGTCTTTAGTCGGTCAGTCGAGTACTCTATAAGACACACACAACGAAATATGTTTCAACTCTCGTCTTTAGTCGGTCAGTCGAGTACTCTATAAGACACACACAACAAAATACGTATCAACTCTCGTCTTTAGTCGGTCAGTCGAGTACTCTATAAGACACACACAACGAAATACGTATCAACTCTCGTCTTTAGTCGGTCAGTCGAGCACTCTATAAGACACAACGCCCTGGGAAAAAGTCCCCAAGACTATCGCAAGGCTGACCCAAGACTGCGTCTCTCGTAGTGTTCTCGACAAGACCAACTAAAACTTCTTTATTCACTTTCAAAACCTTAACCAATTACAAAGCAGTTAAGAGACTCTAAGGCGTGGCCTTCACACATACAGCCAATCACACTAAGTACTTTACACGTCATATCTTTTGATTAATCGTTTACTATATTACTAACTGCGAATACCCAACTGTCAGAAATAGCGGTCCGGATGGCAACGGTTATATCGTAATTAGTTCCAAATCACTGAGTCAAGTTCCGTCCAGGACTTCGCATGAGCCTAAACGATGACAGATATTAACACAGCCATTCACTAGTAACTAGCTAACCAAGTCGGTCAACAAATACGCGAAAACTAATTCATGACAGAAACCACCAAACTGCTTTTATGAAATTGTGAGGACGCATTTATCTAACAGCGCCACCTATTACACCTATAAATAGGTGTCCACCCTCTGTATAGGTTATGCCAATCTGATTATAATAAGATCCTGGTTGGCTTAATTTTTTTAATTTTTTTTATATAATTATTATTTATTTTAATTATTTACTATAATTATTATTTATTTTAATTATTTTTTGACGTTACAATTATTTTGCTGCAAGAATGGTTTTGTTCGTGAAAGTCACCGGGAGATAATAATTATAGTAAATAATTAAAATAAATAATAATTATAGTAATTATATAAAAAAACAATTAAGCCAACCATTGGGGTTATGCCAATTTACATCTCATGGCATCCCAACAGAGGTAAGTCTTTGTATTATTATCATTTTTGTAAATACATTATACTTGTAATCATGGTTATTTTCACTGTACCATTTTTCAATCACAGTCATTTACACACTGTATCTATTTGTTTTACAACAGTTTTCCTGAAGAAGCCCTAATTCTAGGGCGAAACGTTGTAAGAAATAAACGTCATTATTACAGAACTGACCAGGTGTATTTTTGTGACAATCTTTGCGTTATTTTCATAATATCAACCCGCAATATTAGCTACTGGTGATCGTATGATCTATTATTGTTGAGTATTTCCTATATTGCGTGTTTTGAAACTTACCAATCACAAAACGATACTTTTGCAAGAGTAATTGTGACATTTATGACATTCTATATGCACATATTACGATGCTGAAACCATATGCATGATCCATATACACACCGGGACTACGTTAAGTCAAATTATTTTCTAATTTGTTTTTGTTTTTAAAAAAAAATAGAAAAAATAAATAGAAGTAATACTTATCTCTGGGTTCGACAATCTCTAGGTGCTCACTATTTGAATAAATTATTAAAACCTGCATAAATTACAAACTTAATGCGGTATTACATTACAAATGAATCAGAAAAATGCATCAAATGTTAGAATTACAGAAAACAAATTCAATATTAAATAACGGTATTAAAGGGGAAATGTAAACAACAAACACTGTTTTAGGTTAGTCTAAAACATTTGTCTGGACTCTAAAGCACTGATAACAAATTGTTTTGACCCCCTCCCCCACTAGATCATCCATGTGCAAAACATTTGTCTGGACTCTATAGCACTGATAACAAATTGTTTTGATCCCCTCCCCCACTAGATCATCCATGTGCAAAACATTTGTCTGGACTCTAAAGCACTGATAACAAATTGTTTTGACCCCCTCCCCCACTAGATCATCAATGTGCAAAACATTTGTCTGGACTCTATAGCACTGATAACAAATTGTTTTGACCCCTCCCCCACTACATCATCCATGTGCAAAACATTTGTTTGGAATCTATAGCAATGATAACAAATTGTTTTGACCCCCTCCCCCACTAGATCATCCATGTGCAAAACATTTGTCTGGACTCTATAGCACTGATAACAAATTGTTTTGACCCCCTCCCCCACTAAATCATCCATGTGCAAAACATTTGTTTGGAATCTATAGCAATGATAACAAATTGTTTTGACCCTCTCCCCCACTACATCATCCATGTGCAAAACATTTGTTTGGAATCTATAGCAATGATAACAAATTGTTTTGACCCCCTCCCCCACTAGATCATCCATGTGCAAAACATTTGTCTGGACTCTATAGCACTGATAACAAATTGTTTTGATCCCCTCCCCCACTAGATCATCCATGTGCAAAACATTTGTCTGGACTCTAAAGCACTGATAACAAATTGTTTTGACCCCCTCCCCCACTAGATCATCAATGTGCAAAACATTTGTCTGGACTCTATAGCACTGATAACAAATTGTTTTGACCCCCTCCCCCACTAGATCATCCATGTGCAAAACATTTGTCTGGACTCTATAGCACTGATAACAAATTGTTTTGACCCCCTCCCCCACTAGATCATCCATGTGCAAAACATTTGTCTGGACTCTATAGCACTGATAACAAATTGTTTTGACCCCCTCCCCCACTAGATCATCCATGTGCAAAACATTTGTCTGGACTCTATAGCACTGATAACAAATTGTTTTGACCCCCTCCCCCACTACATCATCCATGTGCAAAACATTTGTCTGGACTCTATAGCACTGATAACAAATTGTTTTGACCCCCTCCCCCACTAGATCATCCATGTGCAAAACATTTGTCTGGACTCTATAGCACTGATAACAAATTGTTTTGACCCCTCCCCCACTAGATCATCCATGTGCAAAACATTTGTCTGGACTCTATAGCACTGATAACAAATTGTTTTGACCCCCTCCCCCACTAGATCATCCATGTGCAAAACATTTGTCTGGACTCTATAGCACTGATAACAAATTGTTTTGATCC
The DNA here is from genome assembly GCF_978046115.1 of Saccoglossus kowalevskii. Lineage (NCBI taxonomy): Eukaryota > Metazoa > Hemichordata > Enteropneusta > Harrimaniidae > Saccoglossus > Saccoglossus kowalevskii. The sequence continues at coordinate 32,099,454 of NC_140659.1, read as the reverse complement.
CCTCCCCCACTAGATCATCCATGTGCAAAACATTTGTCTGGACTCTAAAGCACTGATAACAAATTGTTTTGACCCCCTCCCCCACTAGATCATCAATGTGCAAAACATTTGTCTGGACTCTATAGCACTGATAACAAATTGTTTTGACCCCTCCCCCACTACATCATCCATGTGCAAAACATTTGTTTGGAATCTATAGCACTGATAACAAATTGTTTTGATCCCCTCCCCCACTAGATCATCCATGTGCAAAACATTTGTCTGGACTCTAAAGCACTGATAACAAATTGTTTTGACCCCCTCCCCCACTAGATCATCAATGTGCAAAACATTTGTCTGGACTCTATAGCACTGATAACAAATTGTTTTGACCCCCTCCCCCACTAGATCATCCATGTGCAAAACATTTGTCTGGACTCTATAGCACTGATAACAAATTGTTTTGACCCCCTCCCCCACTAGATCATCCATGTGCAAAACATTTGTCTGGACTCTAAAGCACTGATAACAAATTGTTTTGACCCCCTCCCCCACTAGATCATCAATGTGCAAAACATTTGTCTGGACTCTATAGCACTGATAACAAATTGTTTTGACCCCCTCCCCCACTAGATCATCCATGTGCAAAACATTTGTCTGGACTCTATAGCACTGATAACAAATTGTTTTGACCCCCTCCCCCACTAGATCATCCATGTGCAAAACATTTGTCTGGACTCTATAGCACTGATAACAAATTGTTTTGACCCCCTCCCCCACTAGATCATCCATGTGCAAAACATTTGTCTGGACTCTATAGCACTGATAACAAATTGTTTTGACCCCCTCCCCCACTACATCATCCATGTGCAAAACATTTGTCTGGACTCTATAGCACTGATAACAAATTGTTTTGACCCCCTCCCCCACTAGATCATCCATGTGCAAAACATTTGTCTGGACTATATAGCACTGATAACAAATTGTTTTGACCCCTCCCCCACTAGATCATCCATGTGCAAAACATTTGTCTGGACTCTATAGCACTGATAACAAATTGTTTTGACCCCCTCCCCCACTAGATCATCCATGTGCAAAACATTTGTCTGGACTCTATAGCACTGATAACAAATTGTTTGACTAATTTGTCAATGATGTACAAATGTTGTTTCCCCCCTATTCAGTAAGATATTTTTGACCCCCCTCTAGATCATCCATCTGCAAAACATTTGCAACGAAATTTTTCAGGGTTTTGTTACGCCCTTACAACATGGGTATGTACAGTAAGTACAGTAATGTTATTTCCTCATTACATGTTTCATATTCAAACCCAAGCGTGTGAACTTCTTATAGTAGACTGAGATAGACTTACCTTTTATATTTCCCCCTCTACTTTGCTTCATCGTGTTTCAGAACATAACATATAATTTTGTTAACAGTGATATTAACAATGGTAACTGTTTTTGTCGAATTGTACTTGTGTTATTATATTGTCTATGTCTTTATGTCATTTCCATAATTCAGTTTGTTTGTTCTTGTGAGTCGGGGTATTAATAAATAAATAAATAAATAAATAAATAAATAAATAAATAAATAAAATATTATTTTTGCCCATCCTGCTTTCGCTCAAGTTAATTAAAAGAAATGTATTTCATTGTTTTCAATCTACTTTCCATTGTGTTCTACCCAGAAACGCTAAGAACAGTTTCATTAGCATTATTTCCCTAAGATTTTAGAATAAATTTCATTTCTGTTCTTTGCATTTTTACTAAATCTGAATAACTAAGCTCACCGGCGTAGTTTATATATAGTGACGGTCATACTACACTATTACATAGTGATAAACAATAATACACCATGTTACCATGGTTTAGTGAGACTGGAACTAATTTGTCAAATTTCTCAGATACCGTCACGTGATAGAGTGGGTATGCTTAGACAGGTTAGGGTAATTCAGATACTGTGATAGAGTGGGTGTGCTTAGACAGGTTAGGATAATCCATATACCGCGATGGAATGGGTATGCTTAGACAGGTTAGGGTATCCAGATGCCGTGATAGAGTAGGTATGCTTAGACAGGTTAGGGTAATCCAGATATCGTGATAGACTGGGTATGCTTAGACAGGTTAGGGTAATCCAGATATCGTGATAGACTGGGTATGCTTAGACAGGTTAGGGTAATCCAGATACCGTGATAGAGTGGGTATGCTTAGACAGGTTAGGGTAATCCATATACCGTGATAGAGTGGGTATGCTTAGACAAGTGATAGAGTGGGTATGCTTAGACAGGTTAAGGTGCGACATCAGTGGACGAAAGCCACTTAACGTAAACCTAGCGCAACACTTTTGAAAGAAATAGATTCCGGACCAGACCATGATCACCGAGGCGGATTTTAAGAGAGAGAGAGAGACGTCCGGCAAGTGTTTCAAATGAGTTGACTTTTTTTGCGATCGTGATTATCGTTTTATCGTTTAGTCCCTGTTAGGTAAAAGGTAGCAATAATTTTGATGGTGTAGTGCTCATTGCACCAAACGAACAACAGTTAAAATAAATGTCACATATAACCAATACGTTTTTGTAACTATGGAAAATGACAACTACTGGATTACCATAACCTATCTAAGCAATAATATAGCAATAATATAGTCATAGTGTAAGTATTCACACGTTTCTAATCGATCCGAACTTGAAGGTGCGACATCAGTGGACGAAAGCCACTTAACGTAAACCTAGCGCAACACTTTTGAAAGAAATAGATTCCGGACCAGACCATGATCACCGAGGCGGATTTTAAGAGAGAGAGAGAGACGTCCGGCAAGTGTTTCAAATGAGTTGACTTTTTTTGCGATCGTGATTATCGTTTTATCGTTTAGTCCCTGTTAGGTAAAAGGTAGCAATAATTTTGACAGTGACGCGAAAACGAAGCGTAATCCAGATACCGTGATAGACTGGGTATGCTTAGACAGGTTAGGGTAATCCATATACCGTGATAGAGTGGGCATGCTTAGACAGGTTAGGGTAATCCAGATACTGCGATAGAGTGCGTATGCTTAGACAGGTTAGGGTAATCCAGATACCGTGATAGAGTGGGCATGCTTAGACAGGTTAGGGTAATCCAGATACTGCGATAGAGTGGGTATGCTTAGACAGGTTAGGGTAATCCAGATACCGTGATAGAGTAGGTATGCTTAGACATGTTAGGGTAATTCAGATACCGTGATAGAGTGGGTATGCTTAGACAGGTTAGGGTAATCCAGATACTGTGATAGAGTAGGTATGCTTAGACAGGTTAGGGTAATCCAGTAGCCGTGATAGAGTGGGTATGCTTATACAGGTTAGGGTAATCCAGATACCGTGATAGACTGGGTATGCTTAGACAGGTTAGGGTAATCCAGATACCGTGATAGACTGGGTATGCTTAGATAGGTTATGGTAATCCAGTAGTTGTCATTTTCCATAGTTACAAAAACGTATTGGTTATATGTGACATTTATTTTAACTGTTGTTCGTTTGGTGCAATGAGCACTACACCATCAGCAAAACAATTAACCATTAATAAATACTTCTCAACTCATCCAACAGATTCACTAAATGTATAATTAGAAAAAATGTTGGCGCCAAAACACAACCTTGTCTGAGGCTTTAAAGTGCAATGCCCACCCTCACGTTTCCCGTTTTAGATCTGTGTCCCACTGAAATGGGCAGTTATTGATTTTTTTTTGCTGAAAATGATTACTCGTATCCAAGTAATTTTGTGATATTTCTCGTGTTGTAGCCACGCCCACCTATCCTGAAACGGTCGACTGTTTCCGACTCTCGCCGAAAGTGCGCCACCAAATGACAAACATGTGAGAGGAAGTCATACCCCCGAGCCGTAATAACACTGGTCATTCAGTATAGTTTTAAACGATATACATTTTACGGTCGGCCTTTTATATCTTTTTTTTTGTCTATTTTTTTTTTTTTTTTTTTTTTGAGAGAGAGTTTTTAGTTGTTGTGTTGTGGGCAGTTGCAGTGAAACATATAGTCATAGTGTAAGTATTCACACGTTTCTAATCGATCCGAACTTGAAGGTGCGACATCAGTGGACGAAAGCCACTTAACGTAAACCTAGCGCAACACTTTTGAAAGAAATAGATTCCGGACCAGACCATGATCACCGAGGCGGATTTTAAGAGAGAGAGAGAGACGTCCGGCAAGTGTTTCAAATGAGTTGACTTTTTTTGCGATCGTGATTATCGTTTTATCGTTTAGTCCCTGTTAGGTAAAAGGTAGCAATAATTTTGACAGTGACGCGAAAACGAAGCGTCGGACAAACTGGAAATTACACAGCTCTTACACACTTCTAATTGTTTTCATTTTCGAAGGCTGAAAGTTTCTGAATTGTTTGGTGATTGGTGTTGAATGTCGAATTCACACCTCTGTTCTTTTTTTACCTCCATGCTTGCAGCTTGATCTGCGTAATAATTTATGAAATAAGAATTCGGGCTTGGTCAATGTGTTTCCACCAAATGAAGTTTTAATGTGATGTTATAATTATGACAATCACGTAATGGATCACTCTAACTCGAATCATAGAGCTTAGCTCCATGCTCGAATCCACTCTGAATTTATCTGTATGTGTGTCGATCTCGATTACCAGTATTTTTGTTATCCAATTAAACGCCGCTTTTAACGCACTTGCCCTCGTCGTGACCCGACGCGTTCACCTATTTCAACAAAAAGTCAATTTATTTCCACGCGGCTGTCATTTATTTAGTAACTGTGATGTGTCGTTTTTTTAATTATTTTATATTGATCACTATAGTCTAATGTTTAGAATGTCAGAATATGTTCTCTTTTATTTTAATTTTGAAAGTTTTACTCAGACGATCGATGAAATACAACAGTGTAGTGACGTGCCTAGTAACCTGCTAAATAACGAGATAATTCCGACGTCAAATTCTATTTTGTTCAGCGACAGTGTACAAACGTGTGCTGGTGTCGGTGACGATCACGGTGACCAGCTACACCAGAACGGACATAAAAAAGTTTTATGGAACGCCACAAATTTCCATTCTTCCATAGTGCATACCATATCCCTTTCCGTCAAATGCTGTCATAGACTTTCCTGGAGGAAGTCAATATATATTTTTTAATCGTGTAACACGCCTGGTCAAAAATTGAAAGTTTTACCAGCGTCCCAGGGAATTGCCATTGAGACACGAACGGTGTATTCTCTGTTACAATTGGTTGCCTAACACTTAAAAATAAACAATACAGTGGAGTTCGTTATAGGTCACAAAATAATAGAAGGCATGGTACGGGTACTAAACCGGGGCTGAGCGATTCATATGTAAAACCGATAGTAATAGAATAAGGATAATCACATAGTTTGGCCATCCAACATGGCGGAGTGACCGCGTCATATCCATGCATCACGACACGACACGATTTCAATCAAAGACACATATAATTCATTAACGACACCTCGACTTGTCGAGCAAGCGTGCCGAGGCAGTACCTGTAGATGCGGTTATTAGTAGCTACGTCACAATTCGGGTCTTTCGTAAGTGTCGGTTTGATAAGCTTCACATTAGATATCGGACGGAAGGTTTTGTCGCTTGGTGATAATCGACAAAAAATTGTGAATATTGGTTGTAATTGTAGTGCACTAGAAAGGTAAGATATTTAATGAACTTTAAATGTGTTTCCAGTCCCGCGATAGCTACCATATACCGCGTGCATACCAGATTGACCATAACATTTAGTCATCCATGAGTGTCCCACAAACAACGCTGGACTTCAAGTCACATTCGCCACAATTCGATTAGCCCCATAGATAAATGCAACCAACAAGTAAATTCGACCCACGGGTCGATTCTCGAGTTTACCTGGAATGAATATTACCAAACAAAGGGTACTTCGTGTATAAGTATTTGTGTTCCCGACATTATTTGTGGACTAGGTTTACTGCGTCATGCCGTCGTGGCGTGAAAGCCACCACCCCATTACATACATAATACATACATATGACACAGGTATTCCAGATAGTTCGACGAATGCAAGAAATACCTTAGTGAGAATATAATTACGAGTACACTTCTAGGGGTTGGCCATTAGGAACACTGGTTGGAACTGCAGTGCAACATATATTTTTACATTCTCTCATTTTTTTCACGACGCTGAACATTTGTTTTTCACTTTCATGTGTGGATTTGTAAATTTCTCTGTAGATGTTTATGACACTGCACCTAGGCTATGGTTATTTTTTTTAATATTTTTTGCCTTTTTAAAAATCAGATTATTGCTTTGTATGGACGTCGACATTACCTTATCGTATAGCTTTTTCACATTGTCAGCGTCGAAGACACAATAATTCTTTTTTACTTTAAAATGACATATTTTTGGCAGGTATCGAAATAAAGACTACGGAGATCACCAACATGGCACATTTAATACTCGTATTGTCTTTAGTGTGGTGTCTCACTGAAGCCCAGAATCTTACATCATGCGTAGAGCCAACGAAGGGCACTGTTAGCGGTGAAGCGGTAATAGGAGTGTTGTTTCCATTCCATAAGCCATCGGCTGACGGTCAGTCATGTACCAGCGACGTCGACCCTGGTGCTATTCAAATATTGGAAGCAGTGAAGTTTACTCTAGAGCGCCGTAATAGTCTAAACCCAATTTCAGGACTACATGTCGGTAAGCTATCCACATGGTTCAGCTACATTTTGTCTATTTAGTTATTTCGAATATACACAATTACCAAGCTGATTTTACGTCCTTGGTTAAATATATGAATTCATAACATTGGTTTGAAGAATCCTTTAAGCTAAATCCATTAATTAACATAAAGTGCATAGTATTATTTTATTATCAAATGTCATAAAAATGAAACTAACAAATCGAAAAATTGTCACACAAAACAAACGCCAGAAGATCGTTTTCGGCTGACAGATTGTGTACCTCGTCGATGACTCATCTTGTGTCGGTCTTTAGAGTGTGACGGTATTTTAGTCATTTCTTATACATTCAGTGAAGTTGTTGTTTCTAGATATTAGGATTTTATCGACACAGAAGATCTGTAGTCCCTTGCGTAACACAAAAGTGCGACGCCAAACGATATCGCAAATAATCGGTGAAAGTACGTTAATTTCACATATCGCACCATCGAAACTACCACATATGTTTATTAAACTCTCACCAGGGCGAACATCGTGACAGTCGTGACACTGCCTGACCCAAATACAAATGCTAACATAATCGCTGTTCCACTTTGTAAAATCATTGAGTTACATGATACAATCTACTTCCACCTGTGTATGTGGCTTCATCAACAGACTATGCTAAAAACAAATCAAAACAACGCGTTATTGCAGAGGAAGATCAGGAACTATAATAAACTATACGCTTATAGCCTGTATAGTGAATTATTGGCTGGTATATAGTGTATAAATATAGAAAATGGAATATGAGAAAACTGGAGAACAAACAGACGAAAAAAAATCATTAAAAATATCAATTTGGACAATATTATTTGCTCTTTCAAATTTCGCCAACGCCTTACCATCACTTTACTGTAATTAATAGAATAACTCTATTTACGAATTCTGAGCTTAATTATTCAGTTAGCCTCGTGTTCTGGTTAGTAACCAGGCTTGTGATTGGTGATTGAAAATGTTGAATATACCACGCCTCCAACTGTGCTGGTTCGAAAAATTTGAAATCGCTGGAGCTTTCATTCCTTGTCTATTTGCACACATATACTGAATGCTTGCAGTATTTTAATACAACATTAATTTTATTTTACTTGAGATTCAGTATGTGCCATAATTTCAAGCTAAGATATATGTAAAAGTGTGTATGTGGGTGCAACCACCAAACTGCTTTTATGAAAATGATGTTTTCTATATTGCATGTTTTTTTTAATTTGGGTGATAATTTACCAATCATAAAACGATACTTTACCCAGAATAATTGTGGCATTGACGACATTCTATGTAGTGACTATTATACATATTAAAATCCTGAAATCATGTGCAAATATTTTACAGAGATGCATGATCCATGAACACGCCAGGACCACGTTCAGTCAAATTATATTCTTAATTTATTTTAGTTTTAAAGATAGAAAACTTGCTCACTAATCCACCAACCACTTTGGTTTTGTGTAAGCAGATGACCTACAATTCGAATATTACCCTTTATTCTATCACCACCAAATGCTAGTAAAATTGCCCAAATACTTCTGAAACTTGCTGTAAATAAATGTAACTCGGTCACCTGAGTCGAACTTACTTGTTTTGAATACATAAGAAGTGCCCAGAGGATGCAAGAGTCAGTTCGGTGCGTACAACAGCCATCAGTATTTACATAAAACTTGTGTAAATAATGTCAATAAAAGGCGTTCACGCATTTGTGTAACGCTTAGACTACTTATCTCTACACAATTACAAAACACGTGAGAGAAAGAAACATTAATTTTTAACATATGAAAAATCATCGCAATAATTCCATAAACTTGAAATTCACAAATCACCTGACAAATTATAATCTTTTCAAGTATTATTCATTGCAGAGAGTGAGAAAGTGCTTATAAATCATCTTTGACCCATAACAAAGGAAATTTTACACGCGTATACGTAGCATGGGACCCATACGACGCGTCGTGTATACTATAAATAACACTGGTATTTGATGTATACTTGCAGTTGTTGAATACAGTGAATAATTATAAATTAAATACTATATATAATTACATATTTCTATACCAGGGTTTGAAGCATGGGATAGCTGCGGTCTTGAGTCAGTTGCTATGGATCGCTCTTTGCGGTATCTTAACGACAAAATCAAAATGATAGACGCACAGGGAAGTGTTTGTCCCAATAGCAAACTTCGGATTGGTAAGAAATTTTTCATTTGTATATTTAGTTATAATTACCCCTTGAAATCTACCGTATATTTAGTTATAATTACCCCTTGAAATCCACCGTATATTTAGTTATAATTACCCCTTGAAATCTACTTATTTTCCAATGTTTATCATTATTCCATTATTTCGATCACACCGGCTAAAAATAGTATTATGCATCGTGACGGTTACCTTGTGTATGTCAGCTCATTCGGAAATGACGTCACATGCGCATATGAAATGTCTATTTAGTTTCCATAAACCCATCCAAAAAACCCGATGTTATATAATAGTCAGATCTTTTACACTAGATTTCACAAAACTCAGATCTACATTAATATATATTGATATTATTGATATTAACAATCCTGTTACGTTCAGTTGACCATAAATTATGTATTCACTACGCGACTTCGTGTCAAATAAAACATTCTATAGTATAAAATGTAATTCTAGCGATTTCAGTTCTGTTCAAATGTCTGTTTGTGTGGATAGTTACAATGCAAAAGTTTATTTTAAGGAATGTTGGCTGACAGAGAGAGCGATACAACCAGATCAGTTGCGAATATCTTAAATGATGTGTCGGTACCTCAAATCAGTTATGGTGCAACGGCTACTGACTTCGCTGATGAAACACGATATCCTTATCTCTTCCGTACTGTGCCATCGGACATGGAGGAAGCCAAGGTAAGTGAACGGGATTGTGTTTTGGGTTCGATTTGACACTTTCAAAAGTAAATTCATCGCCACATACACACTCCCGTATTTTATTTTATTGAAAAAAAACACTAAAAATTATGCAGTTATTACCCAAGTTATTTATCAACAGCAAAACAATTTATCGTATATTGTGCGACATTAGTATGTTAACTCACTGTGACACACAATGCTTTTAAAACACACTTGGGCATATGAAGTCAAACAAATGTTGTATTTATGTAATTATCACCATGGTGATTAGGATTTACAACAACTTTGAAGTATCCATATCTTTATGAAGTTAAATTTAAAATTTACATTTATATTTTGATTTAATTTTTTCTGTATTCTTAACGGTATGGTAAAATCTCATTCCTGATACATTAACTGTAATATAGAACTTGAAGTTTAAAAACAAACTCATATCCATAACGATACGTTACATTTGTTATTACTCTTGTCCATCGTATTATTGTTGTGACGTCTGAGTGGCTCCCGTCATGCATTGCGCATAGAAACGGACGTATATGTTTACTGTGTGATTCACAAGATATTGAAGACGAACATCTTTTTGTTTTAATTTGTCCATTCTTCGACACTTTCAGAAGTAAATTCAATTTAATTCATCGCAATCTATTATTATAACTCCCCCCATCGCCTTCAAGTTGAAATAAGAAATGACTTAAGGTAGTAGCCTACTCATAAATTAAAAAAACCCAGAATTTATTCATTTTGTAATAAAATGTACTCCCAAGGCAATATAAGGATATTGACCTAAAAAAAGTTGGGGGTCACCAGCCTTTTTTCCAGAAAATGATGGTTGTATTTTAGTGGAAAGTCGCCATTTTGACACTATTATAAAACTTTTACCATAGGTTTCTATGGCAGAGATATTATGCAATATCTCAAAATTTAGCCTGGTGACATAGGCTGAAAAAATCATATATTGTTAATGATGGAGTACTTGTTGTTCTGAATTATTTAAAAAATCTGGGTTTTGAAAGGTGTCAAAAAATGCAATTTTTCTTTAACATTGTGTTCTATGGAATCGTTCCATCTAAAAATAGCAATTTTCAAGAAATATTAGGACACGTTTCTCAAAAAGAATAACTGTAACACACAAAATAATGCTACAGTGTATTTCATTGTATCATGAGACATTAGCTTCATGTTTGTACATAATAAACTAATGAACATTGTCATGCGATTTGTGACCAATTTTGTCCAAAATTATGACTAGGCTTCTACCTTAAACAAGGATCAGTTTGACCATTGCTATGTTTGGCTTATGTATTACGTTTTTTATATTTTGTCCCACAGGACATGTATTTTAATAGAGACATGGTGTGTTCAATTCCGGGGGGGGGGGGTCTCTAGCGGGAAACTTAGAAACAACTTGGATGCGAGGCACCCAAGGGGTCTGTAAATTATGTTTCAAAATGGGGCAAAGTATCTATTTTGTCGGAGATCAAAGGAATCGTATTTTTGTTGTGTTGATATAATGTAGGATAAATGGAAATGATAGATATAATTTACTATGAATTTGAACTATTACTGTATGAACCATAATAGTGTTGTGTCAATAAATTATAAATGAGGGTGTTCAATTTACGTGGTGGTTTATAATTCTTGAACTGAAATGTGTGTTACACGAAAATAATGCCACCGGCATAATTCATAGAGATTGCGCAATGAGTGAAATTACACAATCCACTACGTAAACTGGCCAAGTCGTGACAATGTTATTGTTTTATATGGTAATTTCGCATCGGACCAAGATTCAAGGAAGAATTACAAAATTGCGACGGCTGGGCCAATCTGGCTACTATGGCCACAAATAAAACAAGTCGTTATAATCTCAACAAATATTTTTATTAATATTTTTAATTTTAAAAAATGCAGGCAATAGTGGAAGTACTGAAAAGACTTGGCTGGGTTTACATTGATATTATTTACACGAACGACGAGGCCCATATCAGAGAGGTGGACGCTTTCAAAGAAGTAGCCAGCGACGCTGGAATATGTGTGGCCAGTCACCCTGAAGGGGAGATTAATATTAAAGTAGGTACCGCATCGTCTGCGGGAGATGTTTTCAACAGTATTTTGAACGATGTAAAATCTGATGCAATAGTAGCCTACGTAACTGTAGACCACGGAGTTGGTCTTTTAAAAGCAGCGGAAACTAAATTGCAACAAGGCTGGGAGAAACAGTGGTTGTTTTCAGCTGAGGGAATGGCCGATCCAGACAGCCTTGTTCAAGAAGTGTCGGATGTTACACGCGGTATTATGGGAGTTATAGCTTCGACATTCACAAACGAAGTCAATGATTTTATGACGTATTTTAGAAGTATAAAGCACAATGATCACGACGAAGAAGCCGATCCATGGTTCTCAGAATTTGTGGAGAAAACCTATGGATGTCAAACCGGACAAGCAGCGTGCGATAGCACTCAACAGCACGATTCTGACCAAAATCGTTTTGTATCACCGGTGATGAATGCAGTGTCAGTGTTCTACCGTATAATAAAACTGCTTCACGACTCCAAATGCCAGCCAAACTTCAGTGGGATATGTCAGAATATGTTCAACGCCGCACCTAATGAATACCTGTCACTATTACAGTCTTTCAACTTAAATGCCGATGAAACCGACAGCGGGGAGTCTATTACTTTCAACCAACACGGTGACATTAAGGCGGCTTTCGACATAGCAAATCATGACGGAACCGAATTCAATCTGGTGAGTATGTGGTTATGATTACGATAGCAACGACGTATGCTAATAATCTACAGTAATTAGTCCCCGTTCGGACGAAGTCCAAAAACGTGGACTATTAATTTGGGTTCGTTCTGTCCGCCCGTCCGTCCGTACGTCCGGAGCTATATCTCGGACACCCATTAACGGATTTCATTCAAACTTTACATGAAGACAATACATAATGTCTTACATATGAGTGTCAAGTTACTTTATGATCGGAAAAAAATGACCGACTGGCGGCCATTTTGGATGTTAAATTTGCTGATACAGTAAAACCTGTCAAAACCGACCATGACTGGGACTGGGATCTATGGTCGGTTTTCAGAGGGAGTCGGTTTATTCAGGGTGGGCATAACTTCGATTGAAACAACAATTACATGTGCTGTAAACACGGGACAAATGAAAGACACCGGAGTTTGCCTCCGGTGATTATACATGTATTTACATTTATTGTATTGTTTCAATAAAATAATTTACCAAACAAGACAAGAATATTATGGTATGTACATGAAATCAATAAACATTAAAATAACTGTTGGAACAGACCGGGTAAGTATCGCGTATCGTAACTGAAGGCGTCCATTTTGAATGACATCACAACGTAAGTTCACGTGAGCTACATGTAATTATTATAATTTATGCAGACAGTTGATTTTGCTGTTAAGTCAATGAATCAAATTACGATGTAAAAAAATCATCAAGTTTTCACCGCTTTAAAGAACATCTTTTTTCAACGATTTTGTTCGTTCGAATTATGAAATTTTGGATATCTGTCAAGTAGCTGGAGTCTTTGTTTATTGCGAAGTTTTGTAATCTTGTCAACATGTCTAGCACATCGCCATGCGTCAAGTCACGGTCATCGTGGGGGTCAATAATTTGACTGTCGTTGTCATCGTTGTCTGTAGATTCATGGTTTTCTTTGTCTGCAATAAAATTCTCAACAATCTGTTGCTCCCACTCGCCGTCATACATTGCTTCAGTCGGTATACGTTCATCAAAGTGGAGGTATTCTACAACGCTACACTGTGTTTGCGGCTCTGCAACATGCTAAATAAGGTTTCCGAATTCTTTGTCATCGTCTGCTTCTTCGTCATCATAAATTTCAATCTTGAAGCCCCCTTTACGGAAACATTCGAAAGCACAAAATTGTCGATCAGAATCGTTATGGAAAGAAGAAAACTCAATGTTTTGATCGTTGAAGAAGTGATAATGCAGTGTGCTTCACCGCAATTGAAGTTGATGACCCCGATCATTTGTTTATATCCGGGGTCATTACACTGTCCAGACATCACGCGATGCGATGGCGTGTGGTGTGAAAAACTTAATCAGTTGCTATTGTTTTACACAGGACGTTACTTGTAGTGTGAGATTTGATATTGTTTCTGTGACGTTCACGGTAAATTCAACACAATGCACACTTTTTAGGTCGGGCAGACCGGATTACTAGACAGCGGACGTGGTGCAACTGGTCGGATGGTCGATGTATTCAGTGTGAATATTGGACTTGGGGCCGATCAATGCGGTCGGTGTTCGGAGTAGACAGTGGTCGGATTTCACAGGTTGTTTTAACATAGGCGTCTATGGAGAAATTTCGGGACTATATAAATCGGTCGGTTCTGACAGTAGGTCGGTTTATCCAGGGGTCGGTTTTGACAGGTTTTACTGTACCTAAACGTGTCCACAGCAGTTTCTCGGAGATGACTGGGCCGATTTGGATCAAAGTAAAGTTGGTATGATCATACATATTGTAGGTGCATGTCATACTTTTTTTCGTGATTCATCTTGTTTTTCATGGTACCCATGCTACTTTATCTTGAATGCAATGAATGTTTTGGTTTAAATTTTGTACAAAGATAGTATACCAAGAGATACATATGCACCAACATGATTTTTTTTATTCAATTCAATATGGCTGGCCGACGCCAAATTTTCATGTAAAAGTGCTAAATAGTCATTTTTACATGTCCGGAGCTGTTTCTCAGAGATGACTTGGCCGATTTGGATCAAACTTGGTATTTTTTATTTTTTTTTTTATTTTTTTATTTTTTTTTATTAGACGCATAAAATCCTTAGGAAAGGATAAAAAGGGTCTTACAGAAAGAAATTAAAAAATAACTACAATCTAAAAAAGAAAACAAAAAATAAAAACTTTTCTAAAAAAAATAAAATAAAACAAGTCAAAAACAAAAAAATACAATTTGCAGCCAATGGTGAATACAGAATGATATGAATACAGTATGATGATCATACATATTTGGTTATAGGTGCATGTCATACTTTTTCCGTGATTCAAACAAATATGGCTGACTGGCTCTCATTTTGTTTTTCATGGTACCCATGCTACTTTCTCTTGAATGCAATGAACGTTTCTTTTAAATTTTGTACAAAAATAGTATACCAAAGAATACATTTGTACCAACATTATTTTTGTGATTCGATTCAATATGGCTGATTGACACCAATTTTCATGTAAAAGTGCTAAATCGTCATTTTTACATGTCGGAGCTGTTTCTCAGAGATGGCTAGGCCAATTTTGATCGAAGTTGGTATGGTGATCATATACATTGGGTTATAGGTGAACACCATATATTTTTCGTAATTGGAATCTTAATAATCTCAATGACTTCATCAGCATCGAATTGATATGTAAGATCACAAAATTTTGGACGGGGATTGTGTCATTAACAGTGACTTGTTTTTCAATAAAACACACATCAATGCAAGTAACTTGTCAAATCTAGAGTTTATTATTATTATTATTATTATTATTATTATTATTATTATTATTATTATTATTATTTATTTATGTGTTGCTGCCCATTATAACAGGGGCTCACTATAAATCTACCAATAATAGGGGCAGCACACAAATACAAAATCTGGTAAATAACAGAATACAAATCTTGTTAAATGAATTACATGTAGCTAGATAGATTCAAGTTTAAGTTAAGTTAATAAAATTAGTTAAAATGAAATTTGGTATTAGTATAGGTTAGTAACAATTTCATACAAATATAATTACTGGGTTAGAAAATTCTCTCTGCTATCTATAGAGTCAACTAAATAAATGCTGACATCTTTATCAATATCCTGACACAGATTTCAATCAAACTTTCCTAATGGATCTCCTAAGAGAATGAACATTAGCTTATAATCTTTTTTAATTTCTAGCAATAAATTTGTCTATTTTTTCCTTGAGAATTTCTCTTACTCCACACATCGTAATGTTTCTCTGTGTGTCAAAAAAACTACATTTAAAAATAAAATGTTCTAATGTCTGTTGTTCCTCCTTGCAACATGGACAGATTGTGTCAGTGTTGTCCCCCTATTTTCTTTTTTCATATGCAATTCCAAAAGTTTATGATCTTGCTCAAAATTTGAGTTGAGCTCCCTTAAATTCATGTATGGAATGTTAAATATTTTTCTGGACATTTCAAGTTGGTTTTAAACATCCTATAATGGATTAGATTGGATTTGTTTCCATTCTGTTTCATCACAAGTCTGAATAAGAGTTTTTAATTTAGCATCAGTTTTCTGTAACCTTATTTTTGTTTATGTTTATATTTTTCATTGTACATCTAAATTTTCCAGCCAGTTCCATTTTAGTCCATCTTGATTTAAGTGAAAAAAAAAATCACCTAAGTGAAAATAATGTTGCATTTAAAATGCCTCATACATTACCCGGTAACATGTGTAAAAATAATTTTTGCCCACCAGGAACTATCCATTTCATATACTCATTTGTAATATTTTAACTTCATTATATCTAACCTATTTTTTATTGTATTCAAATAAATTCTATAAACTCCTTAAATTCTGCAAATGTCCTAAGTTTGCTCTTTTCATTTTTGTCACCACAACGGCATAATTTACAGTGTGCCATAATTTTGTGATATTTTACGGGGTATTTTCATCCTACCATATTAGGAAATGCAAATTCCAAATATGGAGCAATTACCCACATGAGCGTCGTCCAATAATAAAAACAAACATGGCAGCCCCAAAGGTTTGACCGGACGGACTCCACACAAAAAAGTTCACTAAATCTGTTCTAAACTTTTTGCATTTCGGCATTCACATGATGTATCCTTGGAAGGAAAAGATGTATAATAACAAGGTTATTATGAGAATACCACAAAGTATGAACTCAGAAAGTATGCCGTCATTACTACTGCTGTAATGTCTTTGTGCATACTTGTTGGTATCCTTGTAATAACCTCATAGTATAATGACTTACATATGCATGTCAATTTTTATGACCATTTGATCAATTATGGCCAACTGGTGGTCATTTGAGATTCAAACGAATATGGCAGACTGGCAGCCATTTTGTTTTTATTAATGTCTGTGCTGATTCCAGACTAATACATCATCTGATTCAGATTGAAGTTTGCACACAAGAACTATCCTCACAGATAGTACTGTAAGTTTTGTTATTTTGTGATTTGATCAAATTTGACGAATTTATGGGCATTTTGTTTAAAATCCTATAATCACAGTCTGTAAACGTGTCTGGATCTATTTATCGGAGATGGACAGGTCAATTTTATTCAAACTTTGTATCATAATCACGCATATTGGGTTTCAGGTTCATGTTTTTTTAGATTCAACTAAAAATAGCTGACTGTCAGCCATTTTGTTTTTATTCATGTCTGTGCTGATTCCACACTGTTACTAATGTGAGTTTCTGAAAACTTTATTCACCTGTTTGATATTTAATTTCCTAAAATTTGTGTTGGACATTTTGGAATTTTAATCTATGATTGTGCTTGCACATTCTACTGGCCTTGTATTGACAACTTTGATTTGACAAGGCAATGCGCTGCATACACACTTGCAGCAACAAGATACAAGTTAGTCCAAACTGCATTCAGGACATCATTTCATAATTAAAATATCCATGTGACTTTACAATTTATAAATTGCAGTTCAAGTTTGTTGTTTCAGGGTCCAATCTAATTTTCAGTAAAGTAATATATATTGAATTCTGGATTAGATTTTAATGTAATAATGTGATCTGTTATAGGTTGGTTCCTGGAATGACGGTCATTTGTCATTAGATCTTAATGATGTAAAAATGTGATCTGTTATAGGTTAGTTCCTGGAATGACAATCATTTGTCATTAGATTGTAATGATATAAAATGTGATCTGTTATAGCTTAGTTCCTGGAATGACGGTAATTTGTCATTAGATTGTAATGATGTAAAATGTGATCTGTTATAGGTTGGTTCCTGGAATGACGATCATTTGTCATTAGATTGTAATGATGTAAAAATGTGATCTGTTATAGGTTGGTTCCTGGAATGACGGTCTTTGGTCATTAGATCTTAATGTAAAAATGTGATCTGTTATAGGTTGGTTCCTGGAATGACGGTCATTTGTCATTAGATCTTAATGATGTAAAAATGTGATCTGTTATAGGTTGGTTCCTGGAATGACGGTCATTTGTCATTAGATCTTAATGATGTAAAAATGTGGGTGAACAATGTGCAAACAAGTGGTGAAAATCTTCCAAAATCTGTCTGTCAGTCACCAGTATGCATGGACCCAGCTTGTGGAACTCCAGAGGATATTAAGGTATGTATTGTTGAGTTTAGTTTTCACAAAAGTTTGTCAATTTGAAAACTTGTTCATCCCATTTCAGTTTAATTGTTACTCTTCATCAAGACTATTAAGATTACATTAACAAATCCTGTTCATGAAGGGTCAAACTAATACTAAATTGTTTTTATATATTTTTGTTCTTGTACCTTTGACCATTTCCTTTCCCTTCAGGGATTTTGTAAGAGTCAATAAGTAAATAAAATAAATAAAATACATGTATTTAAATTGGTGAAAAATTATTTATTAATTTTTTATAGAGACACAACATTGTAAATGTAAAACCAAATTGCATCACAATTTTGGTGGTAATAAGTTGTAATAATAATAACTTTATTGCTTCCTAAGAAATACAATGTTTCTATCGGGTAATAGCAATAAAGATTACCGGTAGTTGTGGTAACTATAGCACTATAAAAGGAAAAAGGTAGGTATTAGGATAAAGTAATTGTTACATATCAGACGGTATTTTAATTTCTTGATTAAAATGAGTTATGTTTATCATTTTTTTTATTATGACATCTATTGAAGTTTTTTTTAGTATGGCATTATCAATACACGGAGAATGTATTTCAGATCAAAGTTATTATAGAGTGGTATAAAAGATTATGTCTTCTCTCAAAATAGATCTACATTGCCGGGGACATACTACTTGGAGGTTTGTTTCCGATACATGAGAAGGGACAGACTAACCATGAATGTGGTTCCATTAACACCGATGCGGTAGTCCTTCTGGAAGCTATGATTTATACCTTAGGGTTAATAAATGATGATGACACACATTTGCAAATGGTCTCAATTGGTATGGAATCGCTTGATTCATGTTTAAGTGAAAATTTAGCTTCACATGCTGTTCTTCAGTTTTTAAGCACGGCAGATTTTGGTAGTAGCGGATCTGGTACGAGACTCAGTGTTGAAACCGGAGAAACCGAGCATATCTTTGGCATTGTTGGTGGATCGGATAACGATGTCTGTGCTGCTGTTAGTAAAGTCTTGCAAGTGTATAACATTCCTGAAATAAGCTACAATGCTGGAAAGGCTTCTCTGAGTAACCAATATAACTATCCTAATTTTCTGCGAACAGTTCCTCCCAATACATTTCAAGTTGCCGCTATTATACAAACTATGGTATCAATTGGTTGGACTAAAGTACAAATTATTCACAGTGAAGATTCCTTTGGTTGGGATGGTACAAGTGTTCTAAGGCAGCAAGGCCCAAGGGTAAATATTACGTTTCTTTACTTCACTTATGTTCTTGCATATTAACTGCATTTTTGCAATAATCTTTGCTCACTTACTTAATTGAACATTTCAAGCATCCACTACATCCTGTGCGATTGGTTAAAACTTGACATACCCGAGATCTGGAAACCTTTTTCGAATATCACCGCATATAGATATCAAAGTTGCATATATGCTTATGAATCTATGCCATTAACTAAGGGATGACGTCAAAAGATCAATGTCGGATAAAAAACTTATTTGTTTATCATTATTTGATTGGGGGTGAGGGGGTTTTGACCTCAAAAAGTTTTCATCCTACAAAAACGATTTTGTTTTTGAATGAAGTCAAAATATCTTGAAGTATTTGTAGTTCGTTTTTTTTTCTATCCAATCATAGACAAAAATAACAGAAAATGTAAAAAACACACATCCAAGACAAGAAAATGGCCTGGTCTGAGTGTAAATATGAAATGAGGTCAATTTCAGGGCATGGACCTAGAACATGCGCAGAACCCAAAAAAGTACCATGTGTATATTCCCCTTCATTATTACAACCAAATCCTATGCCATACTACTGTCCGATTATCAATTTGTATTTAATGGTGAATGTAGTCTGATGCCATGATCAATATTTATAAATTAAGTTTAAGAGGGGGGTGGGGGCTTTTTGGGAAAAAAACTAAATGAATTAAGTTTTTTATCCGACATCGATCTTTTGACGTCATCCCTAATACACAGAGTGTTGCCGCGTATCCAACAGTTATTCATTCACTAACAATAAAGATCTTTTTTAAAAAGCTGTAAAAAATTTTTTTTATATAAGCAAACATCTATGATTTATAAAATTAAAATGACAACTGACTACCATTTGACAAATCGCATTGCATAGTGGGTAAATGATAGGATTTCATAATTCACATCAGGTTACATGTACATATCATAGTGTTTTTTACACTGTTCCAACACAAGTACTTTATTCATAGTTATGATTGAGTTTGTTAAATTGACAGTAATTATGTGTAATATCCTAGAATCACAGTCTTTTAATGTGTTCAGAATAATTTTTTACAGAAGAACAGGGCTTTCTACTTTGATCTGCTGGGTTATAGATGTGTGCCATTTTAACAACTGTTTCTCTGAGACTACTTGCATAATTTCACACAAACTTAGTACAATGATTCTACATATTGGATTTTGGTTGCACATTAAATTTTTTTTGTGATTCAACCAATTGCTCAGCCCATTATCAGCAACAACTGATTTGTCAGAGCATATTTAGCACACTTCTGGTTCACTGCTAGTGACCGGATTTGGCATTAAATACAAAATGGGGCTGTGTATTGTTGATGCATATTTCTTTATTTTCGAAAAATTTAATCAAGGTCTGTAGTAAGCTACTGGAAAAATACATTCACAGTGTTGCACTGAAATATTTTGAGAAAAAATAATGACATTATAAATAAAGGTTTATAAATTTATTTTATTTGGTTACTAGGCTGGTATTTGTGTTACTCAGTATTTGGGTGTTCAGGATCCCAGTGATGAAAATAAGATGGATGAATTATTCACAAAGTTCAATACTCGTCCTGATGCCCCAGGCCTTGTTGTATTGGGAGGAAAAGAACTAGCACGATCCGTGCTTCAAACGATTAAGAGAAATGATTTACAAGGGAAGTATTTTTTGATTGGTTGTGATAGATGGGGTACTGATCCAACCGTGGTTAATGGACTTGAAGATGTAGCAATGGGTGAGTGATTTTGACATTTTTACAATTTTATCAACTGTTGTCATAAAATAAAGGTGTAAAAGCTGTTTGGTAATCCCATATGCTTCCCATATTGATTACTTTTCTGTGAGCTGTACTTAAAATTATTCAGTTACTGTAAAAACTGTTACTCTTTGAATTCTATGTAATCATGGGTTATTTAAAATGACTGGCGGCCATTTTGTTTTAATGAATGTGGTTCTAGTGCCATATCTCTGACTTGCTGTGACTGATTATGTTCAAATTTGAAATATTTATTATACATCATGTCATAGATATATAGATATATTGGTTTGACAATCCTATTAAAAATTTGCCGAATGGTGGCCATTTTTGTGCTAAAAATCATCAAATATCAAGCATTTTGTTTAAACTTGGTACATACATTAGACATTACGGGTTCCTGATGCACCTTATTTTATTTTTTTAGATCGAATTCGGATTTTGTTTTAATGAATGGGCTTCCGGAGTCAAATCTCAGAATTCTTTGGACCGATTCCGTTCATTCTTTGCATGTTTTTAGTACTTTATGTGGGACATATACACATGCAGTGGTTTAGCGATTCGATTCAAAATGGGCGACTAGCAGCCATTTTGTTTTTTGAAAATGTTGTATTTTGGGCATGCTTTGTCAGTTTTCATTCAAACTTGGTACATTGATTATATATGTTAGGATACTTGTCCATGATGATTTATTTCACAATTAGATCAATGATGGCCGACTGGCAGCCATCTTGTATTTTGAAAATGTTGTATTTTGGACATGCTGTGTCAGTTGTCATTCAAACTTGGTACATAGATTATACATGTTAGGATACATGTCCATGACAATTTATTTCGCAGTTGGATCAAAGATGATCAACTGGCAACTTGTTTTTTATATGCGGTATCTTGGACGTGCTCTGTCAGTTTTCATTCAAATTTGGCACATACATGTACTTTGTACATGTTAGGTTGCTTGTCCATGACAATTTGTTTCAAAATCTGGTCACGGATGGCCGATTGACAGCCATCTGACTTTTTGGCCTTACTACTATATTTCCACAATTTATGTACCATTTTCATTCGTATTTGGCACATACATCATACATATCAGTGTGTTTCATAATCAGATCAAAGATGGCAGAATAACGGCTGTTTTTATTTTTGGCCATATTACTACTACACATAACACGCATTTTGATGTAAATAAACAATCTGTTGTATACGCCACTTGGAACTCAAGTTTCAAGGACACGCTCGGGACAACCCCTCCGCTGTAATATGACGAGCACAAAGGGAACTTTCAAAAATTTAACGGGGACTGTGTCATTTTCAATGACTTGTTTATTTTTACTATGTAGGTTCAATTACTGTAACGACCATTACTCGTTGAATACTATGTAATCATGGATCATTTATTTTTACCATGTAGGTTCAATTACTGTAACAACTGTTACTCGTCAGGCTCCAGGGTTTGTATCCTATATGCTTAACAGACAACCTGATGATAATGCAGTTAATCCTTGGTTTGAGGAATTCTGGATGAATAAGTTCCAATGTAAACTAAGTGGATATGATGCAGAATATGCAAATGAGTGTCAAGGTTAGTTTATACTTGTCTTCTATGTGTCCTTCTATTGGTCTATTTCATTGTGCAATATTCATAAGTTTACAAAACAATTTAAAATGGCCAATTTGTGGTCATTTCTAACATTCTGGATTATCAATCTCAAATATTTTAAATGTTCATTGTTCTATGAAAATGAAAAGATAATATTTTTATAGTACTCATGTGGTGGTAATCCAAAAACATGGATTTATGCCCGAGATGATCACAATAAAACTTCTCACATATATATATATATTATACATCTGAGATACATACGCATGTCATGTTTATACCTATAATTTAATTCAAATTGGCCAATTGGCGGTCATTGTTTTTCAACAATGCTGTTCTGGAGTATATCTCTGACATGCCTTGACCAATCATGTTTAAATTTTACAGATACATCATGTATATTTGTTTGACCATCAGATTCAAGATGGTTGAATGGTAGTCATTTTAATGTAAAAATTCATCAAAATCAAGCATTTTTGCCATTCCAGACCCTGAACTTGGTTATTCGTGGACAATTATAGATACATATATAACTGGATTGACCATAACGTTTTTTCCCAGATCAGATTAAAAAATGGCCGAAAATAAATGCCCATTGTTCTAAAGCCATGTTTCTGACATACATTGATTGATCACAATCAAACTTTACAACTACATTTATTTATTTGATTAAAGTTCTGTTTCAAAATGGCTGACTCATTACAGTTTTTTTTACTATTCCACTTACGAAGATTCTGTCATGACTTGATATGACTTGTGCTTAAAATTGCGGAACCCAAATTCGGATGGATGGATTTCATTCAAACTTTGTACATACATTGGGCATTACAGTTGTTCCACATGTTCTTCAATTATTTTTAATTTACAATTTTATTCTCAAATTTCTACAAACTGTTACGCCCCCATAGAATACAGTGCGCATAGGAATATTTTTCTGTGAGAAGTTTTATAGCCAAGACTGCATGAGACAAAACACACAGATTTTACCTTTTTAGCCTGCCCGGAAGCTACAAAAGATATATTGAATATAATTCATCTTGCAAAGTTTACTGTCTGGTATATAATTACACGTTACCAATGTATTAGTCAGTCATGTTTGTACACGATTTCTTAGACACCATAGTCAGTACTGAATGCTGCATTAGTGTATGTGAATGCTATATGCAGGGTAGTAATTAATTAGACTGATTTTATTGTAATATTGGTTTCTATGGTTACAGGTACTGAAAGTCTATCAGAAGCTGATATTCCCATCAATACTGTGGTTAATGTCATAGATGCAATAACTGCGTATGCATATGCACTGGACAACATTCATCAAACTAACTGTTACTCTGACGACAAAATTTGCCATGAAATGAGTGAAGTTAATGGGAAAGGCATCTCTGATGAGATTTTGAGCACTAGGTTTGATAGTCTGGCAGATGGAAGAAAGATATCATTTAATTACCAAGGCGATATACAAATGGGATTCAATATCTATAATTATCAAAAAGTTGGAAATCTTTTTTCCTATGAAAAGGTAATTTGAATGCTTCTACTTTTCTGATTGAATGGTATAGTCTATTCACTATTAACAGTTTGGATATGCATGTCAATAGAATTATACTTATCCAAACACCTAAATTTTAATTACTTTCATCTCTTTGTTTAACTTCAATAGGGGCATACCCAAATGAGAATTGTTATATATGCAAGTATTATGTATTGCAGTGTGATATGTATAATAACTAATTTGTTTTTTTCGTCCTTAGATTGGTTACTATGACAACAGTATACTCTTAAATTTGACAAGTGATATAAAGTTTTATACTAAAGATGGTGAAGAGATGGAAACACCCCCAAAATCAGAATGTATTGGTCCATGTGACGATTGTATTCCAATTGAAACAAAGAAAGTTGCTGAAGTTGCTGGAGGAGAAGTCTTGATAGGAGGTTGTACCACTTTTCATTTATTTTTTCACTTTCATCTTTTAAAGTTGTATTCCTACTTTTGTTACATGATATTTTTTATTTTAGCCAAAACTACTCAAAATCCACAGGCTAAAACGTGTCAAATACTGTAAAACCATTTATTTTCACTGAAATTTAATTTTACTATTTTGATGGTTTGAGCAATTTCACAAACTTGGTGGGAAACAATTAGCACAATTTTAGCAAATTTTACCTATCAATGAAAATAGCAAAATCAAGAACCATTGATAATTAATACATTCACAGTACTGAAAAGCACAGTCAAAAATACCAAAAAGGTTGAGACTAACATCTTAAGCGGTTCTGTCTGAATTGAGGTTTATATGTCATCTTGTTCTTATCATGTTAGTGATGTGATTCCTAATATTGTTAAAACAAGTCAAAATTTCCACTGCAGTACTATTGAAGTTGTAAAATTTGAATTCAGTTTCAACTATCTTAATAGTTTATCAGAAACATCGATAAAAGATGACCTAAATCATATTGTGACTGTCAAGATTTGAAGTTGTCAATAAAAGCAAATTACATAAATGTACAAATTGATTCATAAAAAAAATATGTTTTAGGTAATCACACATTTTGTTGTGTATATGTGAATAATCACACATTTTGTTGTGTGTATGTGAATTATCACACATTTTGTTGTGTATATGTGAATAATCACACATTTTGTTGTGTATATGTGAATAATCACACATTTTGTTGTGTGTATGTGAATTATCACATTTTGTTGTGTGCATGTGAATAATCACACATTTTGTTGTGTGTATGTGAATTATCACACATTTTGTTGTGTATATGTGAATTATCACACATTTTGTTGTGTATATGTGAATTATCACACATTTTGTTGTGTGCATGTGAATAATCACACATTTTGTTGTGTGCATGTGAATTATCACACATTTTGTTGTGTATATGTGGATAATCACACATTTTGTTGTGTATATGTGAATAATCACACATTTTGTTGTGTATATGTGAATAATCACACATTTTGTTGTGTATATGTGAATAATCACACATTTTGTTGTGTATATGTGGATAATCACACATTTTGTTGTGTGTATGTGAATCATCATACATTTTGTTGTGTATATGTGAATAATCACACATTTTGTTGTGTATATGTGGATAATCACACATTTTGTTGTGTATATGTGAATTATCACACATTTTGTTGTGTATATGTGGATAATCACACATTTTGTTGTGTATATGTGAATAATCACACATTTTGTTGTGTGTATGTGAATTATCACACATTTTGTTGTGTATATGTGGATAATCACACATTTTGTTGTGTGTATGTGAATCATCATACATTTTGTTGTGTATATGTGAATTATCATACATTTTGTTGTGTGCATGTGAATTATCACACATTTCAGACGCTGTGTAACATTGCAGTAAGCTAAAGAACTAATGTTGGAAATCAGCAAGTAGCATGGTTACTTCAAAATTCTTCTAGTAACCGTACATGTAGTGTGTTTAGGTTGTTTGCCAAACCCCAAAAACTGGTGCTGAATTTGTTCACCCAGTTTTCCACATTTTTTTATGCCAACATTACAGACTGTTTGTGGCATATTTCATCAGTGAAGTGACAAAAATTTATGTTGACTATGTTTTGTAATGAAATGGGGGGGGGGGGGGGCAAGGGGGATAGCTGGTACAGGTTACAGCATGGTGGTTGGTTACAGTAAAGGAAATAAGACATTTTACATTTTTACACAAAATAAAATGAAAATTCCATTTACAGTAAAAATAAGTTTTTACAGTTTACAGATAAAGCAGATTCCTAATTACATTTTACATTTTTATAATATATTTGATAATTTGTGTTTAAGAATCAAAATTGGAAATTATTTATTAAAATTACATTATTACGAAAATAAAAACAATCGATTACAGCTTACAAAAATACCCCTTGCCGAGGGGACCCTCATGATACTGTCAACTCTGAAAGAAATTCTTAGAAACTCGACTCCAGCAAATTGTTGCACAATTCTGATTTGCCACTCTGTCCTCCCTGTTCTAACAAACTCATCTTTTTTCAGCTAGTAATGTCTCAATGGCATGGTTTTGGTGATCAGTGAACGCTCTACTGTATTTTGATACAACATAGCGGATTGGCTGTTTTTTTGTGTCGCATCTCCCTGTCTTGTTGTTAAGAGTGCCTAAATACACACTGTAGTGGTTCAATGTGCCAAGGGTTAGTTTGAAAGGATGACCCGAAACAAACGTTCCTTGACTGACAAAGACGATTATACTGTAAACCGCTTAACTTCGCTAATTGATGATGTTATAGCATTTGTGAACACAGAATTTTGTAAAAGTTGCTGAATCTTTTACTGAATCGAAAAGTACGTTAAAATTTGTCTCGTGAAGTCAAAGCAGTTTACAGTAATTAGCAGTAATTAATCTGCATAATAATTAAACTGTTTATTTGATTTATCTGTAGGTTTATTTGAAATTCGGGAGCCTGGGAAGACATTACTTGATTGTGGTGACAATATTATTATGTATAATATGCAGCAGGTAGAAGCATTCCTGTTTGCTGTTGACGAAATAAATGCTGACAATGAAACATTGCCAAATTTAAAACTTGGTGCCATTGCTTTTGATACATGTGGTATTTCAGAACGTGCTGTCAGAGAAACTACCAATTTTGTAACTGGTTCTGTCGAGTATCGATCCGGCTATTCGTCTGCAAGACCACGTGTGAGTGCCATTATTGGTGGAAGCACCAGTGATACATCAGTTCATGTTGCCACGATTCTCAGTGCGTTGATGACCAACCAGATAAGTTACGGAGCAACGACTGAAGAATTGAGTGATACAGACACTTATCCTTTCTTTATGCGTACAGTCCCGTCAGATGTATCACAAGTTGCAGCTCTGATAGATATCATCTCATCCGTCGGTTGGAGCTATGTTTCTGTGGTGTACACCAACAATGCATATGGTCAGGACATGATGAAACAATTCACTGACGCAATCAGACACACAAATATCTGTATCGCTGCAACTTTGATGCTAGATCTTTATGATACAAACTATGACTTTGTAACTGATTCGCTTGATGCACAAATTCAATCTAAAGTTGCTATACTTTTTACAAGTGATCTTCAAACTCAGAAACTGTTGGAAAATGCAGAGCGTAAGCAGCTTCAGAGAACCCATTGGATTGGTACAGATACATGGGGGGATAGAATGTTTGTCGTAGAAAACGCAACATCCACCTCCCAGGGAGCAATCACATTGCAGTTCAGGAAAAAAACGTCTAGAAAGTTTGAAGAATATTTCACATCGTTAAACGGGTATTCAAATTATCGTAACCCGTGGTGGCAGGAATGGTGGATGAACCATTTTCTGTGTAATCTCAATGTCTGGAATCTAGACAAGATTTACGATTCTATATGTTCAGTTGAACTAGATCTTTCCAATGATTTTGAAGAAGAAGCCAATGTTCGCTATATTGTTGATGCAGTCTGGGCTTTCGCAAAGGGTTTGGATGCAACATTGAATGATCTTTGTCCGAATCAAACACATCACCTGTGTCCTGAGGTTGTTGAGAACCCTGAAATTCTTCATAGAAATATTTTGGAAGTGCAATTTAAAGGTCATGGTGATGTTGACTTCAGTTTTGATTCTAATGGTAATGGTCCACCATCTTATGATGTGTTCAATTTACAAAGAATTGGTGACACACTTAAGTATATTAAAGTAAGTTATCTTCTTCTTACAACTTGTTTTACATCAAAGTAGAACATTCTCTCAACTTCTTGTATATTCATGTATAATTATTTTTTTCTTGATCATACTGAACATTATAATTATAAAACACAACACAGCTGTAGGGTCACTAAAAACTACAACACAATAAAAAAAATAAGAGATATTTTTTACAAATGTTCCTGAGAATTCATTGAGAGCGAGAAAGTCATGTGACTTGTTTTGATCCCCAGTGTTCCATTTTATGTGACTTGTTTTGGTCCCCAGTGTTCAATTTTATGTGACTTGTTTTGGTTCTCAGTGTTCAATTTTATGTGACTTGTTTTGGTTCTCAGTGTTCAATTTTATGTGACTTGTTTTGGTCCCCAGTGTTCCATTTTATGTGACTTGTTTTGATCCTCAGTGTTCAATTTTATGTGACTTGTTTTGATCCTCAGTGTTCAATTTTATGTGACTTGTTTTGGTCCTCAGTGTTCTATTTTATGTTACTTGTTTTGGTCCCCAGTGTTCCATTTTATGTGACTTGTTTTTGTTCCCAGTGTTCTATTTTATGTGACTTGTTTTGATCCCCAGTGTTCCATTTTATGTGACTTGTTTTGGTCCTCAGTGTTCAATTTTATGTGACTTGTTTTGGTCCTCAGTGTTCTATTTTATGTGACTTGTTTTGGTCCCCAGTGTTCAATTTTATGTGACTTGTTTTGGTCCCCAGTGTTCTATTTTATGTTACTTGTTTTGGTTCTCAGTGTTCAATTTTATGTTACTTGTTTTTGTCCCCAGTGTTCTGTTTTATGTTACTTGTTTTGGTTCTCAGTGTTCTATATTATGTGACTTGTTTTGATCCTCAGTGTTCAATTTTATGTGACTTGTTTTGGTCCTCAGTGTTCTATTTTATGTTACTTGTTTTGGTCCCCAGTGTTCCATTTTATGTGACTTGTTTTTGTTCCCAGTGTTCTATTTTATGTGACTTGTTTTGATCCCCAGTGTTCCATTTTATGTGACTTGTTTTGGTCCTCAGTGTTCAATTTTATGTGACTTGTTTTGGTCCCCAGTGTTCTATTTTATGTGACTTGTTTTGGTCCCCAGTGTTCTATTTTATGTGACTTGTTTTGGTCCCCAGTGTTCCATTTTATGTGACTTGTTTTGATCCTCAGTGTTCAATTTTATGTGACTTGTTTTGATCCTCAGTGTTCAATTTTATGTGACTTGTTTTGGTCCTCAGTGTTCTATTTTATGTTACTTGTTTTGGTCCCCAGTGTTCCATTTTATGTGACTTGTTTTTGTTCCCAGTGTTCTATTTTATGTGACTTGTTTTGATCCCCAGTGTTCTATTTTATGTGACTTGTTTTGGTCCTCAGTGTTCAATTTTATGTGACTTGTTTTGGTCCCCAGTGTTCTATTTTATGTTACTTGTTTTGGTTCTCAGTGTTCAATTTTATGTTACTTGTTTTTGTCCCCAGTGTTCTATTTTATGTTACTTGTTTTGGTTCTCAGTGTTCTATTTTATGTGACTTGTTTTGGTCCCCAGTGTTCAATTTTATGTGACTTGTTTTGGTCCCCAGTGTTCTATTTTATGTTACTTGTTTTGGTTCTCAGTGTTCAATTTTATGTTACTTGTTTTTGTCCCCAGTGTTCTATTTTATGTTACTTGTTTTGGTTCTCAGTGTTCTATATTATGTGACTTGTTTTGGTTCTCAGTGTTCAATTTTATGTGACTTGTTTTGGTCCTCAGTGTTCTATTTTATGTGACTTGTTTTGGTCCCCAGTGTTCAATTTTATGTGACTTGTTTTCGTCTCCAGTGTTCTATTTTATGTGACTTGTTTTGGTCCCCAGTGTTCTATTTTATGTTACTTGTTTTGGTTCTCAGTGTTCAATTTTATGTTACTTGTTTTTGTCCCCAGTGTT
Organism: Saccoglossus kowalevskii; assembly: GCF_978046115.1. NCBI lineage: Eukaryota > Metazoa > Hemichordata > Enteropneusta > Harrimaniidae > Saccoglossus > Saccoglossus kowalevskii. The sequence continues at coordinate 32,069,317 of NC_140659.1, read as the reverse complement.
CTATTTTATGTTACTTGTTTTGGTTTTCAGTGTTCAATTTTATGTGACTTGTTTTGGTCCTCAGTGTTCTATTTTATGTGACTTGTTTTGGTCCCCAGTGTTCAATTTTATGTTACTTGTTTTTGTCCCCAGTGTTCTATTTTATGTTACTTGTTTTGGTTCTCAGTGTTCTATATTATGTGACTTGTTTTGGTCCCCAGTGTTCTATTTTATGTTACTTGTTTTGGTCCCCAGTGTTCTATTTTATGTGACTTGTTTTTCTCTCCAGTGTTCCATTTTATGTGACTTGTTTTGGTCCCCAGTGTTCCATTTTATGTGACTTGTTTTGGTCCCCTGTGTTCCATTTTATGTTACTTGTTTTGGTCCCCTGTGTTCCATTTTATGTGACTTGTTTTGGTCCCCAGTGTTTTATTTCATGTGACTTGTTTTGGTCCCCAGTGTTTCATTTTATGTGACTTGTTTTGGTCCCCAGTGTTCCATTTTATGTGACATGTTTTGGTCCCCAGTGTTCCATTTTATGTGACTTGTTTTGGTCCCCTGTGTTCCATTTTATGTGACTTGTTTTGGTCCCCAGTGTTCCATTTTATGTTACTTGTTTTGGTTCTCAGTGTTCCATTTTATGTTACTTGTTTTGGTCCCCTGTGTTCCATTTTATGTGACTTGTTTTGGTCCCCAGTGTTCCATTTTATGTTACTTGTTTTGGTCCCCTGTGTTCCATTTTATGTGACTTGTTTTGGTCCCCAGTGTTTTATTTCATGTGACTTGTTTTGGTCCCCAGTGTTTCATTTTATGTGACATGTTTTGGTCCCCAGTGTTCCATTTTATGTGACTTGTTTTGGTCCCCTGTGTTCCATTTTATGTGACTTGTTTTGGTCCCCAGTGTTCCATTTTATGTGACTTGTTTTGGTCCCCAGTGTTCCATTTTATGTGACTTGTTTTGGTCCCCTGTGTTCCATTTTATGTTACTTGTTTTGGTCCCCTGTGTTCCATTTTATGTGACTTGTTTTGGTCCCCAGTGTTTTATTTCATGTGACTTGTTTTGGTCCCCAGTGTTTCATTTTATGTGACTTGTTTTGGTCCCCAGTGTTCCATTTTATGTGACATGTTTTGGTCCCCAGTGTTCCATTTTATGTGACTTGTTTTGGTCCCCTGTGTTCCATTTTATGTGACTTGTTTTGGTCCCCAGTGTTCCATTTTATGTGACTTGTTTTGGTCCCCTGTGTTCCATTTTATGTGACTTGTTTTGGTCCCCAGTGTTTCATTTTATGTGACTTGTTTTGGTCCCCAGTGTTCCATTTTATGTGACATGTTTTGGTCCCCAGTGTTCCATTTTATGTGACTTGTTTTGGTCCCCAGTGTTCCATTTTATGTGACTTGTTTTGGTCCCCAGTGTTCCATTTTATGTGACATGTTTTGGTCCCCAGTGTTCCATTTTATGTGACTTGTTTTGGTCCCCAGTGTTCCATTTTATGTGACTTGTTTTGGTCCCCTGTGTTCCATTTTATGTGACTTGTTTTGGTCCCCAGTGTTTCATTTTATGTGACTTGTTTTGGTCCCCAGTGTTCCATTTTATGTTACTGGTTTTGGTTCCTAGTGTTCCATTTTATGTTACTTGTTTTGGTCCCCAGTGTTCTATTTTATGTGACTTGTTTTTCTCTCCAGTGTTCCATTTTATGTGACTTGTTTTGGTCCCCAGTGTTCCATTTTATGTGACTTGTTTTGGTCCCTTGTGTTCCATTTTATGTTACTTGTTTTGGTCCCCAGTGTTCCATTTTATGTTACTTGTTTTGGTCCTCAGTGTTCCATTTTATGTGACATGTTTTGGTCCCCAGTGTTTCATTTTATGTGACATGTTTTGGTCCCCAGTGTTTCATTTTATGTGACATGTTTTGGTCCCCAGTGTTCCATTTTATGTGACTTGTTTTGGTCCCCAGTGTTCCATTTTATGTGACATGTTTTGGTCCCCAGTGTTTCATTTTATGTGACATGTTTTGGTCCCCAGTGTTCCATTTTATGTTACTTGTTTTGGTCCCCAGTGTTCAATTTTATGTGACATGTTTTGGTCCCCAGTGTTTCATTTTATGTTACTTGTTTTGGTCCCCAGTGTTCCATATGTGACATGTTTTGGTCCCCAGTGTTTCATTTTATGTGACATGTTTTGGTCCCCAGTGTTCCATTTTATGTGACATGTTTTGGTCCCCAGTGTTCCATTTTATGTGACATGTTTTGGTCCCCAGTGTTCCATTTTATGTGACTTGTTTTGGTC